>NC_081232.1:3954687-4283125 GCF_902713425.1 Acipenser ruthenus
AAGGAAATTTTGGAGGAATCACCCCTAGCTCACTAAACATAAAAGTCATGAAAGCAGAAATGCAATCGCCTGCGGCCACACCACCTTGAATAAGCCTGATCTCGTCTGATCTCAGAAGCTAAGCAATGTTGGGCTTGGTTAGTACTTGGATGGGAGACCACCTGGGAATATCAAGTGCTGCAGGCATTACATTTTACAATTGAAATGTGTGGAGGACAAAAGGAAATTTTGGAGGACTCACCCCCAGCTCACTAAACATAAAAGTCATGAAAGCAGAAATGCAATCGCCTGCGGCCATACTACCTTGCATAAGCCTGATCTCGTCTGATCTCAGAAGCTAAGCAATGTTGGGCTTGGTTAGTACTTGGATGGGAGGCCACCTTTGAATATCAAGTGCTGCAGGCATTAAATTTTTGTAATTACATTTTACAATTGAAATGTGTGGAGGACAAAAGGAAATTTTGGAGGAATCACCCCCAGCTCACTAAACATAATAGTCATGAAAGCAGAAATGCAATCGCCTGCGGCCACACCACCTTGAATAAGCCTGATCTCGTCTGATCTCAGAAGCTAAGCAATGTTGGGCTTGGTTAGTACTTGGATGGGAGACCACCTGGGAATATCAAGTGCTGCAGGCATTACATTTTACAATTGAAATGTGTGGAGGACAAAAGGAAATTTTGGAGGAATTACCCCCAGATCACTAAACATAAAAGTCATGAAAGCAGAAGTGCAATCGCCTGCGGCCACACCACCTTGAATAAGCCTCATCTCGTCTGATCTCAGAAGCTAAGCAATGTTGGGCTTGGTTAGTACTTGGATGGGAGACCACCTGGGAATATCAAGTGCTGCAGGCATTACATTTTACAATTGAAATGTGTGGAGGACAAAAGGAAATTTTGGAGGAATTACCCCCAGATCACTAAACATAAAAGTCATGAAAGCAGAAATGCAATCGCCTGCGGCCACACCACCTTGAATAAGCCTGATCTCGTCTGATCTCAGAAGCTAAGCAATGTTGGGCTTGGTTAGTACTTGGATGGGAGACCACCTGGGAATATCAAGTGCTGCAGGCATTACATTTTACAATTGAAATGTGTGGAGGACAAAAGGAAATTTTGGAGGAATCACCCCCAGCTCACTAAACATAAAAGTCATGAAAGCAGAAATGTAATCGCCTGCGGCCACACCACCTTGAATAATCCTGATCTCGTCTGATCTCAGAAGCTAAGCAATGTTGGGCTTGGTTAGTACTTGGATGGGAGACCACCTGGGAATATCAAGTGCTGCAGGCATTACATTTTTGTAATTACATTTTACAATTGAAATGTGTGGAGGACAAAAGGAAATTTTGGAGGAATCACCCCCAGCTCACTAAACATAAAAGTCATGAAAGCAGAAATGTAATCGCCTGCGGCCACACCACCTTGAATAATCCTGATCTCGTCTGATCTCAGAAGCTAAGCAATGTTGGGCTTGGTTAGTACTTGGATGGGAGACCACCTGGGAATATCAAGTGCTGCAGGCATTACATTTTTGTAATTACATTTTACAATTGAAATGTGTGGAGGACAAGAGGAAATTTTGGAGGATTCACCCCCAGCTCACTAAACATAAAAGTCATGAAAGCAGAAAAGCAATCGCCTGCGGCCACACCACCTTGAATAAGCCTGATCTCGTCTGATCTCAGAAGCTAAGCAATGTTGGGCTTGGTTAGTACTTGGATTGGAGACCACCTGGGAATATCAAGTGCTGCAGGCATTACATTTTTGTAATTACATTTTACAATTGAAATGTGTGGAGGACAAAAGGAAATTTTGGAGGAATCACCCCCAGCTCCCTAAACATAAAAGTCATGAAAGCAGAAATGCAATCGCCTGCGGCCACACCACCTTGAATAAGCCTGATCTCGTCTGATCTCAGAAGCTAAGCAATGTTGGGCTTGATTAGTACTTGGATGGGAGACCACCTGGGAATATCAAGTGCTGCAGGCATTACATTTTACAATTGAAATGTGTGGAGGACAAAAGGAAATTTTGGAGGAATCACCCCCAGCTCACTAAACATAAAAGTCATGAAAGCAGAAAAGCAATCGCCTGCGGCCACACCACCTTGAATAAGCCTGATCTCAGAAGCTAAGCAATGTTGGGCTTGGTTAGTACTTGGATGGGAGACCACCTGGGAATATCAAGTGCTGCAGGCATTACATTTTTGTAATTACATTTTACAATTGAAATGTGTGGAGGACAAAAGGAAGTTTTGGAGGAATCACCCCCAGCTCACTAAACATAAAAGTCATGAAAGCAGAAAAGCAATCGCCTGCGGCCACACCACCTTGAATAAGCCTGATCTCAGAAGCTAAGCAATGTTGGGCTTGGTTAGTACTTGGATGGGAGACCACCTGGGAATATCAAGTGCTGCAGGCATTACATTTTTGTAATTACATTTTACAATTGAAATGTGTGGATGACAAAAGGAAATTTTGGAGGAATCACCCCCAGCTCACTAAACATAAAAGTCATGAAAGCAGAAAAGCAATCGCCTGCGGCCACACCACCTTGAATAAGCCTGATCTCAGAAGCTAAGCAATGTTGGGCTTGGTTAGTACTTGGATGGGAGACCACCTGGGAATATCAAGTGCTGCAGGCATTACATTTTACAATTGAAATGTGTGGAGGACAAAAGGAAATTTTGGAGGAATCACCCCCAGCTCACTAAACATAAAAGTCATGAAAGCAGAAATGCAATCGCCTGTGGCCACACCACCTTGAATAAGCCTAATCTCAGAAGCTAAGCAATGTTGGGCTTGGTTAGTACTTGGATGGGAGACCACCTGGGAATATCAAGTGCTGCAGGCATTACATTTTTGTAATTACATTTTACAATTGAAATGTGTGGAGGACAAAAGGAAATTTTGGAGGAATCACCCCCAGCTCACTAAACATAAAAGTCATGAAAGCAGAAATGCAATCGCCTGTGGCCACACCACCTTGAATAAGCCTGATCTCGTCTGATCTCAGAAGCTAAGCAATGTTGGGCTTGGTTAGTACTTGGATGGGAGACCACCTGGGAATATCAAGTGCTGCAGGCATTACATTTTTGTAATTACATTTTACAATTGAAATGTGTGGAGGACAAAAGGAAATTTTGGAGGAATCACCCCCAGCTCACTAAACATAAAAGTCATGAAAGCAGAAAAGCAATCGCCTGCGGCCACACCACCTTGAATAAGCCTGATCTCAGAAGCTAAGCAATGTTGGGCTTGATTAGTACTTGGATGGGAGACCACCAGGGAATATCAAGTGCTGCAGGCATTACATTTTTGTAATTACATTTTACAATTGAAATGTGTGGATGACAAAAGGAAATTTTGGAGGAATCACCCCCAGCTCACTAAACATAAAAGTCATGAAAGCAGAAAAGCAATCGCCTGCGGCCACACCACCTTGAATAAGCCTGATCTCAGAAGCTAAGCAATGTTGGGCTTGGTTAGTACTTGGATGGGAGACCACCTGGGAATATCAAGTGCTGCAGGCATTACATTTTACAATTGAAATGTGTGGAGGACAAAAGGAAATTTTGGAGGAATCACCCCCAGCTCACTAAACATAAAAGTCATGAAAGCAGAAATGCAATCGCCTGCGGCCACACCACCTTGAATAAGCCTGATCTCAGAAGCTAAGCAATGTTGGGCTTGGTTAGTACTTGGATGGGAGACCACCTGGGAATATCAAGTGCTGCAGGCATTACATTTTTGTAATTACATTTTACAATTGAAATGTGTGGAGGACAAAAGGAAATTTTGGAGGAATCACCCCCAGCTCACTAAACATAAAAGTCATGAAAGCAGAAATGCAATCGCCTGCGGCCACACCACCTTGAATAAGCCTGATCTCGCCTGATCTCAGAAGCTAAGCAATGTTGGGCTTGGTTAGTACTTGGATGGGAGACCACCTGGGAATATCAAGTGCTGCAGGCATTACATTTTACAATTGAAATGTGTGGAGGACAAAAGGAAATTTTGGAGGAATCACCCCCAGCTCACTAAACATAAAAGTCATGAAAGCAGAAATGCATTCGCCTGCGGCCACACCACCTTGAATAAGCCTGATCTCATCTGATCTCAGAAGCTAAGCAATGTTGGGCTTGATTAGTACTTGGATCAGAGACCACCTGGGAATATCAAGTGCTGCAGGCATTACATTTTACAATTGAAATGTGTGGAGGACAAAAGGAAATTTTGGAGGAATCACCCCCAGCTCACTAAACATAAAAGTCATGAAAGCAGAAATGCAGTTGCCTGCGGCCACACCACCTTGAATAAGCCTGATCTCGTCTGATCTCAGAAGCTAAGCAATGTTGGGCTTGATTAGTACTTGGATGGGAGACCACCTGGGAATATCAAGTGCTGCAGGCATTACATTTTACAATTGAAATGTGTGGAGGACAAAAGGAAATTTTGGAGGAATCACCCCCAGCTCCCTAAACATAAAAGTCATGAAAGCAGAAATGCAATCTCCTGCGGCCACACCACCTTGAATAAGCCTGATCTCGTCTGATCTCAGAAGCTAAGCATTGTTGGGCTTGATACGTACTTGGATGGGAGACCACCTGGGAATATCAAGTGCTGCAGGCAATACATTTTACAATTGAAATGTGTGGAGGACAAAAGGAAATTTTGGAGGAATCACCCCCAGCTCACTAAACATAAAAGTCATGAAAGCAGAAATGCAATCGCCTGCGGCCACACCACCTTGAATAAGCCTGATCTCGTCTGATCTCAGAAGGTAAGCAATGTTGGGCTTGGTTAGTACTTGGATGGGAGACCACCTGGGAATATCAAGTGCTGCAGGCATTACATTTTACAATTGAAATGTGTGGAGGACAAAAGGAAATTTTGGAGGAATCACCCCCAGCTCACTAAACATAAAAGTCATGAAAGCAGAAAAGCAGTCGCCTGCGGCCACACCACCTTGAATAAGTCTGATCTCAGAAGCTAAGCAATGTTGGGCTTGGTTAGTACTTGGATGGGAGACCACCTGGGAATATCAAGTGCTGCAGGCATTACATTTTTGTAATTACATTTTACAATTGAAATGTGTGGAGGACAAAAGGAAATTTTGGAGGAATCACCCCCAGCTCACTAAACATAAAAGTCATGAAAGCAGAAATGCAATTCCCTGCGGCCACACCACCTTGAATAAGCCTGATCTCGTCTGATCTCAGAAGCTAAGCAATGTTGGGCTTGGTTAGTACTTGGATGGGAGACCACCTGGGAATATCAAGTGCTGCAGGCATTACATTTTTGTAATTACATTTTACAATTGAAATGTGTGGAGGACAAAAGGAAATTTTGGAGGAATCACCCCCAGCTCACTAAACATAAAAGTCATGAAAGCAGAAAAGCAATCGCCTGCGGCCACACCACCTTGAATAAGCCTCATCTCAGAAGCTAAGCAATGTTGGGCTTGGTTAGTACTTGGATGGGAGACCACCTGGGAATATCAAGTGCTGCAGGCATTACATTTTTGTAATTACATTTTACAATTGAAATGTGTGGAGGACAAAAGGAAATTTTGGAGGAATCACCCCCAGCTCACTAAACATAAAAGTCATGAAAGCAGAAAAGCAATCGCCTGCGGCCACAACACCTTGAATAAGCCTGATCTCAGAAGCTAAGCAATGTTGGGCTTGGTTAGTACTTGGATGGGAGACCACCTGGGAATATCAAGTGCTGCAGGCATTACATTTTACAATTGAAATGTGTGGAGGACAAAAGGAAATTTTGGAGGAATCACCCCCAGCTCACTAAACATAAAAGTCATGAAAGCAGAAATGCAATCGCCTGCGGCCACACCACCTTGAATAAGCCTGATCTCAGAAGCTAAGCAATGTTGGGCTTGGTTAGTACTTGGATGGGAGACCACCTGGGAATATCAAGTGCTGCAGGCATTACATTTTTGTAATTACATTTTACAATTGAAATGTGTGGAGGACAAAAGGAAATTTTGGAGGAATCACCCCCAGCTCACTAAACATAAAAGTCATGAAAGCAGAAATGCAATCGCCTGCGGCCACACCAGCTTGAATAAGCCTGATCTCAGAAGCTAAGCAATGTTGGGCTTGGTTAGTACTTGGATGGGAGACCACCTGGGAATATCAAGTGCTGCAGGCATTACATATTTGTAATTACATTTTACAATTGAAATGTGTGGAGGACAAAAGGAAATTTTGGAGGAATCACCCCCAGCTCACTAAACATAAAAGTCATGAAAGCAGAAATGCAATCGCCTGCGGCCACACCACCTTGAATAAGCCTGATCTCAGAAGCTAAGCAATGTTGGGCTTGGTTAGTACTTGGATGGGAGACCACCTGGGAATATCAAGTGCTGCAGGCATTACATTTTACAATTGAAATGTGTGGAGGACAAAAGGAAATTTTGGAGGAATCACCCCCAGCTCACTAAACATAAAAGTCATGAAAGCAGAACTGCAATCGCCTGCGGCAACACCACCTTGAATAAGCCTGATCTCGTCTGATCTCAGAAGCTAAGCAATGTTGGGCTTGGTTAGTACTTGGATGGGAGACCACCTGGGAATATCAAGTGCTGCAGGCATTACATTTTACAATTGAAATGTGTGGAGGACAAAAGGAAATTTTGGAGGAATCACCCCCAGCTCACTAAACATAAAAGTCATGAAAGCAGAAATGCAATCGCCTGCGGCCACACCACCTTGAATAAGCCTGATCTCGTCTGATCTCAGAAGCTAAGCAATGTTGGGCTTGGTTAGTACTTGGATGGGAGACCACCTGGGAATATCAAGTGCTGCAGGCATTACATTTTTGTAATTACATTTTACAATTGAAATGTGTGGAGGACAAAAGGAAATTTTGGAGGAATCACCCCCAGCTCACTAAACATAAAAGTCATGAAAGCAGAAATGCAATCGCCTGCGGCCACACCACCTTGAATAAGCCTGATCTCAGAAGCTAAGCAGTGTTGGGCTTGGTTAGTACTTGGATGGTAGACCACCTGGGAATATCAAGTGCTGCAGGCATTACATTTTACAATTGAAATGTGTGGAGGACAAAAGGAAATTTTGGAGGAATCACCCCCAGCTCACTAAACATAAAAGTCATGAAAGCAGAAATGCAATCGCCTGCGGCCACACCACCTTGAATAAGCCTGATCTCGTCTGATCTCAGAAGCTAAGCAATGTTGGGCTTGGTTAGTACTTGGTTGGGAGACCACCTGGGAATATCAAGTGCTGCAGGCATTACATTTTACAATTGAAATGTGTGGAGGACAAAAGGAAATTTTGGAGGAATCACCCCCAGCTCACTAAACATAAAAGTCATGAAAGCAGAAATGCAATCGCCTGCGGCCACACCACCTTGAATAAGCCTGATCTCGTCTGATCTCAGAAGCTAAGCAATGTTGGGCTTGGTTAGTACTTGGATGGGAGACCACCTGGGAATATCAAGTGCTGCAGGCATTACATTTTACAATTGAAATGTGTGGAGGACAAAAGGAAATTTTGGAGGAATCACCCCCAGCTCACTAAACATAAAAGTCATGAAAGCAGAAATGCAATCGCCTGCGGCCACACCACCTTGAATAAGCCTGATCTCGTCTGATCTCAGAAGCTAAGCAATGTTGGGCTTGGTTAGTACTTGGATGGGAGACCACCTGGGAATATCAAGTGCTGCAGGCATTACATTTTACAATTGAAATGTGTGGAGGACAAAAGGAAATTTTGGAGGAATCACCCCCAGCTCACTAAACATAAAAGTCATGAAAGCAGAAATGCAATCGCCTGCGGCCACACCACCTTGAATAAGCCTGATCTCGTCTGATCTCAGAAGCTAAGCAATGTTGGGCTTGGTTAGTACTTGGATGGGAGACCACCTGGGAATATCAAGTGCTGCAGGCATTACATTTTACAATTGAAATGTGTGGAGGACAAAAGGAAATTTTGGAGGAATCACCCCCAGCTCACTAAACATAAAAGTCATGAAAGCAGAAATGCAATCGCCTGCGGCCACACCACCTTGAATAAGTCTGATCTCGTCTGATCTCAGAAGCTAAGCAATGTTGGGCTTGGTTAGTACTTGGGTGGGAGACCACCTGGGAATATCAAGTGCTGCAGGCATTACATTTTACAATTGAAATGTGTGGAGGACAAAAGGAAATTTTGGAGGAATCACCCCCAGCTCACTAAACATAAAAGTCATGAAAGCAGAAATGCAATCGCCTGCGGCCACACCACCTTGAATAAGCCTGATCTCGTCTGATCTCAGAAGCTAAGCAGTGTTGGGCTTGCTTAGTACTTGGATGGGAGACCACCTGGGAATATCAAGTGCTGCAGGCATTACATTTTACAATTGAAATGTGTGGAGGACAAAAGGAAATTTTGGAGGAATCACCCCCAGCTCACTAAACATAAAAGTCATGAAAGCAGAAATGCAATCGCCTGCGGCCACACCACCTTGAATAAGCCTGATCTCGTCTGATCTCAGAAGCTAAGCAATGTTGGGCTTTGTTAGGACTTGGATGGGAGACCACCTGGGAATATCAAGTGCTGCGGGCATTACATTTTACAATTGAAATGTGTGGAGGACAAAAGGAAATTTTGGAGGAATCACCCCCAGCTCACTAAACATAAAAGTCATGAAAGCAGAAATGCAATCGCCTGCGGCCACACCACCTTGAATAAGCCTGATCTCGTCTGATCTCAGAAGCTAAGCAATGTTGGGCTTGGTTAGTACTTGGATGGGAGACCACCTGGGAATATCAAGTGCTGCAGGCATTACATTTTACAATTGAAATGTGTGGAGGACAAAAGGAAATTTTGGAGGAATCACCCCCAGCTCACTAAACATAAAAGTCATGAAAGCAGAAATGCAATCGCCTGCGGCCACACCACCTTGAATAAGCCTGATCTCAGAAGCTAAGCAATGTTGGGCTTGGTTAGTACTTGGACGGGAGACCACCTGGGAATATCACGTGCTGCAGGCATTACATTTTTGTAATTACATTTTACATTTGAAATGTGTGGAGGCCAAAAGGAAATTTTGGAGGAATCACCCCCAGCTCACTAAACATAAAAGTCATGAAAGCAGAAACGCAATCGCCTGCGACCACACCACCTTGAATGAGCCTGTTCTCGTCTGATCTCAGAAGCTAAGCAATGTTGGGCTTGGTTAGTACTTGGATGGGAGACCACCTGGGAATATCAAGTGCTGCAGGCATTACATTTTACAATTGAAATGTGTGGAGGACAAAAGGAAATTTTGGAGGAATCACCCCCAGCTCACTAAACATAAAAGTCATGAAAGCAGAAATGCAATCGCCTGCGGCCACACCACCTTGAATAAGTCTGATCTCAGAAGCTAAGCAATGTTGGGCTTGGTTAGTACTTGGATGGGAGACCACCTGGGAATATCAAGTGCTGCAGGCATTACATTTTACAATTGAAATGTGTGGAGGACAAAAGGAAATTTTGGAGGAATCACCCCCAGCTCACTAAACATAAAAGTCATGAAAGCAGAAATGCAATTGCCTGCGGCCACACCACCTTGAATAAGCCTGATCTCGTCTGAACTCAGAAGCTAAGCAATGTTGGGCTTGATTTGTACTTGGATGGGAGACCACCTGGGAATATCAAGTGCTGCAGGCATTACATTTTTGTAATTACATTTTACAATTGAAATGTGTGGAGGACAAAAGGAAATTTTGGAGGAATCACCCCCAGCTCACTAAACATAAAAGTCATGAAAGCAGAAATGCAATCGCCTGCGGCCACACCACCTTGAATAAGCCTGATCTCGTCTGATCTCAGAAGCTAAGCAATGTTGGGCTTGGTTAGTACTTGGATGGGAGACCACCTGGGAATATCAAGTGCTGCAGGCATTACATTTTTGTAATTACATTTTACAATTGAAATGTGTGGAGGACAAAAGGAAATTTTGGAGGAATCACCCCCAGCTCACTAAACATAAAAGTCATGAAAGCAGAAATGCAATCGCCTGCGGCCACACCACCTTGAATAAGCCTGATCTCGCCTGATCTCAGAAGCTAAGCAATGTTGGGCTTGGTTAGTACTTGGATGGGAGACCACCTGGGAATATCAAGTGCTGCAGGCATTACATTTTACAATTGAAATGTGTGGAGGACAAAAGGAAATTTTGGAGGAATCACCCCCAGCTCACTAAACATAAAAGTCATGAAAGCAGAAATGCAATCGCCTGCGGCCACACCACCTTGAATGAGCCTGATCTCGTCTGATCTCAGAAGCTAAGCAATGTTGGGCTTGGTTAGTACTTGGATGGGAGACCACCTGGGAATATCAAGTGCTGCAGGCATTACATTTTACAATTGAAATGTGTGGAGGACAAAAGGAAATTTTGGAGGAATCACCCCCAGCTCACTAAACATAAAAGTCATGAAAGGAGAAATGCAATCGCCTGCGGCCACACCACCTTGAATAAGTCTGATCTCAGAAGCTAAGCAATGTTGGGCTTGGTTAGTACTTGGATGGGAGACCACCTGGGAATATCAAGTGCTGCAGGCATTACATTTTACAATTGAAATGTGTGGAGGACAAAAGGAAATTTTGGAGGAATCACCCCCAGCTCACTAAACATAAAAGTCATGAAAGCAGAAATGCAATCACCTGCGGCCACACCACCTTGAATAAGCCTGATCTCGTCTGATCTCAGAAGCTAAGCAATGTTGGGCTTGATTTGTACTTGGATGGGAGACCACCTGGGAATATCAAGTGCTGCAGGCATTACATTTTTGTAATTACATTTTACAATTGAAATGTGTGGAGGACAAAAGGAAATTTTGGAGGAATCACCCCCAGCTCACTAAACATAAAAGTCATGAAAGCAGAAATGCAATCGCCTGCGGCCACACCACCTTGAATAAGCCTGATCTTGCCTGATCTCAGAAGCTAAGCAATGTTGGGCTTGGTTAGTACTTGGATGGGAAACCACCTGGGAATATCAAGTGCTGCAGGCATTACATTTTTGTAATTACATTTTACAATTGAAATGTGTGGAGGCCAAAAGGAAATTTTGGAGGAATCACCCCCAGCTCACTAAACATAAAAGTCATGAAAGCAGAAATGCAATCTCCTGCGGCCACACCACCTTGAATAAGCCTGATCTCAGAAGCTAAGCAATGTTGGGCTTGGTTAGTACTTGGATGGGAGACCACCTGGGAATATCAAGTGCTGCAGGCATTACATTTTTGTAATTACATTTTACAATTGAAATGTGTGGAGGACAAAAGGAAATTTTGGAGGAATCACCCCCAGCTCACTAAACATAAAAGTCATGAAAGCAGAAATGCAATCGCCTGCAGCCACACCACCTTGAATAAGCCTGATCTCGCCTGATCTCAGAAGCTAAGCAATGTTGGGCTTGGTTAGTACTTGGATGGGAGACCACCTGGGAATATCAAGTGCTGCAGGCATTACATTTTACAATTGAAATGTGTGGAGGACAAAAGGAAATTTTGGAGGAATCACCCCCAGCTCACTAAATATAAAAGTCATGAAAGCAGAAATGCAATCGCCTGCGGCCACACCACCTTGAATAAGCCTGATCTCGTCTGATCTCAGAAGCTAAGCAATGTTGGGCTTGGTTAGTACTTGGATGGGAGACCACCTGGGAATATCAAGTGCTGCAGGCATTACATTTTACAATTGAAATGTGTGGAGGACAAAAGGAAATTTTGGAGGAATCACCCCAAGCTCCCTAAACATAAAAGTCATGAAAGCAGAAATGCAATCGCCTGCGGCCACACCACCTTGAATAAGTCTGATCTCAGAAGCTAAGCAATGTTGGGCTTGGTTAGTACTTGGATGGGAGACCACCTGGGAATATCAAGTGCTGCAGGCATTACATTTTTGTAATTACATTTTACAATTGAAATGTGTGGAGGACAAAAGGAAATTTTGGAGGAATCACCCCCAGCTCACTAAACATAAAAGTCATGAAAGCAGAAATGCAATCGCCTGCGGCCACACCACCTTGAATAAGCCTGATCTCGCCTGATCTCAGAAGCTAAGCAATGTTGGGCTTGGTTAGTACTTGGATGGGAGACCACCTGGGAATATCAAGTGCTGCAGGCATTACATTTTTGTAATTACATTTTACAATTGAAATGTGTGGAGGACAAAAGGAAATTTTGGAGGAATCACCCCCAGCTCACTAAACATAAAAGTCATGAAAGCAGAAATGCAATCGCCTGCAGCCACACCACCTTGAATAAGCCTGATCTCGCCTGATCTCAGAAGCTAAGCAATGTTGGGCTTGGTTAGTACTTGGATGGGAGACCACCTGGGAATATCAAGTGCTGCAGGCATTACATTTTACAATTGAAATGTGTGGAGGACAAAAGGAAATTTTGGAGGAATCACCCCCAGCTCACTAAACATAAAAGTCATGAAAGCAGAAATGCAATCGCCTGCGGCCACACCACCTTGAATGAGCCTGATCTCGTCTGATCTCAGAAGCTAAGCAATGTTGGGCTTGGTTAGTACTTGGATGGGAGACCACCTGGGAATATCAAGTGCTGCAGGCATTACATTTTACAATTGAAATGTGTGGAGGACAAAAGGAAATTTTGGAGGAATCACCCCCAGCTCACTAAACATAAAAGTCATGAAAGCAGAAATGCAATCGCCTGCGGCCACACCACCTTGAATAAGTCTGATCTCGGAAGCTAAGCAATGTTGGGCTTGGTTAGTACTTGGATGGGAGACCACCTGGGAATATCAAGTGCTGCAGGCATTACATTTTACAATTGAAATGTGTGGAGGACAAAAGGAAATTTTGGAGGAATCACCCCCAGCTCACTAAACATAAAAGTCATGAAAGCAGAAATGCAATCGCCTGCGGCCACACCACCTTGAATAAGCCTGATCTTGCCTGATCTCAGAAGCTAAGCAATGTTGGGCTTGGTTAGTACTTGGATGGGAAACCACCTGGGAATATCAAGTGCTGCAGGCATTACATTTTTGTAATTACATTTTACAATTGAAATGTGTGGAGGCCAAAAGGAAATTTTGGAGGAATCACCCCCAGCTCACTAAACATAAAAGTCATGAAAGCAGAAATGCAATCTCCTGCGGCCACACCACCTTGAATAAGCCTGATCTCAGAAGCTAAGCAATGTTGGGCTTGGTTAGTACTTGGATGGGAGACCACCTGGGAATATCAAGTGCTGCAGGCATTACATTTTTGTAATTACATTTTACAATTGAAATGTGTGGAGGACAAAAGGAAATTTTGGAGGAATCACCCCCAGCTCACTAAACATAAAAGTCATGAAAGCAGAAATGCAATCGCCTGCAGCCACACCACCTTGAATAAGCCTGATCTCGCCTGATCTCAGAAGCTAAGCAATGTTGGGCTTGGTTAGTACTTGGATGGGAGACCACCTGGGAATATCAAGTGCTGCAGGCATTACATTTTACAATTGAAATGTGTGGAGGACAAAAGGAAATTTTGGAGGAATCACCCCCAGCTCACTAAATATAAAAGTCATGAAAGCAGAAATGCAATCGCCTGCGGCCACACCACCTTGAATAAGCCTGATCTCGTCTGATCTCAGAAGCTAAGCAATGTTGGGCTTGGTTAGTACTTGGATGGGAGACCACCTGGGAATATCAAGTGCTGCAGGCATTACATTTTACAATTGAAATGTGTGGAGGACAAAAGGAAATTTTGGAGGAATCACCCCAAGCTCCCTAAACATAAAAGTCATGAAAGCAGAAATGCAATCGCCTGCGGCCACACCACCTTGAATAAGTCTGATCTCAGAAGCTAAGCAATGTTGGGCTTGGTTAGTACTTGGATGGGAGACCACCTGGGAATATCAAGTGCTGCAGGCATTACATTTTTGTAATTACATTTTACAATTGAAATGTGTGGAGGACAAAAGGAAATTTTGGAGGAATCACCCCCAGCTCACTAAACATAAAAGTCATGAAAGCAGAAATGCAATCGCCTGCGGCCACACCACCTTGAATAAGCCTGATCTCGCCTGATCTCAGAAGCTAAGCAATGTTGGGCTTGGTTAGTACTTGGATGGGAGACCACCTGGGAATATCAAGTGCTGCAGGCATTACATTTTTGTAATTACATTTTACAATTGAAATGTGTGGAGGACAAAAGGAAATTTTGGAGGAATCACCCCCAGCTCACTAAACATAAAAGTCATGAAAGCAGAAATGCAATCGCCTGCAGCCACACCACCTTGAATAAGCCTGATCTCGCCTGATCTCAGAAGCTAAGCAATGTTGGGCTTGGTTAGTACTTGGATGGGAGACCACCTGGGAATATCAAGTGCTGCAGGCATTACATTTTACAATTGAAATGTGTGGAGGACAAAAGGAAATTTTGGAGGAATCACCCCCAGCTCACTAAACATAAAAGTCATGAAAGCAGAAATGCAATCGCCTGCGGCCACACCACCTTGAATGAGCCTGATCTCGTCTGATCTCAGAAGCTAAGCAATGTTGGGCTTGGTTAGTACTTGGATGGGAGACCACCTGGGAATATCAAGTGCTGCAGGCATTACATTTTACAATTGAAATGTGTGGAGGACAAAAGGAAATTTTGGAGGAATCACCCCCAGCTCACTAAACATAAAAGTCATGAAAGCAGAAATGCAATCGCCTGCGGCCACACCACCTTGAATAAGTCTGATCTCGGAAGCTAAGCAATGTTGGGCTTGGTTAGTACTTGGATGGGAGACCACCTGGGAATATCAAGTGCTGCAGGCATTACATTTTACAATTGAAATGTGTGGAGGACAAAAGGAAATTTTGGAGGAATCACCCCCAGCTCACTAAACATAAAAGTCATGAAAGCAGAAATGCAATCGCCTGCGGCCACACCACCTTGAATAAGCCTGATCTTGCCTGATCTCAGAAGCTAAGCAATGTTGGGCTTGGTTAGTACTTGGATGGGAAACCACCTGGGAATATCAAGTGCTGCAGGCATTACATTTTTGTAATTACATTTTACAATTGAAATGTGTGGAGGCCAAAAGGAAATTTTGGAGGAATCACCCCCAGCTCACTAAACATAAAAGTCATGAAAGCAGAAATGCAATCTCCTGCGGCCACACCACCTTGAATAAGCCTGATCTCAGAAGCTAAGCAATGTTGGGCTTGGTTAGTACTTGGATGGGAGACCACCTGGGAATATCAAGTGCTGCAGGCATTACATTTTTGTAATTACATTTTACAATTGAAATGTGTGGAGGACAAAAGGAAATTTTGGAGGAATCACCCCCAGCTCACTAAACATAAAAGTCATGAAAGCAGAAATGCAATCGCCTGCAGCCACACCACCTTGAATAAGCCTGATCTCGCCTGATCTCAGAAGCTAAGCAATGTTGGGCTTGGTTAGTACTTGGATGGGAGACCACCTGGGAATATCAAGTGCTGCAGGCATTACATTTTACAATTGAAATGTGTGGAGGACAAAAGGAAATTTTGGAGGAATCACCCCCAGCTCACTAAATATAAAAGTCATGAAAGCAGAAATGCAATCGCCTGCGGCCACACCACCTTGAATAAGCCTGATCTCGTCTGATCTCAGAAGCTAAGCAATGTTGGGCTTGGTTAGTACTTGGATGGGAGACCACCTGGGAATATCAAGTGCTGCAGGCATTACATTTTACAATTGAAATGTGTGGAGGACAAAAGGAAATTTTGGAGGAATCACCCCAAGCTCCCTAAACATAAAAGTCATGAAAGCAGAAATGCAATCGCCTGCGGCCACACCACCTTGAATAAGTCTGATCTCAGAAGCTAAGCAATGTTGGGCTTGGTTAGTACTTGGATGGGAGACCACCTGGGAATATCAAGTGCTGCAGGCATTACATTTTTGTAATTACATTTTACAATTGAAATGTGTGGAGGACAAAAGGAAATTTTGGAGGAATCACCCCCAGCTCACTAAACATAAAAGTCATGAAAGCAGAAATGCAATCGCCTGCGGCCACACCACCTTGAATAAGCCTGATCTCGCCTGATCTCAGAAGCTAAGCAATGTTGGGCTTGGTTAGTACTTGGATGGGAGACCACCTGGGAATATCAAGTGCTGCAGGCATTACATTTTTGTAATTACATTTTACAATTGAAATGTGTGGAGGACAAAAGGAAATTTTGGAGGAATCACCCCCAGCTCACTAAACATAAAAGTCATGAAAGCAGAAATGCAATCGCCTGCAGCCACACCACCTTGAATAAGCCTGATCTCGCCTGATCTCAGAAGCTAAGCAATGTTGGGCTTGGTTAGTACTTGGATGGGAGACCACCTGGGAATATCAAGTGCTGCAGGCATTACATTTTACAATTGAAATGTGTGGAGGACAAAAGGAAATTTTGGAGGAATCACCCCCAGCTCACTAAACATAAAAGTCATGAAAGCAGAAATGCAATCGCCTGCGGCCACACCACCTTGAATGAGCCTGATCTCGTCTGATCTCAGAAGCTAAGCAATGTTGGGCTTGGTTAGTACTTGGATGGGAGACCACCTGGGAATATCAAGTGCTGCAGGCATTACATTTTACAATTGAAATGTGTGGAGGACAAAAGGAAATTTTGGAGGAATCACCCCCAGCTCACTAAACATAAAAGTCATGAAAGCAGAAATGCAATCGCCTGCGGCCACACCACCTTGAATAAGTCTGATCTCGGAAGCTAAGCAATGTTGGGCTTGGTTAGTACTTGGATGGGAGACCACCTGGGAATATCAAGTGCTGCAGGCATTACATTTTACAATTGAAATGTGTGGAGGACAAAAGGAAATTTTGGAGGAATCACCCCCAGCTCACTAAACATAAAAGTCATGAAAGCAGAAATGCAATCGCCTGCGGCCACACCACCTTGAATAAGCCTGATCTTGCCTGATCTCAGAAGCTAAGCAATGTTGGGCTTGGTTAGTACTTGGATGGGAAACCACCTGGGAATATCAAGTGCTGCAGGCATTACATTTTTGTAATTACATTTTACAATTGAAATGTGTGGAGGCCAAAAGGAAATTTTGGAGGAATCACCCCCAGCTCACTAAACATAAAAGTCATGAAAGCAGAAATGCAATCGCCTGCGGCCACACCACCTTGAATAAGCCTGATCTCGTCTGATCTCAGAAGCTAAGCAATGTTGGGCTTGATTTGTACTTGGATGGGAGACCACCTGGGAATATCAAGTGCTGCAGGCATTACATTTTTGTAATTACATTTTACAATTGAAATGTGTGGAGGACAAAAGGAAATTTTGGAGGAATCACCCCCAGCTCACTAAACATAAAAGTCATGAAAGCAGAAATGCAATCGCCTGCGGCCACACCACCTTGAATAAGCCTGATCTTGCCTGATCTCAGAAGCTAAGCAATGTTGGGCTTGGTTAGTACTTGGATGGGAAACCACCTGGGAATATCAAGTGCTGCAGGCATTACATTTTACAATTGAAATGTGTGGAGGACAAAAGGAAATTTTGGAGGAATCACCCCCAGCTCACTAAACATAAAAGTCATGAAAGCAGAAATGCAATCGCCTGCGGCCACACCACCTTGAATGAGCCTGATCTCGTCTGATCTCAGAATCTAAGCAATGTTGGGCTTGGTTAGTACTTGGATGGGAGACCACCTGGGAATATCAAGTGCTGCAGGCATTACATTTTACAATTGAAATGTGTGGAGGACAAAAGGAAATTTTGGAGGAATCACCCCCAGCTCACTAAACATAAAAGTCATGAAAGCAGAAATGCAATCGCCTGCGGCCACACCACCTTGAATAAGTCTGATCTCAGAAGCTAAGCAATGTTGGGCTTGGTTAGTACTTGGATGGGAGACCACCTGGGAATATCAAGTGCTGCAGGCATTACATTTTACAATTGAAATGTGTGGAGGACAAAAGGAAATTTTGGCGGAATCACCCCCAGCTCACTAAACATAAAAGCCATGAAAGCAGAAATGCAATCGCCTGCGGCCACACCACCTTGAATAAGCCTGATCTCGTCTGATCTCAGAAGCTAAGCAATGTTGGGCTTGATTTGTACTTGGATGGGAGACCACCTGGGAATATCAAGTGCTGCAGGCATTACATTTTTGTAATTACATTTTACAATTGAAATGTGTGGAGGACAAAAGGAAATTTTGGAGGAATCACCCCCAGCTCACTAAACATAAAAGTCATGAAAGCAGAAATGCAATCGCCTGCGGCCACACCACCTTGAATAAGCCTGAACTCGTCTGATCTCAGAAGCTAAGCAATGTTGGGCTTGGTTAGTACTTGGATGGGAGACCACCTGGGAATATCAAGTGCTGCAGGCATTACATTTTACAATTGAAATGTGTGGAGGACAAAAGGAAATTTTGGAGGAATCACCCCCAGCTCACTAAACATAAAAGTCATGAAAGCAGAAATGCAATCTCCTGCGGCCACACCACCTTGAATAAGCCTGATCTCAGAAGCTAAGCAATGTTGGGCTTGGTTAGTACTTGGATGGGAGACCACCTGGGAATATCAAGTGCTGCAGGCATTACATTTTTGTAATTACATTTTACAATTGAAATGTGTGGAGGACAAAAGGAAATTTTGGAGGAATCACCCCCAGCTCACTAAACATAAAAGTCATGAAAGCAGAAATGCAATCGCCTGCGGCCACACCACTTTGAATAAGCCTGATCTTGCCTGATCTCAGAAGCTAAGCAATGTTGGGCTTGGTTAGTACTTGGATGGGAGACCACCTGGGAATATCAAGTGCTGCAGGCATTACATTTTTGTAATTACATTTTACAATTGAAATGTGTGGAGGCCAAAAGGAAATTTTGGAGGAATCACCCCCAGCTCACTAAACATAAAAGTCATGAAAGCAGAAATGCAATCGCCTGCGGCCACACCACCTTGAATAAGTCTGATCTCAGAAGCTAAGCAATGTTGGGCTTGGTTAGTACTTGGATGGGAGACCACCCGGGAATATCAAGTGCTGCAGGCATTACATTTTACAATTGAAATGTGTGGAGGACAAAAGGAAATTTTGGAGGAATCACCCCCAGCTCACTAAACATAAAAGTCATGAAAGCAGAAATGCAATCGCCTGCGGCCACACCACCTTGAATAAGTCTGATCTCAGAAGCTAAGCAATGTTGGGCTTGGTTAGTACTTGGATGGGAGACCACCTGGGAATATCAAGTGCTGCAAGCATTACATTTTACAATTGAAATGTGTGGAGGACAAAAGGAAATTTTGGAGGAATCACCCCCAGCTCCCTAAACATAAAAGTCATGAAAGCAGAAATGCAATCGCCTGCGGCCACACCACCTTGAATAAGCCTGATCTCAGAAGCTAAGCAATGTTGGGCTTGGTTAGTACTTGGATGGGAGACCACCTGGGAATATCAAGTGCTGCAGGCATTACATTTTTGTAATTACATTTTACAATTGAAATGTGTGGAGGACAAAAGGAAATTTTGGAGGAATCACCCCCAGCTCACTAAACATAAAAGTCATGAAAGCAGAAATGCAATCGCCTGCGGCCACACCACCTTGAATAAGCCTGATCTCGCCTGATCTCAGAAGCTAAGCAATGTTGGGCTTGGTTAGTACTTGGATGGGAGACCACCTGGGAATATCAAGTGCTGCAGGCATTACATTTTACAATTGAAATGTGTGGAGGACAAAAGGAAATTTTGGAGGAATCACCCCCAGCTCACTAAACATAAAAGTCATGAAAGCAGAAATGCAATCGCCTGCGGCCACACCACCTTGAATAAGCCTGATCTCAGAAGCTAAGCAATGTTGGGCTTGGTTAGTACTTGGATGGGAGACCACCTGGGAATATCAAGTGCTGCAGGCATTACATTTTTGTAATTACATTTTACAATTGAAATGTGTGGAGGCCAAAAGGAAATTTTGGAGGAATCACCCCCAGCTCACTAAACATAAAAGTCATGAAAGCAGAAATGCAATCTCCTGCGGCCACACCACCTTGAATAAGCCTGATCTCAGAAGCTAAGCAATGTTGGGCTTGGTTAGTACTTGGATGGGAGACCACCTGGGAATATCAAGTGCTGCAGGCATTACATTTTACAATTGAAATGTGTGGAGGACAAAAGGAAATTTTGGAGGAATCACCCCCAGCTCACTAAACATAAAAGTCATGAAAGCAGAAATGCAATCGCCTGCGGCCACACCACCTTGAATAAGCCTGATCTCGCCTGATCTCAGAAGCTAAGCAATGTTGGGCTTGGTTAGTACTTGGATGGGAGACCACCTGGGAATATCAAGTGCTGCAGGCATTACATTTTACAATTGAAATGTGTGGAGGACAAAAGGAAATTTTGGAGGAATCACCCCCAGCTCACTAAACATGAAAGTCATGAAAGCAGAAATGCAATCGCCTGCGGCCACACCACCTTGAATAAGCCTGATCTCAGAAATTAAGCAATGTTGGGCTTGGTTAGTACTTGGATGGGAGACCACCTGGGAATATCAAGTGCTGCAGGCATTACATTTTTGTAATTACATTTTACAATTGAAATGTGTGGAGGACAAAAGGAAATTTTGGAGGAATCACCCCCAGCTCACTAAACATAAAAGTCATGAAAGCAGAAATGCAGTCGCCTGCGGCCACACTACCTTGAATAAGCCTGATCTCAGAAGCTAAGCAATGTTGGGCTTGGTTAGTACTTGGATGGGAGACCACCTGGGAATATCAAGTGCTGCAGGCATTACATTTTACAATTGAAATGTGTGGAGGACAAAAGGAAATTTTGGAGGAATCACCCCCAGCTCACTAAACATAAAAGTCATGAGAGCAGCAATGCAATCGCCTGCGGCCACACCACCTTGAATAAGCCTGATCTCGTCTGATCTCAGAAGCTAAGCAATGTTGGGCGTGGTTAGTACTTGGATGGGAGACCACCTGGGAATATCAAGTGCTGCAGGCATTACATTTTACAATTGAAATGTGTGGAGGACAAAAGGAAATTTTAGAGGAATCACCCCCAGCTCACTAAACATAAAAGTCATGAAAGCAGAAAAGCAATCGCCTGCGGCCACACCACCTTGAATAAGCCTGTTCTCAGAAGCTAAGCAATGTTGGGCTTGGTTAGTACTTGGATGGGAGACCACCTGGGAATATCAAGTGCTGCAGGCATTACATTTTTGTAATTACATTTTACAATTGAAATGTGTGGAGGACAAAAGGAAATTTTGGAGGAATCACCCCCAGCTCACTAAACATAAAAGTCATGAAAGCAGAAATGCAATCGTCTGCGGCCACACCACCTTGAATAAGCCTGATCTCAGAAGCTAAGCAATGTTGGGCTTGGTTAGTACTTGGATGGGAGACCACCTGGGAATATCAAGTGCTGCAGGCATTACATTTTTGTAATTACATTTTACAATTGAAATGTGTGGAGGACAAAAGGAAATTTTAGAGGAATCACCCCCAGCTCACTAAACATAAAAGTCATGAAAGCAGAAAAGCAATCGCCTGCGGCCACACCACCTTGAATAAGCCTGATCTCAGAAGCTAAGCAATGTTGGGCTTGGTTAGTACTTGAATGGGAGACCACCTGGGAATATCAAGTGCTGCAGGCATTACATTTTTGTAATTACATTTTACAATTGAAATGTGTGGAGGACAAAAGGAAATTTTGGAGGAATCACCCCCAGCTCACTAAACATAAAAGTCATGAAAGCAGAAATGCAATCGCCTGCGGCCACACCACCTTGAATAAGCCTGATCTCAGAAGCTAAGCAATGTTGGGCTTGGTTAGTACTTGGATGGGAGACCACCTGGGAATATCAAGTGCTGCAGGCATTACATTTTTGTAATTACATTTTACAATTGAAATGTGTGGAGGACAAAAGGAAATTTTGGAGGAATCACCCCCAGCTCACTAAACATAAAAGTCATGAGCGCAGAAATGCAATCGCCTGCGGCCACACCACCTTGAATAAGCCTGATCTCGTCTGATCTCAGAAGCTAAGCAATGTTGGGCTTGATTAGTACTTGGATGGGAGACCACCTGGGAATATCAAGTGCTGCAGGCATTACATTTTACAATTGAAATGTGTGGAGGACAAAAGGAAATTTTAGAGGAATCACCCCCAGCTCACTAAACATAAAAGTCATGAAAGCAGAAAAGCAATCGCCTGCGGCCACACCACCTTGAATAAGCCTGATCTCAGAAGCTAAGCAATGTTGGGCTTGGTTAGTACTTGGATGGGAGACCACCTGGGAATATCAAGTGCTGCAGGCATTACATTTTTGTAATTACATTTTACAATTGAAATGTGTGGAGGACAAAAGGATATTTTAGAGGAATCACCCCCAGCTCACTAAACATAAAAGTCATGAAAGCAGAAAAGCAATCGCCTGTGGCCACACCACCTTGAATAAGCCTGATCTTGTCTGATCTCAGAAGCTAAGCAATGTTGGGCTTGGTTAGTACTTGGATGGGAGACCACCTGGGAATATCAACTGCTGCAGGCATTACATTTTTGTAATTACATTTTACAATTGAAATGTGTGGAGGACAAAAGTATATTTTAGAGGAATCACCCCCAGCTCACTAAACATAAAAGTCATGAAAGCAGAAAAGCAATCGCCTGCGGCCACACCACCTTGAATAAGCCTGCTCTCAGAAGCTAAGCAATGTTGGGCTTGGTTAGTACTTGGATGGGAGACCACCTTGGAATATCAAGTGCTGCAGGCATTACATTTTTGTAATTACATTTTACAATTGAATTGTGTGGACAAAAGGAAATTTTGGAGGAATCACCCCCAGCTCACTAAACATAAAAGTCATGAAAGCAGAAATGCAATCGCCTGCAGCCACACCACCTTGAATAAGCCTGATCTCAGAAGCTAAGCAATGTTGGGCTTGGTTAGTACTTGGATGGGAGACCACATGGGAATATCAAGTGCTGCAGGCATTACATTTTTGTAATTACATTTTACAATTGAAATGTGTGGAGGACAAAAGGAAATTTTGGAGGAATCACCCCCAGCTCACTAAACATAAAAGTCATGAAAGCAGAAATGCAATCGCCTGCGGCCACACCACCTTGAATAAGCCTGATCTCGTCTGATTTCAGAAGCTAAGCAATGTTGGGCTTGGTTTGTACTTGGATGGGAGACCACCTGGGAATATCAAGTGCTGCAGGTATTACATTTTTGTAATTACATTTTACAATTGAAATGTGTGGAGGACAAAAGGAAATTTTGGAGGAATCACCCCCAGCTCACTAAACATAAAAGTCATGAAAGCAGAAATGCAATTGCCTGCGGCCACACCACCTTGAATAAGCCTGATCTCGTCTGATCTCAGAAGCTAAGCAGTGTTGGGCTTGGTTAGTACTTGAATGGGAGACCACCTGGGAATATCAAGTGCTGCAGGCATTACATTTTATAATTGAAATGTGTGGAGGACAAAAGGAAATTTTGGAGGAATCACCCCCAGCTCACTAAACATAAAAGTCATGAAAGCAGAAATGCAATCGCCTGCGGCCACACCACCTTGAATAAGCCTGATCTCGTCTGATCTCAGAAGCTAAGCAATGTTGGGCTTGGTTAGTACTTGGATGGGAGACCACCTGGGAATATCAAGTGCTGCAGGCATTACATTTTTGTAATTACATTTTACAATTGAAATGTGTGGAGGACAAAAGGAAATTTTGGAGGAATCACCCCCAGCTCACTAAACATAAAAGTAATGAAAGCAGAAATGCAATCGCCTGCGGCCACACCACCTTGAATAAGCCTGATCTCGTCTGATCTCAGAAGCTAAGCAATGTTGGGCGTGGTTAGTACTTGGATGGGAGACCACCTGGGAATATCAAGTGCTGCAGGCATTACATTTTTGTAATTACATTTTACAATTGAAATGTGTGGACAAAAGGAAATTTTGGAGGAATCACCCAAAGCTCACTAAACATAAAAGTAATGAAAGCAGAAATGCAATCGCCTGCAGCCACACCGCCTTGAATAAGTCTGATCTCAGAAGCTAAGCAATGTTGGGCTTGGTTAGTACTTGGATGGGAGACCACCTGGGAATATCAAGTGCTGCAGGCATTATGTATTTGTAATTACATTTTACTATTGAAATGTGTGGAGGACAAAAGGATATTTTGGAGGAATCACCCCCAGCTCACTAAACATAAAAGTCATGAGCGCAGAAATGCAATCGCCTGCGGCCACACCACCTTGAATAAGCCTGATCTCGTCTGATCTCAGAAGCTAAGCAAAGTTGTACTTGGATGGGTGACTGCCTGGTAATATCAAGTGCTGCAGGCATTAAATTTTTGTAATTACATTTTACAATTGAAATGTGTGGAGGACAAAAGGAAATTTTGGAGGAATCACCCCCAGCTCACTAAACATAAAAGTCATGAAAGCAGAAATGCAATCACCTGCGGCCACACTACCTTGAATAAACCTGATCTCGTCTGATCTCGTCTGATCTCGCCTGATCTCAGAAGCTAAGCAATGTTGGGCTTGGTTAGTACTTGGATGGGAGACCACCTGGGAATATCAAGTGCTGCAGGCATTACATTTTACAATTGAAATGTGTGGAGGACAAAAGGAAATTTTGGAGGAATCACCCCCAGCTCACTAAACATAAAAATCATGAAAGCAGAAATGCAATCGCCTGCGGCCACACCACCTTGAATAAGCGTGATCTCGCCTGATCTCGTCTGATCTCAGAAGCTAAGCAATGTTGGGCTTGGTTAGTACTTGGATGGGAGACCATCTGGGAATATCAAGTGCTGCAGGCATTACATTTTACAATTGAAATGTGTGGAGGACAAAAGGAAATTTTGGAGGAATCACCCCCAGCTCACTAAACATAAAAGTCATGAAAGCAGAAATGCAATCGCCTGCGGCCACACCACCTTGAATAAGCCTGATCTCGTCTGATCTCAGAAGCTAAGCAATGTTGTGCTTGGTTAGTACTTGGATGGGAGACCACCTGGGAATATCAAGTGCTGCAGGCATTATATTTTTGTAATTACATTTTACAATTGAAATGTGTGGAGGACAAAAGGAAATTTTGGAGGAATCACCCCCAGCTCACTAAACATAAAAGTCATGAAAGCAGAAATGCAATCGCCTGCGGCCACACCACCTTGAATAAGCCTGATCTCGTCTGATCTCAGAAGCTAAGCAATGTTGGGCTTGGTTAGTACTTGGATGGGAGACCACCTGGGAATATCAAGTGCTGCAGGCATTACATTTTACAATTGAAATGTGTGGAGGACAAAAGGAAATTTTGGAGGAATCACCCCCAGCTCACTAAACATAAAAGTCATGAAAGCAGAAATGCAATCGCCTGCGGCCACACCACCTTGAATAAGCCTGATCTCGTCTGATCTCAGAAGCTAAGCAATGTTGGGCTTGGTTAGTACTTGGATGGGAAACCACCTGGGAATATCAAGTGCTGCAGGCATTACATTTTACAATTGAAATGTGTGGAGGACAAAAGGAAATTTTGGAGGAATCACCCATAGCTCACTAAACATAAAAGTCATGAAAGCAGAAATGCAATCGCCTGCGGCCACACCACCTTGAATAAGCCTGATCTCGTCTGATCTCAGAAGCTAAGCAATGTTGTGCTTGGTTAGTACTTGGATGGGAGACCACCTGGGAATATCAAGTGCTGCAGGCATTATATTTTTGTAATTACATTTTACAATTGAAATGTGTGGAGGACAAAAGGAAATTTTGGAGGAATCACCCCCAGCTCACTAAACATAAAAGTCATGAAAGCAGAAATGCAATCGCCTGCGGCCACACCACCTTGAATAAGCCTGATCTCGTCTGATCTCAGAAGCTAAGCAATGTTGGGCTTGGTTAGTACTTGGATGGGAGACCACCTGGGAATATCAAGTGCTGCAGGCATTACATTTTACAATTGAAATGTGTGGAGGACAAAAGGAAATTTTGGAGGAATCACCCCCAGCTCACTAAACATAAAAGTCATGAAAGCAGAAATGCAATCGCCTGCGGCCACACCACCTTGAATAAGCCTGATCTCGTCTGATCTCAGAAGCTAAGCAATGTTGGGCTTGGTTAGTACTTGGATGGGAGACCACCTGAGAATATCAAGTGCTGCAGGCATTACATTTTACAATTGAAATGTGTGGAGGACAAAAGGAAATTTTGGAGGAATCACCCCCAGCTCACTAAACATAAAAGTCATGAAAGCAGAAATGCAATCGCCTGCGGCCACACCACCTTGAATAAGCCTGATCTCGTCTGATTTCCGAAGCTAAGCAATGTTGGGCTTGGTTAGTACTTGGATGGGAGACCACCTGGGAATATCAAGTGCTGCAGGCATTACATTTTACAATTGAAATGTGTGGAGGACAAAAGGAAATTTTGGAGGAATCACCCCCAGCTCACTAAACATAAAAGTCATGAAAGCAGAAATGCAATCGCCTGCGGCCACACCACCTTGAATAAGCCTGATCTCGTCTGATCTCAGAAGCTAAGCAATGTTGGGCTTGGTTAGTACTTGGATGGGAGACCACCTGGGAATATCAAGTGCTGCAGGCATTACATTTTACAATTGAAATGTGTGGAGGACAAAAGGAAATTTTGGAGGACTCACCCCCAGCTCACTAAACATAAAAGTCATGAAAGCAAAAATGCAATCGCCTGCGGCCACACCACCTTGAATAAGCCTGATCTCGTCTGATCTCAGAAGCTAAGCAATGTTGGGCTTGGTTAGTACTTGGATGGGAGACCACCTGGGAATATCAAGTGCTGCAGGCATTACATTTTTGTAATTACATTTTACAATTGAAATGTGTGGAGGACAAAAGGAAATTTTGGAGGAATCACCCCCAGCTCACTAAACATAAAAGTCATGAAAGCAGAAATGCAATCGCCTGCGGCCACACCACCTTGAATAAGCCTGATCTCAGAAGTTAAGCAGTGTTGGGCTTGGTTAGTACTTGGATGGGAGACCACCTGGGAATATCAAGTGCTGCAGGCATTACATTTTACAATTGAAATGTGTGGACGACAAAAGGAAATTTTGGAGGAATCACCCCCAGCTCACTAAACATAAAAGTCATGAAAGCAGAAATGCAATCGCCTGCGGCCACACCACCTTGAATAAGCCTGATCTCGTCTGATCTCAGAAGCTAAGCAATGTTGGGCTTGGTTAGTACTTGGATGGGAGACCACCTGGGAATATCAAGTGCTGCAGGCATTACATTTTACAATTGAAATGTGTGGAGGACAAAAGGAAATTTTGGAGGAATCACCCCCAGCTCACTAAACATAAAAGTCATGAAAGCAGAAATGCAATCGCCTGCGGCCACACCACCTTGAATAAGCCTGATCTCGTCTGATCTCAGAAGCTAAGCAATGTTGGGCTTGGTTAGTACTTGGATGGGAGACCACCTGGGAATATCAAGTGCTACAGGCATTACATTTTACAATTGAAATGTGTGGAGGACAAAAGGAAATTTTGGAGGAATCACCCCCAGCTCACTAAACATAAAAGTCATGAAAGCAGAAATGCAATCGCCTGCGGCCACACCACCTTGAATAAGCCTGATCTCGTCTGATCTCAGAAGCTAAGTAAAGTTGGACTTGGATGGGAGACCACCTGGGAATATCAAGTGCTGCAGGCATTACATTTCACAATAGAAATGTGTGGAGGACAAAAGGAAATTTTGGAGGAATCACCCCCAGCTCACTAAACATAAAAGTCATGAAAGCAGAAATGCAATCGCCTGCGGCCACACCACCTTGAATAAGCCTGATCTCGTCTGATCTCAGAAGCTAAGCAATGTTGGGCTTGGTTAGTACTTGGATGGGAGACCACCTGGGAATGTCAAGTGCTGCAGGCATTACATTTTTGTAATTACATTTTACAATTGAAATGTGTGGAGGACAAAAGGAAATTTTGGAGGAATCACCCCCAGCTCACTAAACATAAAAGTCATGAAAGCAGAAATGCAATCGCCTGCGGCCACACCACCTTGAATAAGCCTGATCTCAGAAGCTAAGCAATGTTGGGCTTGGTTAGTACTTGGATGGGAGACCACCTGGGAATATCAAGTGCTGCAGGCATTACATTTTACAATCGAAATGTGTGGAGGACAAAAGGAAATTTTGGAGGAATCACCCCCAGCTCACTAAACATAAAAGTCATGAAAGCAGAAATGCAACCGCCCGCGGCCACACCACCTTGAATAAGCCTGATCTCGTCTGATCTCAGAAGCTAAGCAATGTTGGGCTTGGTTAGTACTTGGATGGGAGACCACCTGGGAATATCAAGTGCTGCAGGCATTACATTTTACAATTGAAATGTGTGGAGGACAAAAGGAAATTTTGGAGGAATCACCCCCAGCTCACTAAATATAAAAGTCATGAAAGCAGAAATGCAATCGCCTGCGGCCACACCACCTTGTATAAGCCTGATCTCGTCTGATCTCAGAAGCTGAGCAATGTTGGGCTTGGTTAGTACTTGGATGGGAGACCACCTGGGAATATCAAGTGCTGCAGGCATTACATTTTACAATTGAAATGTGTGGAGGACAAAAGGAAATTTTGGAGGAATCACCCCCAGCTCACTAAACATAAAAGTCATGAAAGCAGAAATGCAATCGCCTACGGCCACACCACCTTGAATAAGCCTGATCTCAGAAGCTAAGCAATGTTGGGTTTGGTTAGTACTTGGATGGGAGACCACCTGGGAATATCAAGTGCTGCAGGCATTACATTTTTGTAATTACTTTTTACAATTGAAATGTGTGGAGGACAAAAGGATATTTTGGAGGAATCACCCCCAGCTCACTAAACATAAAAGTCATGAAAGCAGAAATGCAATCGCCTGCGGCCACACCACCTTGAATAAGCCTGATCTCGTCTGATCTCAGAAGCTAAGCAATGTTGGGCTTGGTTAGTACTTGGATGGGAGACCACCTGGGAATATCAAGTGCTGCAGGCATTACATTTTTGTAATTACATTTTACAATTGAAATGTGTGGAGGACAAAAGGAAATTTTGGAGGAATCACCCCCAGCTCACTAAACATAAAAGTCATGAAAGCAGAAATGCAATCGCCTGCAGCCACACCACCTTGAATAAGCCTGAACTCGTCTGATCTCAGAAGCTAAGCAATGTTGGGCTTGGTTAGTACTTGGATGGGAGACCACCTGGGAATATTAAGTGCTGCAGGCATTACATTTAACAATTGAAATGTGTGGAGGACAAAAGGAAATTTTGGAGGAATCACCCCCAGCTCACTAAACATAAAAGTCATGAAAGCAGAAATGCAATCGCCTGCGGCCACACCACCTTGAATAAGCCTGATCTCGCCTGATCTCAGAAGCTAAGCAATGTTGGGCTTGGTTAGTACTTGGATGGGAGACCACCTGGGAATATCAAGTGCTGCAGGCATTACAATTGAAATGTGTGGAGGACAAAAGGAAACATAAAAGTCATGAAAGCAGAACTGCAACCGTCTGCGGCCACACTGTGGTGGAATTTTCTGCATACAACCGAGCAGGCACCGGTCCCGTACTGAGGGAATGATTGAGACAGAGACAAGTTGGAGCAACTCATACTTTATTAGTCTGCAGACTGGAGCATTCAACAGAGTGTCACAGACTCTGCAAGCAACCGCAAAGAAAGCTCAAAATACACTAAGTCAAACAGTTCCTTATATAATCAGTTTTTGCACAGAGTTCATGACTTGTGGTAATTCTTATCTCCCTTAGTCAGCTCAAACCAACCTTGTGGTATTCTTGATACTGTTGTCTACCGACTTTTCTGATTGGTTGATTTTTCTAGTTGCTAGGGAGAGAGTGTCTATCAGGTCCCACAAAGTTGATTCTCGCAATACAAGAATATTAGCTAAGTGACTGGGGAGAAAAGAGGAATTATCGCTGTCTCAAAATATTATCATTTGAGACAGTGTCCTATTCTCATGTCGCTGACTCATGCACTTCTCTGAAAACAGGGCTGCTGACCCTTGGCCACATTCCAGTGTGTTAGTTCAACATTGTAAATCTAATACTTTGTTAACATCAAACTTCATATAATATCATTATTCAGGTTATACAAATCACAGAGATCACCCAAACATATTAGATTAGAACTCTTCGTGCGATTATTCTATCATTCTTCTATCACATTCCCTCCTTTTGTAAATATTATTACAACTATTGTTAGATAGAATAATTATACAACATCGTCAGCCTGAAAGGGTTATTATCTTCATTGCACAGGTTCTCAGTAGTAAGCAGTGGCATAGTTAGATGGTGTCCAATGCTTTGGTGCACAGTTTCTTGATGCATATTACAAACAACATTGGCTAGCCCTGTAAGTGATCTCTTGTTTCTTTAAACACATATTTCAAATAACAGACAATAACATAGCAATAAGCAGTACCAATAATGAAATAAGCGAGGACGCATGTCCTGCTACACTCCACTAGTCAGCCCAGTCCACTCCAGCACTTTCTCCAGCTAATCCACATAGGATATCCCACCCGCATAATTGGGCATCTGCTAATATTAGTTGACCAGTGTTGCCCGCCAGCGACACCTGCACTCTAGCTATCACTACTCTTGAGTGAACATCCATAAGCTGTGTTACTGTGTGCCAATGCCATCAGCATACCTGTATGATTAATTGTCTTCATCCATTCTTCAGCATCTTTGTTAATGCCTGTGATGTTAATAAGTGGAGTGGGGTGCATGCTCAGGTGTCCCACAGTCACAACACCCTGCGGGTGAAAACACACAGCCGGCGACATGAGGCATACCTGGCCGCTACTTCCCACCCCCATGCTTGAGGTGATTACACACCATGTTCCATTCCTCATCTGAGTGCATCTTTCGGACCCTAGCTTTGGGTGTACCATTGCTTCCATCATTTACATTGACAGGTTAAGGCTGCCAGCATGGTCACACAGAACAGCATCACCAAATTCAATATACTCAGTGGTCTTGAAGTACAGGGTGGCATTTTGGGCACACTGACCAACCCATGTCTATTTGTGGGACGATAACCTATGTTCCAATTACTACCCCTAGGTTACTGACATTGATCCCGGTACTGTGGTGGACCCGACCGGTGGTATGTGGCACTATTAAAATAAAACAAATATCTTCATCACATCGTTCAGTACATATCAGTATCCGGTCATATCCCACGCAACACCTGTTCTCTCCAAGCTGTCAAATTTACATCTTCAATTATTGCGTCAACCGTCTTTCACCAGTCATTTGTTCAGCCATGGCCAATCTCTGAATAGCATCGCCTGTTTCAGAAACTGGCCATGGTTTTCATTGTCCTGCTGTATATTATATATGGAATTGAGGCCTGAATTCACAGCCCCGAACCACCCAGCAATGTCGTCAATCAGACCCCTCCTTTGACGGCCACCTGTGTTACGTTGGTAAGTATCCAATTCACGATTAAAGGTTTTATTCAAAATTTAGTTAATAGTCTAAACTCACCACACCTTTTGGTGTATTGTCGTTTGATATCTTTAATGTTTATTCTTACCAACGTTTACAACCAGGTTACTCCCATCACAAATGGTTTTGCCCTCCCCACAGCTAGCAATCTGTCTGGGGGAGAGGGCATTAGTGGGGGACATTGAGTGGAGTGGAACTGTGGCTTCATACCTCCCATACACCATGTATTTTCACAAGTACCATCACACACACTGTGTGCACATTAACACATGTCCAATTGCTTGTTGCATTAGTTTGTTCCTGTTGTCACTGTTTGGCACAGTTTTCTCGTCCAGAGACAGTCCACCTCCAATGACGCATAACTGCTTACAGTTCGGTTGCATATTGACTCATACTGGACCCCTCCCACTGTTATATCACAAGTAGGACAAGTTCAAACTGTGCTGGAGTCATTGCATTATTCTGGCTTATCAAACACACAGGTTGCCAAGTTCCCTCTATGTCACTCTCGAAGGGAAGTGGTCTTTGTTTCCATCCATTACCCTGTCGTTGTCTAAGGATTCACGTGCAGTTCTTCCAGGGGGCCCCCAAAGCTTGTCTCTCTGCACACGCCTCATTCCACGCCCAGAGGTGTGGAATCCTCTCCGACTCTGGAATGACATAATACCTGGAACACAAATCATGTTACTGTCCGTTGCTGCTCCCGCTGTCTGTGGAAAGAGATATACCATTAGTTTCAGGATATTCAGTGTCAGCAAATTCAAACTGAGATGTATCCACGCGATGGTACCGTTTGGTCTGTGTCCAATGTACTCACTTAACCCCATGTAGGAGCTTCACTGCTACATTAGTTTGTGTCACCATCAGCACTATGTACTAACCAAACCATTGACATCTCTTTTCCCTCCTTGTGTCTATTTTGTGTGTCTATAATAGACTGCTGTTTCTTGCCCGGATCCTTAATAGACCCGTCGGCACTCAACCTGTTTTTTCGTCTGTCCTTTTTTTTTTTATCAATGCATTCCGTTTCTATCTGTGCAAGTATAACAAAATATATCTACTGACACAGCTGCTGTTTTGTGGTTAACAGGAAACCGCACTGCTTCCTTAGCTGGCTTGTTCACTTTTTCGTTGCCTAAAGACAAAAAATCTGTTCCTTGACTGTGTGCTTTCACTTTAGCTGACTGTGTGGTTTGTCCAGTTCTTTTACTTGGTCCTATAACGAAACAATCACCTATGCCCGAGATTACCACAATTGTCACATTTAGGCTTCTGCCCCTGTTTGCAATCTGACCTTTTATGTCCCACTTTACCACAGCTCTGACATGCTCCATCAAATGGTACAGCACTTATTTTCATTTTTATATTCCTTTTGTCTGTTTACAACTGCTACTGCCCAATTCATTACTCTTTCGTATGCGTTCCCTGGGTTTAGTTTACCCCCAGCTCAATTGCCTTCTGCAAATGTGGACCCAGTCCACTAATTAATACCTGTACAAACACTTGATCTGACTCATTTGGTCAACACTTCCTTCCTGTTGCTCTACCTTAGTCAGATAATCTTTAGTTGCATTTTTGCATTTAATCTTTGGCAGACATGCTCCTAATGACTGCTTTTCTAACACCGTTAATGCATAAACCGTCATTTCCTTTTCCCCATTGTGCTTCTCACGGCGTCTTACTAATGTTGCAACTTTATTTTATTTTTTCTACAGGATAATTTCAATCGGTTCCTGCTGCAATAAACCACTGTCTTGTTTATGTGACGCCCATGCATCTGGGTAAACTGCACAGACTGTTCCCCATTTATTCTTCTCTAACAGTTTCCAAATTATTTATACTTAATATGTCGCTCAGAGGAAAACTCGGCTTCTCACACTACAGGTCGTTTTAGCTAAGGGACCCTAGTCTCTACAATCGCACTTTTTCCCTCTGAGCCATACCCCTTCTTTTTACATCCACACACACACACTCAACCAGACCCGGGTCACTCAATCACATCTCACAAGGAATTCCAGTTACACAACAATGCCGCAATCGGCAAAACACTAGACCTTACATGCCCGTCTACTGGGACATAATTTACCCTCTGTCAAGTCTCAAGTCGGGTCCAGCAAACACCCACGAGTGCTTTAAATACTTAGTCGAAGTACAAACTCAACTGTTAGCGACTGGATCCACTAAATATTGGGGATGGTAATTAAACATACTCATCCTCCTTGGACAGTCAGTAACAGACAAGCCAGCGCGACAATTAATTGCAAATTGTTTATTATGTTAAATCTGTAGTGGGGTCTTTTGGAAGGACTCAACGTGACAGCCTGTAGCGCCAATCTTATAAACTTTTAATATGCAGCGCGAAGGAAGTCAGCAAGTGCATTCAAAATACAATTCTGACATTCACACTCAATATAAACCACATGTGCACATAAACAGATAAACAAACAGAAAGGAACAAACACAAAAGATGGACTATTAGTTCAGTAGCTTTTTTTAGGAACAAGTTATTACTTCAATTCACTTCATGAACGATAATCATTCCTGGGATTTCAACAACCATTTACCTTACACAGAACTCCCAGTCCGTTTCTATAATGAGCTACGTTACTTGCACTTAATGTTCCTCTCAAGGAGAAACTTGTCCTGGCATTTTACGTAGCACCAGATCCTCCAAACTCAATATAAATCGCCCATTTATTGTAATATTTTCCTTTAAAACAAGAATCTACCATTCATTCTAGTCCACTTAATACGAAAACTTTTCAGACAAACACGCGAAACACTCAAGATCTCATCATCATCCCGAGCACTCCACAATAAGACGTCTATTTAATTTTGGTTCCCTACCCTGTACTAGTACAAGCCACTGTGGCTTTCTTCGTTAGATCACAACCTGCGCATCCCGTGCAGTGCTATGACAGTTCTCTCATAATCTGCCTCACCGTCGTGGGGGTTAGTGATCACAGCCTCACAGTGCTCTGACTACTTGGTCTCCTGTGTAGTGCCAGCAACAGCTTCCGAAAACTGCTCTGCTCACAGGGTCAGCCTTGTAGTTCTCTGGGGTCTGCCCTGACCACTCGGTCTCCTGTGTATCGCACAGGGTCAGCCTTGTAGTTCTCTGGGGGCCTGCCCTGACCACTTGGTCTCCTGTGTAGTGTGAGCAATAGCTTCCATAAACTATGCTACTCACAGGGTCAGCCTTGTAGTTCTCTGGGGGCTTTTCCTAATCAAATCGCTGGTCCAGATTGTCTCTACTCACCGCCTCAGCAGGGCTGTTTTGTTCGGGATCCTTTATCCGCCTCACTGACGCCCCCAGCCAGATTCGGAGCGGACTCCGCCAACCCTCTTAGTTGCGGGCGTCCTGACCCAAGTTTAAGGATTAGGTCTCACCAGTGATTTACTCCGTTTCCCGGGACGATCAGTGGACGGAGTTCAGGATCCCATCCTCGTCGCCATATATGTGGTGGAATTTTCTGCATACAACCCAGCAGGCACCGGTCCCGTACTGAGGGAACGATTGAGACAGAGACAAGTTGGATCAACTCATACTTTATTAGTCTGCAGACTGGAGCATTCAACAGAGTGTCACAGACTCTGCAAGCAACCGCAAAGAAAGCTCAAAATACACTTTGTCAAACAGTTCCTTATATAATCAGTTTTTGCACAGAGTTCATGACTTGTGGTAATTCTTATCTCCCTTAGTCAGCTCAAACCAACCTTGTGGTATTCTTGATACTGTTGTCTACCGACTTTTCTGATTGGTTGATTTTTCTAGTTGCTAGGGAGAGAGTGTCTATCAGGTCCCACAAAGTTGATTCTCGCAATACAAGAATATTAGCTAAGTGACTGGGGAGAAAAGAGGAATTATCGCTGTCTCAAAATATTATCATTTGAGACAGTGTCCTATTCTCATGTCGCTGACTCATGCACTTCTCTGAAAACAGGGCTGCTGACCCTTGGCCACATTCCAGTGTGTTAGTTCAACATTGTAAATCTAATACTTTGTTAACATCAAACTTCATATAATATCATTATTCAGGTTATACAAATCACAGAGATCACCCAAACATATTAGATTAGAACTCTTCATGCGATTATTCTATCATTCTTCTATCACAACACCACCTTGAATAAGCCTGATCTCGTCTGATCTCAGAAGCTAAGCAATGTTGGGCTTGGTTAGTACTTGGATGGGAGACCACCTGGGAATATCAAGTGCTGCAGGCATTACATTTTACAATTGAAATGTGTGGAGGACAAAAGGAAATTTTGGAGGAATCACCCCCAGCTCACTAAACATAAAAGTCATGAAAGCAGAAATGCAATCGCCTGCGGCCACACCACCTTGAATAAGCCTGATCTCGTCTGATCTCAGAAGCTAAGCAATGTTGGGCTTGGTTAGTACTTGGATGGGAGACCACCTGGGAATATCAAGTGCTGCAGGCATTACATTTTACAATTGAAATGTGTGGAGGACAAAAGGAAATTTTGGAGGAATCACCCCCAGCTCACTAAACATAAAAGTCATGAAAGCAGAAATGCAATCGCCTGCGGCCACACCACCTTGAATAAGCCTGATCTCATCTGATCTCAGAAGCTAAGCAATGTTGGGCTTGGTTAGTACTTGGATGGGAGACCACCTGGGAATATCAAGTGCTGCAGGCATTACATTTTACAATTGAAATGTGTGGAGGACAAAAGGAAATTTTGGAGGAATCACCCCCAGCTCACTAAACATAAAAGTCATGAAAGCAGAAATGCATTCGCCTGCGGCCACACCACCTTGAATAAGCCTGATCTCGTCTGATCTAGAAGCTAAGCAATGTTGGGCTTGGTTAGTACTTGGATGGGAGACCACCTGGGAATATCAAGTGCTGCAGGCATTACATTTTACAATTGAAATGTGTGGAGGACAAAAGGAAATTTTGGAGGAATCACCCCCAGCTCACTAAACATAAAAGTCATGAAAGCAGAAATGCAATCGCCTGCGGCCACACCACCTTGAATAAGCCTGATCTCGTCTGATCTCAGAAGCTAAGCAATGTTGGGCTTGGTTAGTACTTGGATGGGAGACCAACTGGGAATATCAAGTGCTGCAGGCATTACATTTTACAATTGAAATGTGTGGAGGACAAAAGGAAATTTTGGAGGAATCACCCCCAGCTCACTAAACATAAAAGTCATGAAAGCAGAAATGCAATCGCCTGCGGCCACACCACCTTGAATAAGCCTGATCTCGTCTGATCTCAGAAGCTAAGCAGTGTTGGGCTTGGTTACTACTTGGATGGGAGACCACCTGGGGATATCAAGTGCTGCAGGCATTACATTTTTGTAATTACATTTTACAATTGAAATGTGTGGAGGACAAAAGGAAATTTTGGAGGACTCACCCCCAGCTCACTAAACATAAAAGTCATGAAAGCAGAAATGCAATCGCCTGCGGCCACACCACCTTGAATAAGCCTGATCTCGTCTGATCTCAGAAGCTAAGCAGTGTTGGGCTTGGTTACTACTTGGATGGGAGACCACCTGGGAATATCAAGTGCTGCAGGCATTACATTTTTGTAATTACATTTTACAATTGAAATGTGTGGAGGACAAAAGGAAATTTTGGAGGAATCACCCCCAGCTCACTAAACATAAAAGTCATGAAAGCAGGAATGCAATCTCCTGCGGCCACACCACCTTGAATAAGCCTGATCTCGTCTGATCTCAGAAGCTAAGCAATGTTGGGCTTGGTTAGTACTTGGATGGGAGACCACCCGGGAATATCAAGTGCTGCAGGCATTACATTTTACAATTGAAATGTGTGGAGGACAAAAGGAAATTTTGGAGGAATCACCCCCAGCTCACTAAACATAAAAGTCATGAAAGCAGAAATGCAATCGCCTGCGGCCACACCACCTTGAATAAGTCTGATCTCAGAAGCTAAGCAATGTTGGGCTTGGTTAGTACTTGGATGGGAGACCACCTGGGAATATCAAGTGCTGCAAGCATTACATTTTACAATTGAAATGTGTGGAGGACAAAAGGAAATTTTGGAGGAATCACCCCCAGCTCCCTAAACATAAAAGTCATGAAAGCAGAAATGCAATCGCCTGCGGCCACACCACCTTGAATAAGCCTGATCTCAGAAGCTAAGCAATGTTGGGCTTGGTTAGTACTTGGATGGGAGACCACCTGGGAATATCAAGTGCTGCAGGCATTACATTTTTGTAATTACATTTTACAATTGAAATGTGTGGAGGACAAAAGGAAATTTTGGAGGAATCACCCCCAGCTCACTAAACATAAAAGTCATGAAAGCAGAAATGCAATCGCCTGCGGCCACACCACCTTGAATAAGCCTGATCTCGCCTGATCTCAGAAGCTAAGCAATGTTGGGCTTGGTTAGTACTTGGATGGGAGACCACCTGGGAATATCAAGTGCTGCAGGCATTACATTTTACAATTGAAATGTGTGGAGGACAAAAGGAAATTTTGGAGGAATCACCCCCAGCTCACTAAACATAAAAGTCATGAAAGCAGAAATGCAATCGCCTGCGGCCACACCACCTTGAATAAGCCTGATCTCAGAAGCTAAGCAATGTTGGGCTTGGTTAGTACTTGGATGGGAGACCACCTGGGAATATCAAGTGCTGCAGGCATTACATTTTTGTAATTACATTTTACAATTGAAATGTGTGGAGGCCAAAAGGAAATTTTGGAGGAATCACCCCCAGCTCACTAAACATAAAAGTCATGAAAGCAGAAATGCAATCTCCTGCGGCCACACCACCTTGAATAAGCCTGATCTCAGAAGCTAAGCAATGTTGGGCTTGGTTAGTACTTGGATGGGAGACCACCTGGGAATATCAAGTGCTGCAGGCATTACATTTTACAATTGAAATGTGTGGAGGACAAAAGGAAATTTTGGAGGAATCACCCCCAGCTCACTAAACATAAAAGTCATGAAAGCAGAAATGCAATCGCCTGCGGCCACACCACCTTGAATAAGCCTGATCTCGCCTGATCTCAGAAGCTAAGCAATGTTGGGCTTGGTTAGTACTTGGATGGGAGACCACCTGGGAATATCAAGTGCTGCAGGCATTACATTTTACAATTGAAATGTGTGGAGGACAAAAGGAAATTTTGGAGGAATCACCCCCAGCTCACTAAACATAAAAGTCATGAAAGCAGAAATGCAATCGCCTGCGGCCACACCACCTTGAATAAGCCTGATCTCAGAAATTAAGCAATGTTGGGCTTGGTTAGTACTTGGATGGGAGACCACCTGGGAATATCAAGTGCTGCAGGCATTACATTTTTGTAATTACATTTTACAATTGAAATGTGTGGAGGACAAAAGGAAATTTTGGAGGAATCACCCCCAGCTCACTAAACATAAAAGTCATGAAAGCAGAAATGCAGTCGCCTGCGGCCACACTACCTTGAATAAGCCTGATCTCAGAAGCTAAGCAATGTTGGGCTTGGTTAGTACTTGGATGGGAGACCACCTGGGAATATCAAGTGCTGCAGGCATTACATTTTACAATTGAAATGTGTGGAGGACAAAAGGAAATTTTGGAGGAATCACCCCCAGCTCACTAAACATAAAAGTCATGAGAGCAGCAATGCAATCGCCTGCGGCCACACCACCTTGAATAAGCCTGATCTCGTCTGATCTCAGAAGCTAAGCAATGTTGGGCGTGGTTAGTACTTGGATGGGAGACCACCTGGGAATATCAAGTGCTGCAGGCATTACATTTTACAATTGAAATGTGTGGAGGACAAAAGGAAATTTTAGAGGAATCACCCCCAGCTCACTAAACATAAAAGTCATGAAAGCAGAAAAGCAATCGCCTGCGGCCACACCACCTTGAATAAGCCTGTTCTCAGAAGCTAAGCAATGTTGGGCTTGGTTAGTACTTGGATGGGAGACCACCTGGGAATATCAAGTGCTGCAGGCATTACATTTTTGTAATTACATTTTACAATTGAAATGTGTGGAGGACAAAAGGAAATTTTGGAGGAATCACCCCCAGCTCACTAAACATAAAAGTCATGAAAGCAGAAATGCAATCGTCTGCGGCCACACCACCTTGAATAAGCCTGATCTCAGAAGCTAAGCAATGTTGGGCTTGGTTAGTACTTGGATGGGAGACCACCTGGGAATATCAAGTGCTGCAGGCATTACATTTTTGTAATTACATTTTACAATTGAAATGTGTGGAGGACAAAAGGAAATTTTAGAGGAATCACCCCCAGCTCACTAAACATAAAAGTCATGAAAGCAGAAAAGCAATCGCCTGCGGCCACACCACCTTGAATAAGCCTGATCTCAGAAGCTAAGCAATGTTGGGCTTGGTTAGTACTTGAATGGGAGACCACCTGGGAATATCAAGTGCTGCAGGCATTACATTTTTGTAATTACATTTTACAATTGAAATGTGTGGAGGACAAAAGGAAATTTTGGAGGAATCACCCCCAGCTCACTAAACATAAAAGTCATGAAAGCAGAAATGCAATCGCCTGCGGCCACACCACCTTGAATAAGCCTGATCTCAGAAGCTAAGCAATGTTGGGCTTGGTTAGTACTTGGATGGGAGACCACCTGGGAATATCAAGTGCTGCAGGCATTACATTTTTGTAATTACATTTTACAATTGAAATGTGTGGAGGACAAAAGGAAATTTTGGAGGAATCACCCCCAGCTCACTAAACATAAAAGTCATGAAAGCAGAAATGCAATCGCCTGCGGCCACACCACCTTGAATAAGCCTGATCTCGTCTGATCTCAGAAGCTAAGCAATGTTGGGCTTGATTAGTACTTGGATGGGAGACCACCTGGGAATATCAAGTGCTGCAGGCATTACATTTTACAATTGAAATGTGTGGAGGACAAAAGGAAATTTTAGAGGAATCACCCCCAGCTCACTAAACATAAAAGTCATGAAAGCAGAAAAGCAATCGCCTGCGGCCACACCACCTTGAATAAGCCTGATCTCAGAAGCTAAGCAATGTTGGGCTTGGTTAGTACTTGGATGGGAGACCACCTGGGAATATCAAGTGCTGCAGGCATTACATTTTTGTAATTACATTTTACAATTGAAATGTGTGGAGGACAAAAGGATATTTTAGAGGAATCACCCCCAGCTCACTAAACATAAAAGTCATGAAAGCAGAAAAGCAATCGCCTGTGGCCACACCACCTTGAATAAGCCTGATCTTGTCTGATCTCAGAAGCTAAGCAATGTTGGGCTTGGTTAGTACTTGGATGGGAGACCACCTGGGAATATCAACTGCTGCAGGCATTACATTTTTGTAATTACATTTTACAATTGAAATGTGTGGAGGACAAAAGTATATTTTAGAGGAATCACCCCCAGCTCACTAAACATAAAAGTCATGAAAGCAGAAAAGCAATCGCCTGCGGCCACACCACCTTGAATAAGCCTGCTCTCAGAAGCTAAGCAATGTTGGGCTTGGTTAGTACTTGGATGGGAGACCACCTTGGAATATCAAGTGCTGCAGGCATTACATTTTTGTAATTACATTTTACAATTGAATTGTGTGGACAAAAGGAAATTTTGGAGGAATCACCCCCAGCTCACTAAACATAAAAGTCATGAAAGCAGAAATGCAATCGCCTGCAGCCACACCACCTTGAATAAGCCTGATCTCAGAAGCTAAGCAATGTTGGGCTTGGTTAGTACTTGGATGGGAGACCACATGGGAATATCAAGTGCTGCAGGCATTACATTTTTGTAATTACATTTTACAATTGAAATGTGTGGACAAAAGGAAATTTTGGAGGAATCACCCCCAGCTCACTAAACATAAAAGTCATGAAAGCAGAAATGCAATCGCCTGCGGCCACACCACCTTGAATAAGCCTGATCTCGTCTGATTTCAGAAGCTAAGCAATGTTGGGCTTGGTTTGTACTTGGATGGGAGACCACCTGGGAATATCAAGTGCTGCAGGTATTACATTTTTGTAATTACATTTTACAATTGAAATGTGTGGAGGACAAAAGGAAATTTTGGAGGAATCACCCCCAGCTCACTAAACATAAAAGTCATGAAAGCAGAAATGCAATTGCCTGCGGCCACACCACCTTGAATAAGCCTGATCTCGTCTGATCTCAGAAGCTAAGCAGTGTTGGGCTTGGTTAGTACTTGAATGGGAGACCACCTGGGAATATCAAGTGCTGCAGGCATTACATTTTATAATTGAAATGTGTGGAGGACAAAAGGAAATTTTGGAGGAATCACCCCCAGCTCACTAAACATAAAAGTCATGAAAGCAGAAATGCAATCGCCTGCGGCCACACCACCTTGAATAAGCCTGATCTCGTCTGATCTCAGAAGCTAAGCAATGTTGGGCTTGGTTAGTACTTGGATGGGAGACCACCTGGGAATATCAAGTGCTGCAGGCATTACATTTTTGTAATTACATTTTACAATTGAAATGTGTGGAGGACAAAAGGAAATTTTGGAGGAATCACCCCCAGCTCACTAAACATAAAAGTAATGAAAGCAGAAATGCAATCGCCTGCGGCCACACCACCTTGAATAAGCCTGATCTCGTCTGATCTCAGAAGCTAAGCAATGTTGGGCATGGTTAGTACTTGGATGGGAGACCACCTGGGAATATCAAGTGCTGCAGGCATTACATTTTTGTAATTACATTTTACAATTGAAATGTGTGGACAAAAGGAAATTTTGGAGGAATCACCCAAAGCTCACTAAACATAAAAGTAATGAAAGCAGAAATGCAATCGCCTGCAGCCACACCGCCTTGAATAAGTCTGATCTCAGAAGCTAAGCAATGTTGGGCTTGGTTAGTACTTGGATGGGAGACCACCTGGGAATATCAAGTGCTGCAGGCATTATGTATTTGTAATTACATTTTACTATTGAAATGTGTGGAGGACAAAATGATATTTTGGAGGAATCACCCCCAGCTCACTAAACATAAAAGTCATGAGCGCAGAAATGCAATCGCCTGCGGCCACACCACCTTGAATAAGCCTGATCTCGTCTGATCTCAGAAGCTAAGCAAAGTTGTACTTGGATGGGTGACTGCCTGGTAATATCAAGTGCTGCAGGCATTACATTTTTGTAATTACATTTTACAATTGAAATGTGTGGAGGACAAAAGGAAATTTTGGAGGAATCACCCCCAGCTCACTAAACATAAAAGTCATGAAAGCAGAAATGCAATCACCTGCGGCCACACTACCTTGAATAAACCTGATCTCGTCTGATCTCGTCTGATCTCGCCTGATCTCAGAAGCTAAGCAATGTTGGGCTTGGTTAGTACTTGGATGGGAGACCACCTGGGAATATCAAGTGCTGCAGGCATTACATTTTACAATTGAAATGTGTGGAGGACAAAAGGAAATTTTGGAGGAATCACCCCCAGCTCACTAAACATAAAAATCATGAAAGCAGAAATGCAATCGCCTGCGGCCACACCACCTTGAATAAGCGTGATCTCGCCTGATCTCGTCTGATCTCAGAAGCTAAGCAATGTTGGGCTTGGTTAGTACTTGGATGGGAGACCATCTGGGAATATCAAGTGCTGCAGGCATTACATTTTACAATTGAAATGTGTGGAGGACAAAAGGAAATTTTGGAGGAATCACCCCCAGCTCACTAAACATAAAAGTCATGAAAGCAGAAATGCAATCGCCTGCGGCCACACCACCTTGAATAAGCCTGATCTCGTCTGATCTCAGAAGCTAAGCAATGTTGTGCTTGGTTAGTACTTGGATGGGAGACCACCTGGGAATATCAAGTGCTGCAGGCATTATATTTTTGTAATTACATTTTACAATTGAAATGTGTGGAGGACAAAAGGAAATTTTGGAGGAATCACCCCCAGCTCACTAAACATAAAAGTCATGAAAGCAGAAATGCAATCGCCTGCGGCCACACCACCTTGAATAAGCCTGATCTCGTCTGATCTCAGAAGCTAAGCAATGTTGGGCTTGGTTAGTACTTGGATGGGAGACCACCTGGGAATATCAAGTGCTGCAGGCATTACATTTTACAATTGAAATGTGTGGAGGACAAAAGGAAATTTTGGAGGAATCACCCCCAGCTCACTAAACATAAAAGTCATGAAAGCAGAAATGCAATCGCCTGCGGCCACACCACCTTGAATAAGCCTGATCTCGTCTGATCTCAGAAGCTAAGCAATGTTGGGCTTGGTTAGTACTTGGATGGGAAACCACCTGGGAATATCAAGTGCTGCAGGCATTACATTTTACAATTGAAATGTGTGGAGGACAAAAGGAAATTTTGGAGGAATCACCCATAGCTCACTAAACATAAAAGTCATGAAAGCAGAAATGCAATCGCCTGCGGCCACACCACCTTGAATAAGCCTGATCTCGTCTGATCTCAGAAGCTAAGCAATGTTGTGCTTGGTTAGTACTTGGATGGGAGACCACCTGGGAATATCAAGTGCTGCAGGCATTATATTTTACAATTGAAATGTGTGGAGGACAAAAGGAAATTTTGGAGGAATCACCCCCAGCTCACTAAACATAAAAGTCATGAAAGCAGAAATGCAATCGCCTGCGGCCACACCACCTTGAATAAGCCTGATCTCGTCTGATCTCAGAAGCTAAGCAATGTTGGGCTTGGTTAGTACTTGGATGGGAGACCACCTGAGAATATCAAGTGCTGCAGGCATTACATTTTACAATTGAAATGTGTGGAGGACAAAAGGAAATTTTGGAGGAATCACCCCCAGCTCACTAAACATAAAAGTCATGAAAGCAGAAATGCAATCGCCTGCGGCCACACCACCTTGAATAAGCCTGATCTCGTCTGATTTCCGAAGCTAAGCAATGTTGGGCTTGGTTAGTACTTGGATGGGAGACCACCTGGGAATATCAAGTGCTGCAGGCATTACATTTTACAATTGAAATGTGTGGAGGACAAAAGGAAATTTTGGAGGAATCACCCCCAGCTCACTAAACATAAAAGTCATGAAAGCAGAAATGCAATCGCCTGCGGCCACACCACCTTGAATAAGCCTGATCTCGTCTGATCTCAGAAGCTAAGCAATGTTGGGCTTGGTTAGTACTTGGATGGGAGACCACCTGGGAATATCAAGTGCTGCAGGCATTACATTTTACAATTGAAATGTGTGGAGGACAAAAGGAAATTTTGGAGGACTCACCCCCAGCTCACTAAACATAAAAGTCATGAAAGCAAAAATGCAATCGCCTGCGGCCACACCACCTTGAATAAGCCTGATCTCGTCTGATCTCAGAAGCTAAGCAATGTTGGGCTTGGTTAGTACTTGGATGGGAGACCACCTGGGAATATCAAGTGCTGCAGGCATTACATTTTTGTAATTACATTTTACAATTGAAATGTGTGGAGGACAAAAGGAAATTTTGGAGGAATCACCCCCAGCTCACTAAACATAAAAGTCATGAAAGCAGAAATGCAATCGCCTGCGGCCACACCACCTTGAATAAGCCTGATCTCAGAAGTTAAGCAGTGTTGGGCTTGGTTAGTACTTGGATGGGAGACCACCTGGGAATATCAAGTGCTGCAGGCATTACATTTTACAATTGAAATGTGTGGACGACAAAAGGAAATTTTGGAGGAATCACCCCCAGCTCACTAAACATAAAAGTCATGAAAGCAGAAATGCAATCGCCTGCGGCCACACCACCTTGAATAAGCCTGATCTCGTCTGATCTCAGAAGCTAAGCAATGTTGGGCTTGGTTAGTACTTGGATGGGAGACCACCTGGGAATATCAAGTGCTGCAGGCATTACATTTTACAATTGAAATGTGTGGAGGACAAAAGGAAATTTTGGAGGAATCACCCCCAGCTCACTAAACATAAAAGTCATGAAAGCAGAAATGCAATCGCCTGCGGCCACACCACCTTGAATAAGCCTGATCTCGTCTGATCTCAGAAGCTAAGCAATGTCGGGCTTGGTTAGTACTTGGATGGGAGACCACCTGGGAATATCAAGTGCTACAGGCATTACATTTTACAATTGAAATGTGTGGAGGACAAAAGGAAATTTTGGAGGAATCACCCCCAGCTCACTAAACATAAAAGTCATGAAAGCAGAAATGCAATCGCCTGCGGCCACACCACCTTGAATAAGCCTGATCTCGTCTGATCTCAGAAGCTAAGTAAAGTTGGACTTGGATGGGAGACCACCTGGGAATATCAAGTGCTGCAGGCATTACATTTCACAATAGAAATGTGTGGAGGACAAAAGGAAATTTTGGAGGAATCACCCCCAGCTCACTAAACATAAAAGTCATGAAAGCAGAAATGCAATCGCCTGCGGCCACACCACCTTGAATAAGCCTGATCTCGTCTGATCTCAGAAGCTAAGCAATGTTGGGCTTGGTTAGTACTTGGATGGGAGACCACCTGGGAATGTCAAGTGCTGCAGGCATTACATTTTTGTAATTACATTTTACAATTGAAATGTGTGGAGGACAAAAGGAAATTTTGGAGGAATCACCCCCAGCTCACTAAACATAAAAGTCATGAAAGCAGAAATGCAATCGCCTGCGGCCACACCACCTTGAATAAGCCTGATCTCAGAAGCTAAGCAATGTTGGGCTTGGTTAGTACTTGGATGGGAGACCACCTGGGAATATCAAGTGCTGCAGGCATTACATTTTACAATCGAAATGTGTGGAGGACAAAAGGAAATTTTGGAGGAATCACCCCCAGCTCACTAAACATAAAAGTCATGAAAGCAGAAATGCAACCGCCCGCGGCCACACCACCTTGAATAAGCCTGATCTCGTCTGATCTCAGAAGCTAAGCAATGTTGGGCTTGGTTAGTACTTGGATGGGAGACCACCTGGGAATATCAAGTGCTGCAGGCATTACATTTTACAATTGAAATGTGTGGAGGACAAAAGGAAATTTTGGAGGAATCACCCCCAGCTCACTAAATATAAAAGTCATGAAAGCAGAAATGCAATCGCCTGCGGCCACACCACCTTGTATAAGCCTGATCTCGTCTGATCTCAGAAGCTGAGCAATGTTGGGCTTGGTTAGTACTTGGATGGGAGACCACCTGGGAATATCAAGTGCTGCAGGCATTACATTTTACAATTGAAATGTGTGGAGGACAAAAGGAAATTTTGGAGGAATCACCCCCAGCTCACTAAACATAAAAGTCATGAAAGCAGAAATGCAATCGCCTACGGCCACACCACCTTGAATAAGCCTGATCTCAGAAGCTAAGCAATGTTGGGTTTGGTTAGTACTTGGATGGGAGACCACCTGGGAATATCAAGTGCTGCAGGCATTACATTTTTGTAATTACATTTTACAATTGAAATGTGTGGAGGACAAAAGGAAATTTTGGAGGAATCACCCCCAGCTCACTAAACATAAAAGTCATGAAAGCAGAAATGCAATCGCCTGCAGCCACACCACCTTGAATAAGCCTGAACTCGTCTGATCTCAGAAGCTAAGCAATGTTGGGCTTGGTTAGTACTTGGATGGGAGACCACCTGGGAATATTAAGTGCTGCAGGCATTACATTTAACAATTGAAATGTGTGGAGGACAAAAGGAAATTTTGGAGGAATCACCCCCAGCTCACTAAACATAAAAGTCATGAAAGCAGAAATGCAATCGCCTGCGGCCACACCACCTTGAATAAGCCTGATCTCGCCTGATCTCAGAAGCTAAGCAATGTTGGGCTTGGTTAGTACTTGGATGGGAGACCACCTGGGAATATCAAGTGCTGCAGGCATTACAATTGAAATGTGTGGAGGACAAAAGGAAACATAAAAGTCATGAAAGCAGAACTGCAACCGTCTGCGGCCACACTGTGGTGGAATTTTCTGCATACAACCGAGCAGGCACCGGTCCCGTACTGAGGGAACGATTGAGACAGAGACAAGTTGGAGCAACTCATACTTTATTAGTCTGCAGACTGGAGCATTCAACAGAGTGTCACAGACTCTGCAAGCAACCGCAAAGAAAGCTCAAAATACACTAAGTCAAACAGTTCCTTATATAATCAGTTTTTGCACAGAGTTCATGACTTGTGGTAATTCTTATCTCCCTTAGTCAGCTCAAACCAACCTTGTGGTATTCTTGATACTGTTGTCTACCGACTTTTCTGATTGGTTGATTTTTCTAGTTGCTAGGGAGAGAGTGTCTATCAGGTCCCACAAAGTTGATTCTCGCAATACAAGAATATTAGCTAAGTGACTGGGGAGAAAAGAGGAATTATCGCTGTCTCAAAATATTATCATTTGAGACAGTGTCCTATTCTCATGTCGCTGACTCATGCACTTCTCTGAAAACAGGGCTGCTGACCCTTGGCCACATTCCAGTGTGTTAGTTCAACATTGTAAATCTAATACTTTGTTAACATCAAACTTCATATAATATCATTATTCAGGTTATACAAATCACAGAGATCACCCAAACATATTAGATTAGAACTCTTCGTGCGATTATTCTATCATTCTTCTATCACATTCCCTCCTTTTGTAAATATTATTACAACTATTGTTAGATAGAATAATTATACAACATCGTCAGCCTGAAAGGGTTATTATCTTCATTGCACAGGTTCTCAGTAGTAAGCAGTGGCATAGTTAGATGGTGTCCAATGCTTTGGTGCACAGTTTCTTGATGCATATTACAAACAACATTGGCTAGCCCTGTAAGTGATCTCTTGTTTCTTTAAACACATATTTCAAATAACAGACAATAACATAGCAATAAGCAGTACCAATAATGAAATAAGCGAGGACGCATGTCCTGCTACACTCCACTAGTCAGCCCAGTCCACTCCAGCACTTTCTCCAGCTAATCCACATAGGATATCCCACCCGCATAATTGGGCATCTGCTAATATTAGTTGACCAGTGTTGCCCGCCAGCGACACCTGCACTCTAGCTATCACTACTCTTGAGTGAACATCCATAAGCTGTGTTACTGTGTGCCAATGCCATCAGCATACCTGTATGATTAATTGTCTTCATCCATTCTTCAGCATCTTTGTTAATGCCTGTGATGTTAATAAGTGGAGTGGGGTGCATGCTCAGGTGTCCCACAGTCACAACACCCTGCGGGTGAAAACACACAGCCGGCGACATGAGGCATACCTGGCCGCTACTTCCCACCCCCATGCTTGAGGTGATTACACACCATGTTCCATTCCTCATCTGAGTGCATCTTTCGGACCCTAGCTTTGGGTGTACCATTGCTTCCATCATTTACATTGACAGGTTAAGGCTGCCAGCATGGTCACACAGAACAGCATCACCAAATTCAATATACTCAGTGGTCTTGAAGTACAGGGTGGCATTTTGGGCACACTGACCAACCCATGTCTATTTGTGGGACGATAACCTATGTTCCAATTACTACCCCTAGGTTACTGACATTGATCCCGGTACTGTGGTGGACCCGACCGGTGGTATGTGGCACTATTAAAATAAAACAAATATCTTCATCACATCGTTCAGTACATATCAGTATCCGGTCATATCCCACGCAACACCTGTTCTCTCCAAGCTGTCAAATTTACATCTTCAATTATTGCGTCAACCGTCTTTCACCAGTCATTTGTTCAGCCATGGCCAATCTCTGAATAGCATCGCCTGTTTCAGAAACTGGCCATGGTTTTCATTGTCCTGCTGTATATTATATATGGAATTGAGGCCTGAATTCACAGCCCCGAACCACCCAGCAATGTCGTCAATCAGACCCCTCCTTTGACGGCCACCTGTGTTACGTTGGTAAGTATCCAATTCACGATTAAAGGTTTTATTCAAAATTTAGTTAATAGTCTAAACTCACCACACCTTTTGGTGTATTGTCGTTTGATATCTTTAATGTTTATTCTTACCAACGTTTACAACCAGGTTACTCCCATCACAAATGGTTTTGCCCTCCCCACAGCTAGCAATCTGTCTGGGGGAGAGGGCATTAGTGGGGGACATTGAGTGGAGTGGAACTGTGGCTTCATACCTCCCATACACCATGTATTTTCACAAGTACCATCACACACACTGTGTGCACATTAACACATGTCCAATTGCTTGTTGCATTAGTTTGTTCCTGTTGTCACTGTTTGGCACAGTTTTCTCGTCCAGAGACAGTCCACCTCCAATGACGCATAACTGCTTACAGTTCGGTTGCATATTGACTCATACTGGACCCCTCCCACTGTTATATCACAAGTAGGACAAGTTCAAACTGTGCTGGAGTCATTGCATTATTCTGGCTTATCAAACACACAGGTTGCCAAGTTCCCTCTATGTCACTCTCGAAGGGAAGTGGTCTTTGTTTCCATCCATTACCCTGTCGTTGTCTAAGGATTCACGTGCAGTTCTTCCAGGGGGCCCCCAAAGCTTGTCTCTCTGCACACGCCTCATTCCACGCCCAGAGGTGTGGAATCCTCTCCGACTCTGGAATGACATAATACCTGGAACACAAATCATGTTACTGTCCGTTGCTGCTCCCGCTGTCTGTGGAAAGAGATATACCATTAGTTTCAGGATATTCAGTGTCAGCAAATTCAAACTGAGATGTATCCACGCGATGGTACCGTTTGGTCTGTGTCCAATGTACTCACTTAACCCCATGTAGGAGCTTCACTGCTACATTAGTTTGTGTCACCATCAGCACTATGTACTAACCAAACCATTGACATCTCTTTTCCCTCCTTGTGTCTATTTTGTGTGTCTATAATAGACTGCTGTTTCTTGCCCGGATCCTTAATAGACCCGTCGGCACTCAACCTGTTTTTTCGTCTGTCCTTTTTTTTTTTATCAATGCATTCCGTTTCTATCTGTGCAAGTATAACAAAATATATCTACTGACACAGCTGCTGTTTTGTGGTTAACAGGAAACCGCACTGCTTCCTTAGCTGGCTTGTTCACTTTATCGTTGCCTAAAGACAAAAAATCTGTTCCTTGACTGTGTGCTTTCACTTTAGCTGACTGTGTGGTTTGTCCAGTTCTTTTACTTGGTCCTATAACGAAACAATCACCTATGCCCGAGATTACCACAATTGTCACATTTAGGCTTCTGCCCCTGTTTGCAATCTGACCTTTTATGTCCCACTTTACCACAGCTCTGACATGCTCCATCAAATCGTACAGCACTTATTTTCATTTTTATATTCCTTTTGTCTGTTTACAACTGCTACTGCCCAATTCATTACTCTTTCGTATGCGTTCCCTGGGTTTAGTTTACCCCCAGCTCAATTGCCTTCTGCAAATGTGGACCCAGTCCACTAATTAATACCTGTACAAACACTTGATCTGACTCATTTGGTCAACACTTCCTTCCTGTTGCTCTACCTTAGTCAGATAATCTTTAGTTGCATATTTGCATTTAATCTTTGGCAGACATGCTCCTAATGACTGCTTTTCTAACACCGTTAATGCATAAACCGTCATTTCCTTTTCCCCATTGTGCTTCTCACGGCGTCTTACTAATGTTGCAACTTTATTTTATTTTTTCTACAGGATAATTTCAATCGGTTCCTGCTGCAATAAACCACTGTCTTGTTTATGTGACGCCCATGCATCTGGGTAAACTGCACAGACTGTTCCCCATTTATTCTTCTCTAACAGTTTCCAAATTATTTATACTTAATATGTCGCTCAGAGGAAAACTCGGCTTCTCACACTACAGGTCGTTTTAGCTAAGGGACCCTAGTCTCTACAATCGCACTTTTTCCCTCTGAGCCATACCCCTTCTTTTTACATCCACACACACACACTCAACCAGACCCGGGTCACTCAATCACATCTCACAAGGAATTCCAGTTACACAACAATGCCGCAATCGGCAAAACACTAGACCTTACATGCCCGTCTACTGGGACATAATTTACCCTCTGTCAAGTCTCAAGTCGGGTCCAGCAAACACCCACGAGTGCTTTAAATACTTAGTCGAAGTACAAACTCAACTGTTAGCGACTGGATCCACTAAATATTGGGGATGGTAATTAAACATACTCATCCTCCTTGGACAGTCAGTAACAGACAAGCCAGCGCGACAATTAATTGCAAATTGTTTATTATGTTAAATCTGTAGTGGGGTCTTTTGGAAGGACTCAACGTGACAGCCTGTAGCGCCAATCTTATAAACTTTTAATATGCAGCGCGAAGGAAGTCAGCAAGTGCATTCAAAATACAATTCTGACATTCACACTCAATATAAACCACATGTGCACATAAACAGATAAACAAACAGAAAGGAACAAACACAAAAGATGGACTATTAGTTCAGTAGCTTTTTTTAGGAACAAGTTATTACTTCAATTCACTTCATGAACGATAATCATTCCTGGGATTTCAACAACCATTTACCTTACACAGAACTCCCAGTCCGTTTCTATAATGAGCTACGTTACTTGCACTTAATGTTCCTCTCAAGGAGAAACTTGTCCTGGCATTTTACGTAGCACCAGATCCTCCAAACTCAATATAAATCGCCCATTTATTGTAATATTTTCCTTTAAAACAAGAATCTACCATTCATTCTAGTCCACTTAATACGAAAACTTTTCAGACAAACACGCGAAACACTCAAGATCTCATCATCATCCCGAGCACTCCACAATAAGACGTCTATTTAATTTTGGTTCCCTACCCTGTACTAGTACAAGCCACTGTGGCTTTCTTCGTTAGATCACAACCTGCGCATCCCGTGCAGTGCTATGACAGTTCTCTCATAATCTGCCTCACCATCGTGGGGGTTAGTGATCACAGCCTCACAGTGCTCTGACTACTTGGTCTCCTGTGTAGTGCCAGCAACAGCTTCCGAAAACTGCTCTGCTCACAGGGTCAGCCTTGTAGTTCTCTGGGGTCTGCCCTGACCACTCGGTCTCCTGTGTATCGCACAGGGTCAGCCTTGTAGTTCTCTGGGGGCCTGCCCTGACCACTTGGTCTCCTGTGTAGTGTGAGCAATAGCTTCCATAAACTATGCTACTCACAGGGTCAGCCTTGTAGTTCTCTGGGGGCTTTTCCTAATCAAATCGCTGGTCCAGATTGTCTCTACTCACCGCCTCAGCAGGGCTGTTTTGTTCGGGATCCTTTATCCGCCTCACTGACGCCCCCAGCCAGATTCGGAGCGGACTCCGCCAACCCTCTTAGTTGCGGGCGTCCTGACCCAAGTTTAAGGATTAGGTCTCACCAGTGATTTACTCCGTTTCCCGGGACGATCAGTGGACGGAGTTCAGGATCCCATCCTCGTCGCCATATATGTGGTGGAATTTTCTGCATACAACCCAGCAGGCACCGGTCCCGTACTGAGGGAACGATTGAGACAGAGACAAGTTGGATCAACTCATACTTTATTAGTCTGCAGACTGGAGCATTCAACAGAGTGTCACAGACTCTGCAAGCAACCGCAAAGAAAGCTCAAAATACACTTTGTCAAACAGTTCCTTATATAATCAGTTTTTGCACAGAGTTCATGACTTGTGGTAATTCTTATCTCCCTTAGTCAGCTCAAACCAACCTTGTGGTATTCTTGATACTGTTGTCTACCGACTTTTCTGATTGGTTGATTTTTCTAGTTGCTAGGGAGAGAGTGTCTATCAGGTCCCACAAAGTTGATTCTCGCAATACAAGAATATTAGCTAAGTGACTGGGGAGAAAAGAGGAATTATCGCTGTCTCAAAATATTATCATTTGAGACAGTGTCCTATTCTCATGTCGCTGACTCATGCACTTCTCTGAAAACAGGGCTGCTGACCCTTGGCCACATTCCAGTGTGTTAGTTCAACATTGTAAATCTAATACTTTGTTAACATCAAACTTCATATAATATCATTATTCAGGTTATACAAATCACAGAGATCACCCAAACATATTAGATTAGAACTCTTCATGCGATTATTCTATCATTCTTCTATCACAACACCACCTTGAATAAGCCTGATCTCGTCTGATCTCAGAAGCTAAGCAATGTTGGGCTTGGTTAGTACTTGGATGGGAGACCACCTGGGAATATCAAGTGCTGCAGGCATTACATTTTACAATTGAAATGTGTGGAGGACAAAAGGAAATTTTGGAGGAATCACCCCCAGCTCACTAAACATAAAAGTCATGAAAGCAGAAATGCAATCGCCTGCGGCCACACCACCTTGAATAAGCCTGATCTCGTCTGATCTCAGAAGCTAAGCAATGTTGGGCTTGGTTAGTACTTGGATGGGAGACCACCTGGGAATATCAAGTGCTGCAGGCATTACATTTTACAATTGAAATGTGTGGAGGACAAAAGGAAATTTTGGAGGAATCACCCCCAGCTCACTAAACATAAAAGTCATGAAAGCAGAAATGCAATCGCCTGCGGCCACACCACCTTGAATAAGCCTGATCTCATCTGATCTCAGAAGCTAAGCAATGTTGGGCTTGGTTAGTACTTGGATGGGAGACCACCTGGGAATATCAAGTGCTGCAGGCATTACATTTTACAATTGAAATGTGTGGAGGACAAAAGGAAATTTTGGAGGAATCACCCCCAGCTCACTAAACATAAAAGTCATGAAAGCAGAAATGCATTCGCCTGCGGCCACACCACCTTGAATAAGCCTGATCTCGTCTGATCTAGAAGCTAAGCAATGTTGGGCTTGGTTAGTACTTGGATGGGAGACCACCTGGGAATATCAAGTGCTGCAGGCATTACATTTTACAATTGAAATGTGTGGAGGACAAAAGGAAATTTTGGAGGAATCACCCCCAGCTCACTAAACATAAAAGTCATGAAAGCAGAAATGCAATCGCCTGCGGCCACACCACCTTGAATAAGCCTGATCTCGTCTGATCTCAGAAGCTAAGCAATGTTGGGCTTGGTTAGTACTTGGATGGGAGACCAACTGGGAATATCAAGTGCTGCAGGCATTACATTTTACAATTGAAATGTGTGGAGGACAAAAGGAAATTTTGGAGGAATCACCCCCAGCTCACTAAACATAAAAGTCATGAAAGCAGAAATGCAATCGCCTGCGGCCACACCACCTTGAATAAGCCTGATCTCGTCTGATCTCAGAAGCTAAGCAGTGTTGGGCTTGGTTACTACTTGGATGGGAGACCACCTGGGAATATCAAGTGCTGCAGGCATTACATTTTTGTAATTACATTTTACAATTGAAATGTGTGGAGGACAAAAGGAAATTTTGGAGGACTCACCCCCAGCTCACTAAACATAAAAGTCATGAAAGCAGAAATGCAATCGCCTGCGGCCACACCACCTTGAATAAGCCTGATCTCGTCTGATCTCAGAAGCTAAGCAGTGTTGGGCTTGGTTACTACTTGGATGGGAGACCACCTGGGAATATCAAGTGCTGCAGGCATTACATTTTTGTAATTACATTTTACAATTGAAATGTGTGGAGGACAAAAGGAAATTTTGGAGGAATCACCCCCAGCTCACTAAACATAAAAGTCATGAAAGCAGGAATGCAATCTCCTGCGGCCACACCACCTTGAATAAGCCTGATCTCGTCTGATCTCAGAAGCTAAGCAATGTTGGGCTTGGTTAGTACTTGGATGGGAGACCAACTGGGAATATCAAGTGCTGCAGGCATTACATTTTACAATTGAAATGTGTGGAGGACAAAAGGAAATTTTGGAGGAATCACCCCCAGCTCACTAAACATAAAAGTCATGAAAGCAGAAATGCAATCGCCTGCGGCCACACCACCTTGAATAAGCCTGATCTCGTCTGATCTCAGAAGCTAAGCAGTGTTGGGCTTGGTTACTACTTGGATGGGAGACCACCTGGGAATATCAAGTGCTGCAGGCATTACATTTTTGTAATTACATTTTACAATTGAAATGTGTGGAGGACAAAAGGAAATTTTGGAGGACTCACCCCCAGCTCACTAAACATAAAAGTCATGAAAGCAGAAATGCAATCGCCTGCGGCCACACCACCTTGAATAAGCCTGATCTCGTCTGATCTCAGAAGCTAAGCAGTGTTGGGCTTGGTTACTACTTGGATGGGAGACCACCTGGGAATATCAAGTGCTGCAGGCATTACATTTTTGTAATTACATTTTACAATTGAAATGTGTGGAGGACAAAAGGAAATTTTGGAGGAATCACCCCCAGCTCACTAAACATAAAAGTCATGAAAGCAGGAATGCAATCTCCTGCGGCCACACCACCTTGAATAAGCCTGATCTCGTCTGATCTCAGAAGCTAAGCAATGTTGGGCTTGGTTAGTACTTGGATGGGAGACCACCTGGGCATATCAAGTGCTGCAGGCATTACATTTTTGTAATTACATTTTACAATTGAAATGTGTGGAGGACAAAAGGAAATTTTGGAGGAATCACCCCCAGCTCACTAAACATAAAAGTCATGAAAGCAGAAAAGCAATCGCCTGCGGCCACACCACCTTGAATAAGCCTGATCTCAGAAGCTAAGCAATGTTGGGCTTGGTTAGTACTTGGATGGGAGACCACCTGGGAATATCAAGTGCTGCAGGCATTACATTTTTGTAATTACATTTTACAATTGAAATGTGTGGAGGACAAAAGGAAATTTTGGAGGAATCACCCCCAGCTCACTAAACATAAAAGTCATGAAAGCAGAAATGCAATCGCCTGCGGCCACACCACCTTGAATAAGCCTGATCTCGTCTGATCTCAGAAGCTAAGCAATGTTGGGCTTGGTTAGTACTTGGATGGGAGACAACCTGGGAATATCAAGTGCTGCAGGCATTACATTTTTGTAATTACATTTTACAATTGAAATGTGTGGAGGACAAAAGGAAATTTTGGAGGAATCACCCCCAGCTCACTAAACATAAAAGTCATGAAAGCAGCAATGCAATCACCTGCGGCCACACCACCTTGAATAAGCCTGATCTCGTCTGATCTCAGAAGCTAAGCAATGTTGGGCTTGGTTAGTACTTGGATGGGAGACCACCTGGGAATATCAAGTGCTGCAGGCATTACATTTTTGTAATTACATTTTACAATTGAAATGTGTGGAGGACAAAAGGAAATTTTGGAGGAATCACCCCCAGCTCACTAAACATAAAAGTCATGAAAGCAGAATTGCAATCGCCTGCGGCCACACCACCTTGAATAAGCCTGATCTCAGAAGCTAAGCAATGTTGGGCTTGGTTAGTACTTGGATGGGAGACCACCTGGGAATATCAAGTGCTGCAGGCATTACATTTTTGTAATTACATTTTACAATTGAAATGTGTGGAGGACAAAAGGAAATTTTGGAGGAATCACCCCCAGCTCACTAAACATAAAAGTCATGAAAGCAGAAATGCAATCGCCTGCGGCCACACCACCTTGAATAAGCCTGATCTCGTCTGATCTCAGAAGCTAAGCAATGTTGGGCTTGGTTAGTACTTGGATGGGAGACCACCTGGGAATATCAAGTACTGCAGGCATTACATTTTACAATTGAAATGTGTGGAGGACAAAAGGAAATTTTGGAGGAATCACCCCCAGCTCACTAAACATAAAAGTCATGAAAGCAGAAATGCAATCGCCTGCGGCCACACCACCTTGAATACACCTGATCTCGTCTGATCTCAGGAGCTAAGCAATGTTGGGCTTGGCTAGTACTTGGATGGGTGACCACCTGGGAAACTCAAGTGCTGCAGGCATTACATTTTTGTAATTACATTTTACAATTGAAATGTGTGGAGGACAAAAGGAAATTTTGGAGGAATCACCCCCAGCTCACTAAACATAAAAGTCATGAAAGCAGAAACGCAATCGCCTGCGGCCACACCACCTTGAATAAGCCTGATCTCGTCTGATCTCAGAAGCTAAGCAATGTTGGGCTTGGTTAGTACTTGGATGGGAGACCACCTGGGAATATCAAGTGCTGCAGGCATTACATTTTACAATTGAAATGTGTGGAGGACAAAAGGAAATTTTGGAGGAATCACCCCCAGCTCACTAAACATAAAAGTCATGAAAGCAAAAATGCAATCGCCTGCGGCCACACCACCTTGAATAAGCCTGCTCTCGTCTGATCTCAGAAACTAAGCAATGTTGTGCTTGGTTAGTACTTGGATGGGAGACCACCTGGGAATATCAAGTGCTGCAGGCATTACATTTTACAATTGAAATGTGTGGAGGACAAAAGGAAATTTTGGAGGAATCACCCCCAGCTCACTAAACATAAAAGTCATGAAAGCAGAAATGCAATCGCCTGCGGCCACACCACCTTTAATAAGCCTGATCTCGTCTGATCTCAGAAGCTAAGCAATGTTGGGCTTGGTTAGTACTTGGATGGGAGTCCACCTGGGAATATCAAGTGCTGCAGGCATTACATTTTACAATTGAAATGTGTGGAGGACAAAAGGAAATTTTGGAGGAATCACCCCCAGCTCACTAAAGATAAAAGTCATGAAAGCAGCAATGCAATCGCCTGTGGCCACACCACCTTGAATACGCCTGATCTCGCCTGATCTCGTCTGATCTTAGAAGCTAAGCAATGTTGGGCTTGGCTAGTACTTGGATGGGAGACCACCTGGGAATCTCAAGTGCTGCAGGCATTACATTTTTGTAATTACATTTTACAATTGAAATGTGTGGAGGACAAAAGGAAATTTTGGAGGAATCACCCCCAGCTCACTAAACATAAAAGTCATGAAAGCAGAAATGCAATCACCTGCGGCCACACCACCTTGAATAAGCCTGATCTCGTTTGATCTCAGAAGCTAAGCAATGTTGGGCTTGGTTAGTACTTGGATGGGAGACCACCTGGGAATATCAAGTGCTGCAGGCATTACATTTTACAATTGAAATGTGTGGAGGACAAAAGGAAATTTTGGAGGAATCACCCCCAGCTCACTAAACATAAAAGTCATGAAAGCTGAAATGCAATCGCCTGCGGCCATACCACCTTGAATAAGCCTGATCTCGTCTGATCTCAGAAGCTAAGCAATGTTGGGCTTGGTTAGTACTTGGATGGGAGACCACCTGGGAATATCAAGTGCTGCAGGCATTACATTTTACAATTGAAATGTGTGGAGGACAAAAGGAAATTTTGGAGGAATCACCCCCAGCTCACTAAACATAAAAGTCATGAAAGCAGAAATGCAATCGCCTGCGGCCACACCACCTTGAATAAGCCTGATCTCGTCTGATCTCAGAAGCTAAGCAATGTTGGGCTTGGTTAGTACTTGGTTGGGAGTCCACCTGGGAATATCAAGTGCTGCAGGCATTACATTTTTGTAATTACATTTTACAATTGAAATGTGTGGAGGACAAAAGGAAATTTTGGCGGAATCACCCCCAGCTCACTAAACATAAAAGTCATGAAAGCAGAAATGCAATCGCCTGCGGCCACACCACCTTGAATAAGCCTGATCTCGTCTGATCTCAGAAGCTAAGCAATGTTGGGCTTGGTTAGTACTTGGATGGGAGACCACCTGGGAATATCAAGAGCTGCAGGCATTACATTTTTGTAATTACATATTACAATTGAAATGTGTGGAGGACAAAAGGAAATTTTGGAGGAATCACCCCCAGCTCACTAAACATAAAAGTCATGAAAGCAGAAACGCAATCGCCTTTGGCCACACCACCTTGAATAAGCCTGATCTCGTCTGATCTCAGAAGCTAAGCAATGTTGGGCTTGGTTAGTACTTGGATGGGAGACCACCTGGGAATATCAAGTGCTGCAGGCATTACATTTTTGTAATTACATTTTACAATTGAAATGTGTGGAGGACAAAAGGAAATTTTGGAGGAATCACCCCCATCTCACTAAACATAAATGTCATGAAAGCAGAAATGCAATCGCCTGCGGCCACACCTCCTTGAATAAGCCTGATCTCGTCTGATCTCAGAAGCTAAGCAATGTTGGGCTTGGTTAGTACTTGGATGGGAGCCCACCTGGGAATATCAAGTGCTGCAGGCATTACATTTTTGTAATTACATTTTACAATTGAAATGTGTGGAGGACAAAAGGAAATTTCGGAGGAATCACCCCCAGCTCACCGAACATATAAGTCATGAAAGCAGAACTGCAATCGCCTGCGGCCACACCACCTTGAATAAGCCTGGTGCATTGTGGGCTTGGTCAGGTGATCAGAGGAGTAAGGAACACTGCTTGTTAGAGAGAGAGTGAGTTTTTTTTTTTCTTTACTATTTTTATTGTTTTTTTTTATTGTTTTATTGTTTGTTTGGCTATTAATTTTGACTGAGTTGGCTCCCCTGCAGCTTCGTGCTGTTCAGGGGAAGCCTTTGAAGCTATGGAATCAGTAAAAATGCAGGCTCGTGTACAGAGGCCTGCTTTTGGAAGAAAATTATACAGCAAAGAAGCAACAGTTATTATTGATGTTTCCAGTTTAGTAAAAGTTACTGCAATGGAAATAGTAGAGGCTGTTCATGTCCTTTGTGGTGGGGGTGTTTGTTTAGCCTGCAGACCGCGTGGTAATCAAGAATTTGAACTTACCATGGAAACTAAAGAGCAGGCTGCTCTCTTGCAAGATGGTATGGATATTAAAGGAGATCATTGTTCCTGTCGGTGGTTATATGCACAAGATGTGGTTGTTTCCTTTTTACATTTGCCAGCATATATTGCTGATGGTGACATTATTTCCAAACTGGAGAGTTGGGGAGTAAATATTGTTTCGGATATTAAACGCCGTGTTTATCCTAATACTTCAGTGGCTGATGGAACGCGATTTGTTCGTGTCAAGTTCCCTAGAACTGTTATGTCTTTGCCATATAGCACAAAGTTTGATACAGTGGAAGGTCCTAAATATTTTCGGGTGTTGCATGACAGACAGGAGCGGGTTTGTCACATGTGCCTTCTGCCAGGACATGTGGTGTCATCATGCCCTTCATTCACGTGCTTTGAGTGCGGACAACAGGGGCATTACGCTCGGTCCTGTAGAGCAGTACGCTGCGATGACTGCCACCATGCTCTGTTGAGCTGCATTTGTCTGGATGCGGAGGATGGTGCTGCTGGGAACGGGGGCATGGAGGGAGAGGTGGCAGTTGTGCTTTCACAGCAGGGTGAAGAGGGGGAGTTGAAAGAGCAGCCAGAGGAAGGGGAGGCTGCAGCTGAGCTAATGGAGATGGCGTTGAGGGATGAGCGATTGGAGACGGTGCCTGACGCAGAGGACGTGCATCATGTGGAGGGAGAGCTGGGCACGGCTGCGGAGGCAGTGGAGAGTGTGTCTGCTGTAGCAGTACTTGGGGAGGAAGCAGTGGATGAAGGTGGTGGAGGAAGCTTACAAGAGGATAGGGAGGAGGTGGAGTCGTGTACACGTGATCGGAATGTTAGACTGGCCAAGATAAGCAGAAGACGGGACCGGGCCAAAATTAAGCCAAACATTGGGAACATTTCAACAAGGGTGGTGAGTAAAAGTAAAAATGTATCTGGTGTGAGGGGGGAATTATTTAAAAAGGGAATGGAGGAATATGTGCGGGAGGGAAGATTCCATGTCTTATCTGAAGAGGAAGCGTAATGGCTGTGACTCTGTTCATTTACTTTTTTCTTTTTGCAGTTATGATCTCAATAGTGTCTTTAAATGTTAATGGGTTGCGGGACATTGTTAAGTTCAAAAATATTATTTTGACTGTACCAGCTGCTGATGTAATTTGTTTCCAAGAAACATTTTGGGATGATAATATTGTTAATGTTATTAGGAGTGAATGGGATGGGGATGTTTATTGTAGTAATGCTGTTACTTGTAGGAGGGGGGTGGCAACTTTAGTGAGGAGGGGTTTTTGTGATCGGGTTATGTTTTTGGGAAAGGACATTGAAGGGAGGAGTTTAACAGTTCAGATCAAATTGGTGAATACAATCATAGATTTGGTCAATATTTATGCTCCCAATGAAGTAAAAGATAGGGAGCGTTTTCTTAAAGGGTTGCGGGGGCATCTTACTTCTGATAATAGAATTGTGGTAGGGGATTTTAATGTTATGTTAAGCAGAATAGATCTTGCACAGGGGATGGTATACAAGGCTGACACTTCTAGGAAATCACTGGTCCACCTTATGGATGAGTTTCATTATGTTGATTTCTGGAGGTGCAGACATGGTGCTAAGAGAGATTTTTCCCGACGACAGATGGTTGAAGGGGTTTTGAAGCAGAGTCGCATAGATTTTGGGTTGTGCCATGTTGATTTTATTGCCAATATAGGAAGGGTTTTTTATAAGTACAATTCATTTAGTGATCATGCTGCATTTCACTTTCAAATTCACACTGAGAAATTGAATAAGGGACTGGGGGTGTGGTGTTTTAATGTGCAATATCTGAAAGAGCTCTCGTTTTGTGAAAGTATAAAAGAGCTCATTAGAGTTGGAATGCAGTGTCCCCTTTTTAATACGGACAAGAGAGTTTGGTGGGATAATCTGAAGTATGATTTGAAATTATTTTGCATTTCATATGGCATTGAGAGGCAGAGAGTGAATTTTAGTAGAGAGAGGGAACTTCGAGAGGCTCTGACACATGAGTTCAATAAGGCAGCAGAGAGTGGGGAGGGGAACAGCAACAGAATATTAGAAATCCAGGAGCTGTTGAGAGATTTTGAACAGGAGAAGTGTATGGGGGCCATTGTCAGGAGTAGGGCTAGGTATGTGGTCGAAGGAGAACGAAGTACTAAGTTTTTCTTTGGTTTGGAGTCCTTTACGCAGCGATCCTCTTATATTGGGGAACTGTTAACATCGACGGGCGAAAGGATCAGTGATACAGTGAAAATATTGGATGAAGTATGCACTTTTTATAAAAAGTCTCTTTCAATCACAGGGCACAGTCAGGACAGAGAGAGAGACATTGCTATCCTATATAGATAAAACAGTTAGTGATAGTGATAGGGTGAAGTGTGATAGTGAGGTCACTTTGTCAGAGATTGAGGAAGCTTTAGCAGGCATGAAGACTAATAAAAGCCCAGGTTCGGATGGGTTCCCAATTGAATTTTATAGGGCTTTTAAAGAGATGCTGGGGCCAATTTTAGTGAAGGTGTACAAGGAGATTCAGGAGGATGGGTTGTTGAGTCCCACAATGAGGAGGAGTATTATTACTTTAATTTACAAAAAGCAGGGTGACCCTGCTCTTCTTAAGAATTATAGGCCCTTAAGCTTGCTTAATTGTGACTATAAGATCTTGACACGAGTTTTTGCCAATAGGTTGAAGGGGGTAATGCCTACAATCATTTCACACTCTCAGACGTATTGTGTAGCAGGTAGGGATATAGCAGACACGGTCTGTTCCCTCAGGGATGTGGTGGGATTTCTTGTGGGGCAGAAAGCAGATGGATACATCTTGAAACTAGATCAAGAGAAGGCATTTGTTCGAGTGGAGCATGACTATTTATTGGCTGTTCTTAAAGGGTTTGGGTTTGGGGATGGATTTGTCTCTTGGGTCCGGACGTTTTATACAGACATTTTTAGCTGTGTCAAGTGTAATGGGTTTCTTACTGAGTATTTTTCTGTAGAAAGGTCAGTGCGACAGGGTTGCCCTCTGTCTGCACTATTATATTCTATTATTTCAGAGCCCTTGAGCCTGGCTATTAAATGTACAAGGGGCATAGAAGCAGTCCCTGTGCCAGGGAGCACAGCTCCCTCTTTGATTTATCAATATGCTGACGACACGACATTTACAGTATCCAGTTTAAGCAGCATACCTCTTATAATGAAAGTGGTTGATTCTTATTGTGCTGCCTCAGGTGCCAAAGTTAATATGGCTAAGTCTGAACTTTTGTCTGTGGGTTGTGGTGATGCTGCTGCACTGTCCAGTTTGCCCTTTAAATTGGTCACTGATAAGGTGAAGGTTTTAGGGGTGTATGTGGGGGTGGATGAGAAGACAGTTGTAGACTACACTTGGACTGAAAAGATTGCTAAAATGAGAGCGAGGTTGAATCTGTGGAGTTCCCGGGGCCTGACTCTGAAAGGGAAAGTGTTGGTTTTGAACAGTCTGTTTTTGTCAATGCTGTGGTACACTTTATGTGTAATGGAGCTCCCAGGTTGGGTGGAGAGGGAGATAAAGACCCTCATAGTGCGATATTTGTGGGATGGGAAGCCCCCCAAAATCAGCTATAATACCATTATAGGGGAGGTTAAGAAAGGGGGGTTGATGCTTGCTGATCCAGTGCTGAAAAAGAATAGTTTTCGTGTGAAACTGGTAAGGAAGTATTTGGATCCCAGTAATGTGAGTCTGTGGAAATATTTTATGACTCATTTTTTGGGTTTGTGTGGGGGGTTGGGAATGGGGAAGGAACTGTTATTTATGAGATTGAAGCCAAGCATGATTGTTGGCATTCCCTATTTTTATAAAGAAGTTTTATTAGCTTGGTCAGATTTTTTGAGATTTGTTTCTTTTGTTCCGGAAAACAGGGGGCAAATGCTAGGACAACCATTGTTTTTAAATCCCTTACTTACAGTAGAAGGTGAGGCAGTTTATGATAAGTGTTTTCTGGATGCTGGCATTGTCAAGATCAAAGATGTTATGTATGAAGTAAGGGAAGGTTTCTTGCCTCTACAGGCAGTAGTGGATATGGTTCAGGAGGCCGATGAGGACGTATCAGTAGTAACTATTCAGAAGGTTTTTGCTAAGATTAAGAGCGCAATACCTCCAAGCTGGGTGTCAGTGATTGATAAAGGGCAAGCAGAGCGAGAAGGGGAAGGGGTATTATTTCCAAGGATGTTTTTTCAGTTGGGGAGGGAGACTTTTAGTATTTTGGAGGGGACAACTAACATATTTTTCAAGTTTTTCTTGAGCATGGTTTTTAAGAAGCCCACGTCAGAGAACTTTTGGGGTGCCATATTTCCTGAGATTGTGCCTTCTACAATTTGGTGCAATGTTCGTTTGCCATTTCTGCCTCCTCAATATGAAGCTTTGGACTACAAACTGAGGCATAACTGTCTATTTACTAAAAAACTATTGTATAGACTGCACCTCACAGAGTCTGCATTGTGTTCAGTGTGCGGAACAAGGGAAGAAGGGCTTCAACATTTGTTTCTGAACTGTACTGGGCTGGGGGGTTTTAAAGAGTTTTTAGGAATGATAATTGAAGGGCTTTTTAAGTCTGCAGACCTGGGTGTGTTAAATCTCTTGTCTTGGGATGATTTCTTTCTTTTTGGTTTACATACTCAGGTTGAGAATGTCAATGTCTTTGTTGTCAATTTGTTTCTCAGTTATGCCAGGTATACTATCTGGCAAAGAAGGAATCTGATGCAATATCATGGCAGGAATCTCAACATTGTTAAACTTTATGTCACTAATCTGAAAAAAGAATGTTTCAGATATATTCTTTTACTGTAAAAGTGTGGGTTGTATGAAGCGATTTGATGATTTGATATTGTATAATAATGTTTTTCTTAAGATGGAAGGGGATGGGCTTGTTTTTTGTTTGTGAACATGTGTCTTCTCAGTGATGATTTTTGAATGGTATATTTGAAATACTGATTTTCTGTTTATCATATGAATCTGAGAGAAAAAAAAAAAAAAAAATAAGCCTGATCTCGTCTGATCTCAGAAGCTAAGCAATGTTGGGCTTGGTTAGTACTTGGATGGGAGACCACCTGGGAATATCAAGTGCTGCAGGCATTACATTTTACAATTGAAATGTGTGGAGGACAAAAGGAAATTTTGGAGGAATCACCCCCAGCTCATTAAACATAAAAGTCATGAAAGCAGAAATGCAATCGCCTGCGGCCACACCACCTTGAATAAGCCTGATCTCGTCTGATCTCAGAAGCTAAGCAATGTTGGGCTTGGTTAGTACTTGGATGGGACACCACCTGGGAATATCAAGTGCTGCAGGCATTACATTTTACAATTGAAATGTGTGGAGGACAAAAGGAAATTTGGAGGTATCACCCCCAGCTCATTAAACATAAAAGTCATGAAAGCAGAAATGCAATTGCCTGTGGCCACACCACCTTGAATAAGCCTGATCTCGTCTGATCTCAGAAGCTAAGCAATGTTGGGCTTGGTTAGTACTTGGATGGGAGACCACCTGGGAATATCAAGTGCTGCAGGCATTACATTTTTGTAATTACATTTTACAATTGAAATGTGTGGAGGACAAAAGGAAATTTTGGAGGAATCACCCCCAGCTCACTAAACATAAAAGTCATGAAAGCAGGAATGCAGTTGCCAGTGGCCACACCACCTTGAATAAGCCTGATCTCGTCTGATCTCAGAAGCTAAGCAATGTTGGGCTTGGTTAGTACTTGGATGGGAGACCACCTGGGAATATCAAGTGCTGCAGGCATTACATTTTACAATTGAAATGTGTGGAGGACAAAAGGAAATTTTGGAGGAATCACCCCCAGCTCACTAAACATAAAAGTCATGAAAGCAGAAATGCAATCGCCTGCGGCCACACCACCTTGAATAAGCCTGATCTCGCCTGATCTCGCCTGATCTCGTCTGATTTCAGAAGCTAAGCAATGTTGGGCTTGGTTAGTACTTGGATGGGAGACCGCCTGGGAATATCAAGTGCTGCAGGCATTACATTTTACAATTGAAATGTGTGGAGGACAAAAGGAAATTTTGGAGGAATCACCCCCAGCTCACTAAACATAAAAGTCATGAAAGCAGAAATGCAATCTCCTGCGGCCACACCACCTTGAATAAACCTGATCTCGTCTGATCTCAGAAGCTAAGCAATGTTGGGCTTGGTTAGTACTTGGATGGGAGACCACCTGGGAATATCAATTGCTGCAGGCATTATATTTTTGTAATTACATTTTACAATTGAAATGTGTGGAGGACAAAAGGAAATTTTGGAGGAATCACCCCCAGCTCACTAAACATAAAAGTCATGAAAGCAGAAATGCAATCGCCTGCGGCCACACCTCCTTGAATAAGTCTGATCTCAGAAGCTAAGCACTGTTGGGCTTGGTTAGTACTTGGATGGGAGACCACCTGGGAATATCAAGTGCTGCAGGCATTACATTTTACAATTGAAATGTGTGGAGGACAAAAGGAAATTTTGGAGGAATCACCCCCAGCTCACTAAACATAAAAGTCATGAAAGCAGAAATGCAATCGCCTGCGGCCACACCGCCTTGAATAAGCCTGATCTCGTCTGATCTCAGAAGCTAAGCAATGTTGGGCTTGGTTAGTACTTGGATGGGAGACCACCTGGGAATATCAAGTGCTGCAGGCATTACATTTTACAATTGAAATGTGTGGAGGACAAAAGGAAATTTTGGAGGAATCACCCCCAGCTCACTAAACATAAAAGTCATGAAAGCAGAAATGCAATCGCATGCGGCCACACCACCTTGAATAAGCCTGATCTCAGAAGCTAAGCAATGTTGGGCTTGGTTAGTACTTGGATGGGAGACCATCTGGGAATATCAAGTGCTGCAGGCATTATATTTTTGTAATTACATTTTACAATTGAAATGTGTGGAGGACAAAAGGAAATTTTGGAGGAATCACCCCCAGCTCACTAAACATAAAAGTCATGAAAGCAGAAATGCAATCGCCTGCGGCCACACCTCCTTGAATAAGTCTGATCTCAGAAGCTAAGCAATGTTGGGCTTGGTTAGTACTTGGATGGGAGACCACCTGGGAATATCAAGTGCTGCAGGCATTACATTTTACAATTGAAATGTGTGGAGGACAAAAGGAAATTTTGGAGGAATCACCCCCAGCTCACTAAACATAAAAGTCATGAAAGCAGAAACGCAATCGCCTGCGGCCACACCTCCTTGAATAAGTCTGATCTCAGAAGCTAAGCAATGTTGGGCTTGGTTAGTACTTGGATGGGAGACCACCTGGGAATATCAAGTGCTGCAGGCATTACATTTTACAATTGAAATGTGTGGAGGACAAAAGGAAATTTTGGAGGAATCACCCCCAGCTCACTAAACATAAAAGTCATGAAAGCAGAAACGCAATTGCTTGCGACCACACCACCTTGAATAAGCCTGATGTCGTCTGATCTCAGAAGCTAAGCAATGTGTGGCTTGGTTAGTACTTGGATGGGAGACCACCTGGGAATATCAAGTGCTGCAGGCATTACATTTTACAATTGAAATGTGTGGAGGACAAAAGGAAATTTTGGAGGAATCACCCCCAGCTCACTAAACATTAAAGTCATGAAAAGCAGAAATGCAATCGCCTGCGGCCATACCACCTTGAATAAGCCTGATCTCGCCTGATCTCGTCTGATCTCAGAAGCTAAGCAATGTTGGGCTTGGTTAGTACTTGGATGGGAGACCACCTGGGAATATCAAGTGCTGCAGGCATTACATTTTACAATTGAAATGTGTGGAGGACAAAAGGAAATTTTGGAGGAATCACCCCCAGCTCACTAAACATAAAAGTCATGAAAGCAGAAACGCAATTGCTTGCGACCACACCACCTTGAATAAGCCTGATGTCGTCTGATCTCAGAAGCTAAGCAATGTGTGGCTTGGTTAGTACTTGGATGGGAGACCACCTGGGAATATCAAGTGCTGCAGGCATTACATTTTACAATTGAAATGTGTGGAGGACAAAAGGAAATTTTGGAGGAATCACCCCCAGCTCACTAAACATAAAAGTCATGAAAGCAGAAATGCAATCGTCTGCGGCCATACCACCTTGAATAAGCCTGATCTCCGAAGCTAAGCAATGTTGGGCTTGGTTAGTACTTGGATGGGAGACCACCTGGGAATATCAACTGCTGCAGGCATTATATTTTTGTAATTACATTTTACAATTGAAATGTGTGGACAAAAGGAAATTTAGGAGGAATCACCCCCAGCTCACTAAACATAACAGTCATGAAAGCAGAAATGCAAACGCCTGCGGCCACACCACCTTGAATAAGCCTGCTCTCGTCTGATCTCAGAAGCTAAGCTATGTTGGGCTTGGTTAGTACTTGGATGGGAGACCACCTGGGAATATCAACTGCTGCAGGCATTATATTTTTGTAATTACATTTTACAATTGAAATGTGTGGACAAAAGGAAATTTTGGAGGAATCACCCCCATCTCACTAAACATAAAAGTCATGAAAGCAGAAATGCAATCGCCTGCGGCCACACCACCTTGAATAAACCTGATCTCGTCTGATCTCAGAAGCTAAGCAATGTTGGGCTTGGTTAGTACTTGGATGGGAGACCAATTGGGAATATCAAGTGCTGCAGGCATTACATTTTACAATTGAAATGTGTGGACAAAAGGAAATTTTGGAGGAATCACCCCCAGCTCACTAAACATAAAAGTCATGAAAGCAGAAATGCAATCGCCTGCGGCCACACCACCTTGAATAAGTCTGATCTCAGAAGCTAAACAATGTTGGTCTTGGTTAGTACTTGGATGGGAGACCACCTGGGAATATCAAGTGCTGCAGGCATTACATTTTACAATTGAAACGTGTGGACAAAAGGAAATTTTGGAGGAATCACCCCCAGCTCCCTAAACATAAAAGTCATGAAAGCAGAAATGCAATTGCCTGCGGCCACACCACCTTGAATAAGCCTGATCTCGTCTGATCTCAGAAGCTAAGCAATGTTGGGCTTGGTTAGTACTTGGATGGGAGACCACCTGGGAATATCAAGTGCTGCAGGCATTACATTTTACAATTGAAATGTGTGGAGGACAAAAGGAAATTTTGGAGGAATCACCCCCAGCTCACTAAACATAAAAGTCATGAAAGCAGAAATGCAATCGCCGGCGGCCACACCACCTTGAATAAGCCTGATCTCGTCTGATCTCAGAAGCTTAGCAATGTTGGGCTTGGTTAGTACTTGGATGGGAGACCACCTGGGAATATCAAGTGCTGCAGGCATTACATATTTGTAATTACATTTTGCAATTGAAATGTGTGGAGGACAAAAGGAAATTTTGGAGGAATCACCCCCAGCTCCCTAAACATTAAAGTCATGAAAGCAGCAATGCAATCGCCTGCAGCCACACCACCTTGAATAAGCCTGATCTCAGAAGCTAAGCAATGTTGGGCTTGGTTAGTACTTGGATGGGAGACCACCTGGGAATATCAAGTGCTGCAGGCATTACATTTTTGTAATTACATTTTACAATTGAAATGTGTGGAGGACAAAAGGAAATTTTGGAGGAATCACCCCCAGCTCACTAAACATAAAAGTCATGAAAGCAGAAATGCAATTGCCTGCGGCCACACTACCTTGAATAAGCCTGATCTCGTCTGATCTCAGAAGCTAAGCAATGTTGGGCTTGGTTAGTACTTGGATGGGAGACCACCTGGGAATATCAAGTGCTGCAGGCATTACATTTTTGTAATTACATTTTACAATTGAAATGTGTGGAGGACAAAAGGAAATTTTGGAGGAATCACCCCCAGCTCACTAAACATAAAAGTCATGAAAGCAGAAATGCAATCTCCTGCGGCCACACCACCTTGAATAAGCCTGATCTCGTCTGATCTCAGAAGCTAAGCAATGTTGGGCTTGGTTAGTACTTGGATGGGAGACCACCTGGGAATATCAAGTGCTGCAGGCATTACATTTTTGTAATTACATTTTACAATTGAAATGTGTGGAGGACAAAAGGAAATTTTGGAGGAATCACCCCCAGCTCCCTAAACATAAAAGTCATGAAAGCAGCAATGCAATCGCCTGCGGCCACACCACCTTGAATTAGCCTGATCTCAGAAGCTAAGCAATGTTGGGCTTGGTTAGTACTTGGATGGGAGACCACCTGGGAATATCAAGTGCTGCAGGCATTACATTTTACAATTGAAATGTGTGGAGGACAAAAGGAAATTTTGGAGGAATCACCCCCAGCTCACTAAACATAAAAGTCATGAAAGCAGAAATGCAATCGCCTGCGGCCACACCACCTTGAATAAGCCTGATCTCGCCTGATCTCAGAAGCTAAGCAGTGTTGGGCTTGGTTAGTACTTGGATGGGAGACCACCTGGGAATATCAAGTGCTGCAGGCATTACATTTCTGTAATTACATTTTACAATTGAAATGTGTGGAGGACAAAAGGAAATTTTGGAGGACTCACCCCCAGCTCACTAAACATAAAAGTCATGAAAGCAAAAAAGCAATCGCCTGCGGCCACACCACCTTGAATAAGCCTGATCTCGTCTGATCTCAGAAGCTAAGCAATGTTGGGCTTGGTTAGTACTTGGATGGGAGACCACCTGGGAATATCAAGTGCTGCAGGCATTACATTTTTGTAATTACATTTTACAATTGAAATGTGTGGAGGACAAAAGGAAATTTTGGAGGAATCACCCCCAGCTCACTAAACATAAAAGTCATGAAAGCAGAAAAGCAATCGCCTGCGGCCACACCACCTTGAATAAGCCTGATCTCGTCTGATCTCAGAAGCTAAGCAATGTTGGGCTTTGTTAGTACTTGCATGGGAGACCACCTGGGAATATCAAGTGCTGCAGGCATTACATTTTTGTAATTACATTTTACAATTGAAATGTGTGGAGGACAAAAGGAAATTTTGGAGGGATCACCCCCAGCTCACTAAACATAAAAGTCATGAAAGCAGAAATGCAATCGCCTGCGGCCACACCACCTTGAATAAGCCTGATCTCTACTGATCTCAGAAGCTAAGCAATGTTGGGCTTGGTTAGTACTTGGATGGGAGACCACCTGGGAATATCAAGTGCTGCAGGCATTACATTTTTGTAATTACATTTTACAATTGAAATGTGTGGAGGACAAAAGGAAATTTTGGAGGAATCACCCCCAGCTCACTAAACATAAAAGTCATGAAAGCAGAAATGCAATCGCCTGCGGCCACACCACCTTGAATAAGCCTGATCTCGTCTGATCTCAGAAGCTAAGCAATGTTGGGCTTGATTAGTACTTGGATGGGAGACCACCTGGGAATATCAAGTGCTGCAGGCATTACATTTTTGTAATTACATTTTACAATTGAAATGTGTGGAGGACAAAAGGAAATTTTGGAGGAATCACCCCCAGCTCACTAAACATAAAAGTCATGAAATCAGAAATGCAATTGCCTGCGGCCACACCACCTTGAATAAGCCTGATCTCGTCTCATCTCAGAAGCTAAGCAATGTTGGGCTTGGTTAGTACTTGGATGGGAGACCACCTGGGAATATCAACTGCTGCAGGCATTACATTTTACAATTGAAATGTGTGGGACAAAAGGAAATTTTGGAGGAATCACCCCCAGCTCACTAAACATAAAAGTCATGAAAGCAGAAAAGCAATCGCCTGCGGCCACACCACCTTGAATAAGCCTGATCTCGTCTGATCTCAGAAGCTAAGCAATGTTGGGCTTGGTTAGTACTTGGATGGGAGACCACCTGGGAATTTCAAGTGCTGCAGGCATTACATTTTACAATTGAAATGTGTGGAGGACAAAAGGAAATTTTGGAGGAATCACCCCCAGCTCACTAAACATAAAAGTCATGAAAGCAGAACTGCAATCGCCTGCGGCCACACCACCTTGAATAAGCCTGATCTCAGAAGCTAAGCAATGTTGGGCTTGGTTAGTACTTTGATGGGAGACCACCTGGGAATATCAAGTGCTGCAGGCATTACATTTTTGTAATTACATTTTACAATTGAAATGTGTGGAGGACAAAAGGAAATTTTGGAGGAATCACCCCCAGCTCACTTAACATAAAAGTCATGAAAGCAGAAATGCAATCGCCTGCGGCCACACCACCTTGAATAAGCCTGATCTCGTCTGATCTCAGAAGCTAAGCAATGTTGGGCTTGGTTAGTACTTGGATGGGAGACCACCTGGGAATATCAACTGCTGCAGGCATTACATTTTACAATTGAAATGTGTGGAGGACAAAAGGAAATTTTGGAGGAATCACCCCCAGCTCACTAAACATAAAAGTCATGAAAGCAGAAATGCAATCGCCTGCGGCCACACCACCTTGAATAAGCCTGATCTCATCTGATCTCAGAAGCTAAGCAGTGTTGGGCTTGGTTAGTACTTGGATGGGAGACCACCTGGGAATATCAAGTGCTGCAGGCATTACATTTTACAATTGAAATGTGTGGAGGACAAAAGGAAATTTTGGAGGAATCACCCCCAGCTCACTAAACATAAAAGTCATGAAAGCAGAAATGCAATCGCCTGCGGCCACACCACCTTGAATAAGCCTGATCTCGTCTGATCTCAGAAGCTAAGCAGTGTTGGGCTTGGTTAGTACTTGGATGGGAGACCACCTGGGAATATCAAGTGCTGCAGGCATTACATTTCTGTAATTACATTTTACAATTGAAATGTGTGGAGGACAAAAGGAAATTTTGGAGGACTCACCCCCAGCTCACTAAACATAAAAGTCATGAAAGCAGAAAAGCAATCGCCTGCGGCCACACCACCTTGAATAAGCCTGATCTCGTCTGATCTCAGAAGCTAAGCAATGTTGGGCTTGTTTAGTACTTGGATGGGAGACCACCTGGGAATATCAAGTGCTGCAGGCATTACATTTTTGTAATTACATTTTACAATTGAAATGTGTGGAGGACAAAAGGAAATTTTGGAGGAATCACCCCCAGCTCACTAAACATAAAAGTCATGAAAGCAGAAAAGCAATCGCCTGCGGCCACACCACCTTGAATAAGCCTGATCTCGTCTGATCTCAGAAGCTAAGCAATGTTGGGCTTTGTTAGTACTTGCATGGGAGACCACCTGGGAATATCAAGTGCTGCAGGCATTACATTTTTGTAATTACATTTTACAATTGAAATGTGTGGAGGACAAAAGGAAATTTTGGAGGGATCACCCCCAGCTCACTAAACATAAAAGTCATGAAAGCAGAAATGCAATCGCCTGCGGCCACACCACCTTGAATAAGCCTGATCTCGCCTGATCTCAGAAGCTAAGCAATGTTGGGCTTGGTTAGTACTTGGATGGGAGACCACCTGGGAATATCAAGTGCTGCAGGCATTACATTTTTGTAATTACATTTTACAATTGAAATGTGTGGAGGACAAAAGGAAATTTTGGAGGAATCACCCCCAGCTCACTAAACATAAAAGTCATGAAAGCAGAAATGCAATCGCCTGCGGCCACACCACCTTGAATAAGCCTGATCTCGTCTGATCTCAGAAGCTAAGCAATGTTGGGCTTGATTAGTACTTGGATGGGAGACCACCTGGGAATATCAAGTGCTGCAGGCATTACATTTTTGTAATTACATTTTACAATTGAAATGTGTGGAGGACAAAAGGAAATTTTGGAGGAATCACCCCCAGCTCCCTAAACATAAAAGTCATGAAATCAGAAATGCAATTGCCTGCGGCCACACCACCTTGAATAAGCCTGATCTCGTCTCATCTCAGAAGCTAAGCAATGTTGGGCTTGGTTAGTACTTGGATGGGAGACCACCTGGGAATATCAACTGCTGCAGGCATTACATTTTACAATTGAAATGTGTGGAGGACAAAAGGAAATTTTGGAGGAATCACCCCCAGCTCACTAAACATAAAAGTCATGAAAGCAGAAAAGCAATCGCCTGCGGCCACACCACCTTGAATAAGCCTGATCTCGTCTGATCTCAGAAGCTAAGCAATGTTGGGCTTGGTTAGTACTTGGATGGGAGACCACCTGGGAATTTCAAGTGCTGCAGGCATTACATTTTACAATTGAAATGTGTGGAGGACAAAAGGAAATTTTGGAGGAATCACCCCCAGCTCACTAAACATAAAAGTCATGAAAGCAGAACTGCAATCGCCTGCGGCCACACCACCTTGAATAAGCCTGATCTCAGAAGCTAAGCAATGTTGGGCTTGGTTAGTACTTTGATGGGAGACCACCTGGGAATATCAAGTGCTGCAGGCATTACATTTTTGTAATTACATTTTACAATTGAAATGTGTGGAGGACAAAAGGAAATTTTGGAGGAATCACCCCCAGCTCACTTAACATAAAAGTCATGAAAGCAGAAATGCAATCGCCTGCGGCCACACCACCTTGAATAAGCCTGATCTCGTCTGATCTCAGAAGCTAAGCAATGTTGGGCTTGGTTAGTACTTGGATGGGAGACCACCTGGGAATATCAACTGCTGCAGGCATTACATTTTACAATTGAAATGTGTGGAGGACAAAAGGAAATTTTGGAGGAATCACCCCCAGCTCACTAAACATAAAAGTCATGAAAGCAGAAATGCAATCGCCTGCGGCCACACCACCTTGAATAAGCCTGATCTCATCTGATCTCAGAAGCTAAGCAGTGTTGGGCTTGGTTAGTACTTGGATGGGAGACCACCTGGGAATATCAAGTGCTGCAGGCATTACATTTTACAATTGAAATGTGTGGAGGACAAAAGGAAATTTTGGAGGAATCACCCCCAGCTCACTAAACATAAAAGTCATGAAAGCAGAAATGCAATCGCCTGCGGCCACACCACCTTGAATAAGCCTGATCTCGTCTGATCTCAGAAGCTAAGCAGTGTTGGGCTTGGTTAGTACTTGGATGGGAGACCACCTGGGAATATCAAGTGCTGCAGGCATTACATTTTACAATTGAAATGTGTGGAGGACAAAAGGAAATTTTGGAGGAATCACCCCCAGCTCACTAAACATAAAAGTCATGAAAGCAGAAATGCAATCGCCTGCGGCCACACCACCTTGAATAAGCCTGATCTCGTCTGATCTCAGAAGCTAAGCAATGTTGGGCTTGGTTAGTACTTGGATGGGAGACTACCTGGGAATATCAAGTGCTGCAGGCATTACATTTTTGTAATTACATTTTACAATTGAAATGTGTGGAGGACAAAAGGAAATTTTGGAGGAATCACCCCCAGCTCACTAAACATAAAAGTCATGAAAGCAGAAATGCAATCGCCTGCGGCCACACCACCTTGAATAAGCCTGATCTCAGAAGCTAAGCAATGTTGGGCTTGGTTAGTACTTGGATGGGAGACCACCTGGGAATATCAAGTGCTGCAGGTATTACATTTTACAATTGAAATGTGTGGAGGACAAAAGGAAATTTTGGAGGAATCACCCCCAGCTCACTAAACATAAAAGTCATGAAAGCAGAAATGCAATCGCCTGCGGCCACACCACCTTGAATAAGCCTGATCTCGTCTGATCTCAGAAGCTAAGCAATGTTGGGCTTGGTTAGTACTTGGATGGGAGACCACCTGGGAATATCAAGTGCTGCAGGCATTACATTTTACAATTGAAATGTGTGGAGGACAAAAGGAAATTTTGGAGGAATCACCCCAGCTCCCTAAACATAAAAGTCATGAAAGCAGAAATGCAATCGCCTGCGGCCACACCACCTTGAATAAGCCTGATCTCATCTGATCTCAGAAGCTAAGCAATGTTGGGCTTGGTTAGTACTTGGATGGGAGACCACCTGGGAATATCAAGTGCTGCAGGCATTACATTTTACAATTGAAATGTGTGGAGGACAAAAGGAGATTTTGGAGGAATCACCCCCAGCTCACTAAACATAAAAGTCATGAAAGCAGAAATGCAATCGCCTGCGGCCACACCACCTTGAATAAGCCTGATCTCGTCTGTTCTCTGAAGCTAAGCAATGTTGGGCTTGGTTAGTACTTGGATGGGAGACCACCTGGGAATATCAAGTGCTGCAGGCATTACATTTTACAATTGAAATGTGTGGAGGACAAAAGGAAATTTTGGAGGAATCACCCCCAGCTCACTAAACATAAAAGTCATGAAAGCAGAAATGCAATCGCCTGCGGCCACACCACCTTGAATAAGCCTGATCTCGTCTGATCTCAGAAGCTAAGCAATGTTGGGCTTGGTTAGTACTTGGATGGGAGACCACCTGGGAATATCAAGTGCTGCAGGCATTACATTTTACAATTGAAATGTGTGGAGGACAAAAGGAAATTTTGGAGGAATCACCCCCAGCTCACTAAACATAAAAGTCATGAAAGCAGAAATGCAATCGCCTGCGGCCACACCACCTTGAATAAGCCTGATCTCGTCTGATCTCAGAAGCTAAGCAATGTTGGGCTTGGTTAGTACTTGGATGGGAGACCACCTGGGAATATCAAGTGCAGCAGGCATTACATTTTTGTAATTACATTTTACAATTGAAATGTGTGGAGGACAAAAGGAAATTTTGGAGGAATCACCCCCAGCTCACTAAACATAAAAGTCATGAAAGCAGAAATGCAATCGCCTGCGGCCACACCACCTTGAATAAGCCTGATCTCTTCTGATATCAGAAGCTACGCAATGTTAGGCTTGGTTAGTACTTGGATGGGAGACCAGCTTGGAATATCAAGTGCTGCAGGCATTACATTTTACAATTGAAATGTGGAGGACAAAAGGAAATTTTGGAGGAATCACCCCCAGCTCACTAAACATAAAGGTCATGAAAGCAGTAATGCAATCGCCTGCGGCCACACCACCTTGAATGAGTCTGATCTCAGAAGCTAAGCAATGTTGGGCTTGGTTAGTACTTGGATGGGAGACCACCTGAAAATATCAAATGCTGCAGGCATTACATTTTTGTAATTACATTTTACAATTGAAATGTGTGGAGGACAAAAGGAAATTTTGGAGGAATCACCCCCAGCTCACTAAACATAAAAGTCATGAAAGCAGTAATGCAATCGCCTGCATCCACACCACCTTGAATAAGCCGGATCTCGTCTGATCTCAGAAACTAAGCAAAGTTTGGCTTGTTTAGTACTTGGATGGGAGACCACCTGGGAATATCAAGTGCTGCAGGCATTACATTTTTGTAATTACATTTTACAATTGAAATGTGTAGAGGACAAAAGGAAATTTTGGAGGAATCACCCCCAGCTCACTAAACATAAAAGTCATGAAAGCAGAAATGCAATCGCCTGCGGCCACACCACCTTGAATAAGCCTGATCTCGTCTGATCTCAGAAGCTAAGCGATGTTGGGCTTGCTTAGTACTTGGATGGGAGACCACCTGGGAATATCAAGTGCTGCAGGCATTACATTTTTGCAATTACATTTTACAATTGAAATGTGTGGAGGACAAAAGGAAATTTTGGAGGAATCACCCCCAGCTCACTAAACATAAAAGTCATGATAGCAGAAATGCAATCGCTTGCTGCCACACCACCTTGAATAAGCCTGATCTCGCCTGATCTCGTCTGATCTGAGATGCTAAACAATGTTGGGCTTGGTTAGTACTTGATGGGAGACCACCTGGGAATATCAAGTGCTGCAGGCATTACATTTTTGTAATTACATTTTACAATTGAAATGTGTGGAGGACAAAAGGAAATTTTGGAGGAATCACCCCCAGCTCACTAAACATAGAAGTCATGAAAGCAGAAATGCAACCGCCTGTTGCCACACCACCTTGAATAAGCCTGATCTCGTCTGATCTCAGAAGCTAAGCAATGTTGGGCTTGGTTAGTACTTGGATGGGAGACCACCTGGGAATATCAAGTGCTGCAGGCATTACATTTTTGTAATTACATTTTACAATTGAAATGTGTGGAGGACAAAAGGAAATTTTGGAGGATCAACCCCAGCTCACTAAACATAAAAGTCATGAAAGCATAAATGCAATCGCCTGCGGCCACACCACCTTGTATAAGTCTGATCTCAGAAGCTAAGCAATGTTGGGCTTGGTTAGTACTTGGATGGGAGACCACCTGGGAATATCAAGTGCTGCAGGCATTACATTTTACAATTGAAATATGTGGAGGACAAAAGGAAATTTTGGAGGAATCACCCCCAGCTCACTAAACATAAAAGTCATGAAAGCAGAAATGCAATCGCCTGTTGCCACACCACCTTGAATAAGCCTGCTCTCGCCTGATCTCGTCTGATCTGAGAAGCTAAGCAATGTTGGGCTTGGTTAGTACTTGGATGGGAGACCACCTGGGAATATCAAGTGCTGCAGGCATTACGTTTTTGTAATTACATTTTACAATTGAAATGTGTGGAGGACAAAAGGAAATTTTGGAGGAATCACCCCCAGCTCACTAAACATAAAAGTCATGAAAGCAGAAATGCAATTGCCTGCGGCCACACCACCTTGAATAAGCCTGATCTCGTCTGATCTCAGAAGCTAAGCAATGTTGGGCTTGGTTAGTACTTGGATGGGAGACCACCTGGGAATATCAAGTGCTGCAGGCATTACATTTTACAATTGAAATGTGTGGAGGACAAAAGGAAGTTTTATAGGAATCACCCCCAGCTCACTAAACATAAAAGTCATGAAAGCAGAAATGCAATTGCCTGCGGCCACACCACCTTGAATAAGCCTGATCTCGTCTGATCTCAGAAGCTAAGCAATGTTGGGTTTGGTTAGTACTTGGATGGGAGACCACCTGGGAATATCAAGTGCTGCAGGCATTACATTTTACAATTGAAATGTGTGGAGGACAAAAGGAAATTTTGGAGGAATCACCCCCAGCTCACTAAACATAAAAGTCATGAAAGCAGAAATGCAATCGCCTGCGGCCACACCACCTTGAATAAGCCTGATCTCTTCTGATATCAGAAGCTACGCAATGTTAGGCTTGGTTAGTACTTGGATGGGAGACCAGCTTGGAATATCAAGTGCTGCAGGCATTACATTTTACAATTGAAATGTGTGGAGGACAAAAGGAAGTTTTGGAGGAATCACCCCCAGCTCACTAAACATAAAAGTCATGAAAGCAGAAATGCAATCGCCTGCGGGCCACACCACCTTGAATAAGCCTGATCTCATCTGATCTCAGAAACTAAGCAATGTTGGGCTTGGTTAGTACTTGGATGGGAGACCACCTGGGAATATCAAGTGCTGCAGGCATTACATTTTTGTAAATACATTTTACAATTGAAATGTGGAGGACAAAAGGAAATTTTGGAGGAATCACCCCCAGCTCACTAAACATAAAGGTCATGAAAGCAGTAATGCAATCGCCTGCGGCCACACCACCTTGAATGAGTCTGATCTCAGAAGCTAAGCAATGTTGGGCTTGGTTAGTACTTGGATGGGAGACCACCTGAAAATATCAAATGCTGCAGGCATTACATTTTTGTAATTACATTTTACAATTGAAATGTGTGGAGGACAAAAGGAAATTTTGGAGGTATCACCCCCAGCTCACTAAACATAAAAGTCATGAAAGCAGTAATGCAATCGCCTGCATCCACACAACCTTGAATAAGCCGGATCTCGTCTGATCTCAGAAACTAAGCAAAGTTTGGCTTGTTTAGTACTTGGATGGGAGACCACCTGGGAATATCAAGTGCTGCAGGCATTACATTTTTGTAATTACATTTTACAATTGAAATGTGTAGAGGACAAAAGGAAATTTTGGAGGAATCACCCCCAGCTCACTAAACATAAAAGTCATGAAAGCAGAAATGCAATCGCCTGCGGCCACACCACCTTGAATAAGCCTGATCTCGTCTGATCTCAGAAGCTAAGCGATGTTGGGCTTGCTTAGTACTTGGATGGGAGACCACCTGGGAATATCAAGTGCTGCAGGCATTACATTTTTGCAATTACATTTTACAATTGAAATGTGTGGAGGACAAAAGGAAATTTTGGAGGAATCACCCCCAGCTCACTAAACATAAAAGTCATGAAAGCAGAAATGCAATCGCCTGCTACCACACCACCTTGAATAAGCCTAATCTCGTCTGATCTCAGAAGCTAAGCAATGTTGGGCTTGGTTAGTACTTGGATGGGAGACCACCTGGGAATATCAAGTGCTGCAGGCATTACATTTTACAATTGAAATGTGTGGAGGACAAAAGGAAATTTTGGAGGAATCACCCCCAGCTCACTAAACATAAAAGTCATGAAAGCAGAAATGCAAACTCCTGCGGCCACACCACCTTGAATAAGCCTGATCTCGTCTGATCTCAGAAGCTAAACAATGTTGGGATTGGTTAGTACTTGGATGGGAGACCACCTGGGAATATCAAGTGCTGCAGGCATTACATTTTTGTAAATACATTTTACAATTGAAATGTGTGGAGGACAAAAGGATATTTTGGAGGAATCACCCCCAGCTCACTAAACATAAAAGTCAAGAAAGCAGAAATGCAATCGCCTGTGGCCACACCACCTTGAATAAGCCTGATCTCGTATGATCTCAGAAGCTAAGCACTGTTGGGCTTGGTTAGTACTTGGATGGGAGACCACCTGGGAATATCAAGTGCTGCAGGCATTACATTTTTGTAATTACATTTTACAATTGAAATGTGTGGAGGACAAAAGGAAATTTTGGAGGAATCACCCCCAGCTCACTAAACATAAAAGTCATGAAAGCAGAAAAGCAATCACCTGCGGCCACACCACCTTGAATAAGCCTGATCTCGCCTGATCTCGTCTGATCTCAGAAGCTAAGCAATGTTGGGCTTGGTTAGTACTTGGATGGGAGACCACCTGGGAATATCAAGTGCTGCAGGCATTACATTTTTGTAATTACATTCTACAATTGCAATGTGTGGAGGACAAAAGGAAATTTTGGAGGAATCACCCCCAGCTCACTAAACATAAAAGTCATGAAAGCAGAAATTCAATCGCCTGCGGCCACACCACCTTGAATAAGCCTGATCTCACCTGATCTCGCCTGATCTCGTTTGATCTCAGAAGCTAAGCAATGTTGGGCTTGGTTAGTACTTGGATGGGAGACCACCTGGGAATATCAAGTGCTGCAGGCATTACATTTTTGTAATTACATTTTACAATTGAAATGTGTGGAGGTCAAAAGGAAATTTTGGCGGAATCACCCCCAGCTCACTAAACATAAAAGTCATGAAAGCAGATCTGCAATCGCCTGCTGCCACACCACCTTGAATAAGCCTGATCTCGTCTGATCTCAGAAGCTAAGCAATGTTGGACTTGGATGGGAGACCACCTGGGAATATCAAGTGCTGCAGGCATTACATTTTACAATTGAAATGTGTGGAGGACAAAAGGAAATTTTGGAGGAATCACCCCCAGCTCACTAAACATAAAAGTCATGAAAGCAGAAATGCAATCGCCTGCGGCCACACCACCTTGAATAAGCCTGATCTCGTCTGATATCAGAAGCTAAGCAATGTTGGGCTTGGTTAGTACTTGGATGGGAGACCACCTGGGAATATCAAGTGCTGCAGGCATTACATTTTACAATTGAAATGTGTGGAGGACAAAAGGAAATTTTGGAGGAATCACCCCCAGCTCACTAAACATAAAGGTCATGAAAGCAGAAATGCAATCGCCTGCGGCCACACCACCTTGAATAAGCCTGATCTCGTCTGATCTCAGAAGCTAAGCAATGTTGGGCTTGGATGGGAGACCACCTGGGAATATCAAGTACTGCAGGCATTTCAATTTACAATTGAAATGTGTGGAGGACAAAAGGAAATTTTGGAGGAATCACCCCCAGCTCACTAAACATAAAAGTCATGAAAGCAGAAATGCAATCGCCTGCGGCCACACCACCTTGAATAAGTCTAATCTCAGAAGCTAAGCAATGTTGGGCTTGGTTAGTACTTGGATGGGAGACCACCTGGGAATATCAAGTGCTGCAGGCATTACATTTTTGTAATTACATTTTACAATTGAAATGTGTGGAGGACAAAAGGAAATTTTGGAGGAATCACCCCCAGCTCACTAAACATAAAAGTCATGAAAGCAGAAATGCAATCACCTGCGGCCACATCACCTTGTATAAGCCTGATCTCGTCTGATCTCAGAAGCTAAGCAATGTTGGGCTTGGTTAGTACTTGGATGGGAGACCACCTGGGAATATCAAGTGCTGCAGGCATTACATTTTACAATTGAAATGTGTGGAGGACAAAAGGAAATTTTGGAGGAATCACCCCCAGCTCACTAAACATAAAAGTCATGAAAGCAGAAATGCAATCGCCTGCGGCCACACCACCTTGAATAAGCCTGATCTCGTCTGATCTCAGAAGCTAAGCAATGTTGGGCTTGGTTAGTACTTGGATGGGAGACCACCTGGGAATATCAAGTGCTGCAGGCATTACATTTTACAATTGAAATGTGTGGAGGACAAAAGGAAATTTTGGAGGAATCACCCCCAGCTCACTAAACATAAAAGTCATGAAAGCAGAAATGCAATCGCCTGCGGCCACACCACCTTGAATAAGCCTGATCTCGTCTGATCTCAGAAGCTAAGCAATGTTGGGCTTGGTTAGTACTTGGATGGGAGACCACCTGGGAATATCAAGTGCTGCAGGCATTACATTTTAGTAATTACATTTTACAATTGAAATGTGTGGAGGACAAAAGGAAATTTTGGAGGAATCACCCCCAGCTCACTAAACATAAAAGTCATGAAAGCAGAAATGCAATCGCCTGCGGCCACACCACCTTGAATAAGCCTGATCTCGTCTGATCTCAGAAGCTAAGCAATGTTGGGCTTGGTTAGTACTTGGATGGGAGACCACCTGGGAATATCAAGTGCTGCAGGCATTACATTTTACAATTGAAATGTGTGGAGGACAAAAGGAAATTTTGGAGGAATCACCCCCAGCTCACTAAACATAAAAGTCATGAAAGCAGAAATGCAATCACCTGCGGCCACACCACCTTGAATAAGCCTGGTCTCGTCTGATCTCAGAAGCTAAGCAATGCTGGGCTTGGTTAGTACTTGGATGGGAGACCACCTGGGAATATCAAGTGCTGCAGGCATTACATTTTACAATTGAAATGTGTGGAGGACAAAAGGAAATTTTGGAGGAATCACCCCCAGCTCACTAAACATAAAAGTCATGAAAGCAGAAATGCAATCGCCTGCGGCCACACCACCTTGAATAAGCCTGATCTCGTCTGATCTCAGAAGCTAAGCAATGTTGGGCTTGGTTAGTACTTGGATGGGAGACCACCTGGGAATATCAAGTGCTGCAGGCATTACATTTTTGTAATTACATTTTACAATAGAAATGTGTGGAGGACAAAAGGAAATTTTGGAGGAATCACCCCCAGCTCACTAAACATAAAAGTCATGAAAGCAGAAATGCAATCGCCTGCGGCCACACCACCTTGAATAAGCCTGATCTCGTCTGATCTCAGAAGCTAAGCAATGTTGGGCTTGGTTAGTACTTGGATGGGAGACCACCTGGGAATATCAAGTGCTGCAGGCATTACATTTTTGTAATTACATTTTACAATTGAAATGTGTGGAGGACAAAAGGAAATTTTGGAGGAATCACCCCCAGCTCACTAAACATAAAAGTCATGAAAGCAGAAATGCAATCGCCTGCGGCCACACCACCTTGAATAAGCCTGATCTCGTCTGATCTCAGAAGCTAAGCAATGTTGGGCTTGGTTAGTACTTGGATGGGAGACCACCTGGGAATATCAAGTGCTGCAGGCATTACATTTTACAATTGAAATGTGTGGAGGACAAAAGGAAATTTTGGAGGAATCACCCCCAGCTCACTAAACATAAAAGTCATGAAAGCAGAAATGCAATCGCCTGCGGCCACACCACCTTGAATAAGCCTGATCTCGTCTGATCTCAGAAGCTAAGCAATGTTGGGCTTGGTTAGTACTTGGATGGGAGACCACCTGGGAATATCAAGTGCTGCAGGCATTACATTTTACAATTGAAATGTGTGGAGGACAAAAGGAAATTTTGGAGGAATCACCCCCAGCTCACTAAACATAAAAGTCATGAAAGCAGAAATGCAATCGCCTGCGGCCACACCACCTTGAATAAGCCTGATCTCGTCTGATCTCAGAAGCTAAGCAATGTTGGGCTTGGTTAGTACTTGGATGGGAGACCACCTGGGAATATCAAGTGCTGCAGGCATTACATTTTACAATTGAAATGTGTGGAGGACAAAAGGAAATTTTGGAGGAATCACCCCCAGCTCACTAAACATAAAAGTCATGAAAGCAGAAATGCAATCGCCTGCGGCCACACCACCTTGAATAAGCCTGATCTCGTCTGATCTCAGAAGCTAAGCAATGTTGGGCTTGGTTAGTACTTGGATGGGAGACCACCTGGGAATATCAAGTGCTGCAGGCATTACGTTTTACAATTGAAATGTGTGGAGGACAAAAGGAAATTTTGGAGGAATCACCCCCAGCTCACTAAACATAAAAGTCATGAAAGCAGAAATGCAATCGCCTGCGGCCACACCACCTTGAATAAGCCTGATCTCGTCTGATCTCAAAAGCTAAGCAATGTTGGGCTTGGTTAGTACTTGGATGGGAGACCACCTGGGAATATCAAGTGCTGCAGGCATTACATTTTTGTAATTACATTTTACAATTGAAATGTGTGGGACAAAAGGAAATTTTGGAGGAATCACCCCCAGCTCACTAAACATAAAAGTCATGAAAGCAGAAATGCAATCGCCTGCGGCCACACCACCTTGAATAAGCCTGATCTCGTCTGATCTCAGAAGCTAAGCAATGTTGGGCTTGGTTAGTACTTGGATGGGAGACCACCTGGGAATATCAAGTGCTGCAGGCATTACATTTTACAATTGAAATGTGTGGGACAAAAGGAAATTTTGGAGGAATCACCCCCAGCTCACTAAACATAAAAGTCATGAAAGCAGAAATGCAATCGCCTGCGGCCACACCACCTTGAATAAGCCTGATCTCGTCTGATCTCAGAAGCTAAGCAATGTTGGGCTTGGTTAGTACTTGGATGGGAGACCACCAGGGAATATCAAGTGCTGCAGGCATTACATTTTACAATTGAAATGTGTGGAGGACAAAAGGAAATTTTGGAGGAATCACCCCCAGCTCACTAAACATAAAAGTCATGAAAGCAGAAATGCAATCGCCTGCGGCCACACCACCTTGAATAAGCCTGATCTCGTCTGATCTCAGAAGCTAAGCAATGTTGGGCTTGGTTAGTACTTGGATGGGAGACCACCTGGGAATATCAAGTGCTGCAGGCATTACATTTTTGTAATTACATTTTAGAATTGAAATGTGTGGAGGAAAAAAGGAAATTTTGGAGGAATCACCCCCAGCTCACTAAACATAAAAGTCATGAAAGCAGAAATGCAATCGCCTGCGGCCACACCACCTTGAATAAGCCTGATCTCGTCTGATCTCAGAAGCTAAGCAATGTTGGGCTTGGTTAGTACTTGGATGGGAGACCACCTGGGAATATCAAGTGCTGCAGGCATTACATTTTTGTAATTACATTTTACAATTGAAATGTGTGGAGGACAAAAGGAAATTTTGGAGGAATCACCCCCAGCTCACTAAACATAAAAGTCATGAAAGCAGAAATGCAATCGCCTGCGGCCACACCACCTTGAATAAGCCTGATCTCGTCTGATCTCAGAAGCTAAGCAATGTTGGGCTTGGTTAGTACTTGGATGGGAGACCACCTGGGAATATCAAGTGCTGCAGGCATTACATTTTACAATTGAAATGTGTGGAGGACAAAAGGAAATTTTGGAGGAATCACCCCCAGCTCACTAAACATAAAAGTCATGAAAGCAGAAATGCAATCGCCTGCGGCCACACCACCTTGAATAAGCCTGATCTCGTCTGATCTCAGAAGCTAAGCAATGTTGGGCTTGGTTAGTACTTGGATGGGAGACCACCTGGGAATATCAAGTGCTGCAGGCATTACATTTTTGTAATTACATTTTAGAATTGAAATGTGTGGAGGAAAAAAGGAAATTTTGGAGGAATCACCCCCAGCTCACTAAACATAAAAGTCATGAAAGCAGAAATGCAATCGCCTGCGGCCACACCACCTTGAATAAGCCTGATCTCGTCTGATCTCAGAAGCTAAGCAATGTTGGGCTTGGTTAGTACTTGGATGGGAGACCACCTGGGAATATCAAGTGCTGCAGGCATTACATTTTACAATTGAAATGTGTGGAGGACAAAAGGAAATTTTGGAGGAATCACCCCCAGCTCACTAAACATAAAAGTCATGAAAGCAGAAATGCAATCGCCTGCGGCCACACCATCTTGAATAAGCCTGATCTCGTCTGATCTCAGAAGCTAAGCAATGTTGGGCTTGGTTAGTACTTGGATGGGAGACTACCTGGGAATATCAAGTGCTGCAGGCATTACATTTTTGTAATTACATTTTACAATTGAAATGTGTGGAGGACAAAAGGAAATTTTGGAGGAATCACCCCCAGCTCACTAAACATAAAAGTCATGAAAGCAGAAATGCAATCGCCTGCGGCCACACCACCTTGAATAAGCCTGATCTCGTCTGATCTCAGAAGCTAAGCAATGTTGGGCTTGGTTAGTACTTGGATGGGAGACCACCTGGGAATATCAAGTGCTGCAGGCATTACATTTTTGTAATTACATTTTACAATTGAAATGTGTGGAGGACAAAAGGAAATTTTGGAGGAATCACCCCCAGCTCACTAAACATAAAAGTCATGAAAGCAGAAATGCAATCGCCTGCGGCCACACCACCTTGAATAAGCCTGATCTCGTCTGATCTCAGAAGCTAAGCAATGTTGGGCTTGGTTAGTACTTGGATGGGAGACCACCTGGGAATATCAAGTGCTGCAGGCATTACATTTTACAATTGAAATGTGTGGAGGACAAAAGGAAATTTTGGAGGAATCACCCCCAGCTCACTAAACATAAAAGTCATGAAAGCAGAAATGCAATCGCCTGCGGCCACACCACCTTGAATAAGCCTGATCTCGTCTGATCTCAGAAGCTAAGCAATGTTGGGCTTGGTTAGTACTTGGATGGGAGACCACCTGGGAATATCAAGTGTTGCAGGCATTACATTTTTGTAATTACATTTTACAATTGAAATGTGTGGAGGACAAAAGGAAATTTTGGAGGAATCACCCCCAGCTCACTAAACATAAAAGTCATGAAAGCAGAAATGCAATCGCCTGCGGCCACACCACCTTGAATAAGCCTGATCTCGTCTGATCTCAGAAGCTAAGCAATGTTGGGCTTGGTTAGTACTTGGATGGGAGACCACCTGGGAATATCAAGTGCTGCAGGCATTACATTTTACAATTGAAATGTGTGGAGGACAAAAGGAAATTTTGGAGGAATCACCCCCAGCTCACTAAACATAAAAGTCATGAAAGCAGAAATGCAATCGCCTGCGGCCACACCACCTTGAATAAGCCTGATCTCAGAAGCTAAGCAATGTTGGGCTTGGTTAGTACTTGGATGGGAGACCACCTGGGAATATCAAGTGCTGCAGGCATTACATTTTACAATTGAAATGTGTGGAGGACAAAAGGAAATTTTGGAGGAATCACCCCCAGCTCACTAAACATAAAAGTCATGAAAGCAGAAATGCAATCGCCTGCGGCCACACCACCTTGAATAAGCCTGATCTCGTCTGATCTCAGAAGCTAAGCAATGTTGGGCTTGGTTAGTACTTGGATGGGAGACCACCTGGGAATATCAAGTGCTGCAGGCATTACATTTTAGTAATTACATTTTACAATTGAAATGTGTGGAGGACAAAAGGAAATTTTGGAGGAATCACCCCCCAGCTCACTAAACATAAAAGTCATGAAAGCAGAAATGCAATCGCCTGCGGCCACACCACCTTGAATAAGCCTGATCTCAGAAGCTAAGCAATGTTGGGCTTGGTTAGTACTTGGATGGGAGACCACCTGGGAATATCAAGTGCTGCAGGCATTACATTTTACAATTGAAATGTGTGGAGGACAAAAGGAAATTTTGGAGGAATCATCCCCAGCTCACTAAACATAAAAGTCATGAAAGCAGAAATGCAATCGCCTGCGGCCACACCACCTTGAATAAGCCTGATCTCGTCTGATCTCAGAAGCTAAGCAATGTTGGGCTTGGTTAGTACTTGGATGGGAGACCACCTGGGAATATCAAGTGCTGCAGGCATTACATTTTACAATTGAAATGTGTGGAGGACAAAAGGAAATTTTGGAGGAATCACCCCCAGCTCACTAAACATAAAAGTCATGAAAGCAGAAATGCAATCGCCTGCGGCCACACCACCTTGAATAAGCCTGATCTCGTCTGATCTCAGAAGCTAAGCAATGTTGGGCTTGGTTAGTACTTGGATGGGAGACCACCTGGGAATATCAAGTGCTGCAGGCATTACATTTTTGTAATTACATTTTACAATTGAAATGTGTGGAGGACAAAAGGAAATTTTGGAGGAATCACCCCCAGCTCACTAAACATAAAAGTCATGAAAGCAGAAATGCAATCGCCTGCGGCCACACCACCTTGAATAAGCCTGATCTCAGAAGCTAAGCAATGTTGTGCTTGGTTAGTACTTGGATGGGAGACCACCTGGGAATATCAAGTGCTGCAGGCATTACATTTTACAATTGAAATGTGTGGAGGACAAAAGGAAATTTTGGAGGAATCACCCCCAGCTCACTAAACATAAAAGTCATGAAAGCAGAAATGCAATCGCCTGCGGCCACACCACCTTGAATAAGCCTGATCTCAGAAGCTAAGCAATGTTGGGCTTGGTTAGTACTTGGATGGGAGACCACCTGGGAATATCAAGTGCTGCAGGCATTACATTTTACAATTGAAATGTGTGGAGGACAAAAGGAAATTTTGGAGGAATCACCCCCAGCTCACTAAACATAAAAGTCATGAAAGCAGAAATGCAATCGCCTGCGGCCACACCACCTTGAATAAGCCTGATCTCGTCTGATCTCAGAAGCTAAGCAATGTTGGGCTTGGTTAGTACTTGGATGGGAGACCACCTGGGAATATCAAGTGCTGCAGGCATTACATTTTTGTAATTACATTTTACAATTGAAATGTGTGGAGGACAAAAGGAAATTTTGGAGGAATCACCCCCAGCTCACTAAACATAAAAGTCATGAAAGCAGAAATGCAATCGCCTGCGGCCACACCACCTTGAATAAGCCTGATCTCAGAAGCTAAGCAATGTTGGGCTTGGTTAGTACTTGGATGGGAGACCACCTGGGAATATCAAGTGCTGCAGGCATTACATTTTACAATTGAAATGTGTGGAGGACAAAAGGAAATTTTGGAGGAATCACCCCCAGCTCACTAAACATAAAAGTCATGAAAGCAGAAATGCAATCGCCTGCGGCCACACCACCTTGAATAAGCCTGATCTCGTCTGATCTCAGAAGCTAAGCAATGTTGGGCTTGGTTAGTACTTGGATGGGAGACCACCTGGGAATATCAAGTGCTGCAGGCATTACATTTTACAATTGAAATGTGTGGAGGACAAAAGGAAATTTTGGAGGAATCACCCCCAGCTCACTAAACATAAAAGTCATGAAAGCAGAAATGCAATCGCCTGCGGCCACACCACCTTGAATAAGCCTGATCTCGTCTGATCTCAGAAGCTAAGCAATGTTGGGCTTGGTTAGTACTTGGATGGGAGACCACCTGGGAATATCAAGTGCTGCAGGCATTACATTTTTGTAATTACATTTTACAATTGAAATGTGTGGAGGACAAAAGGAAATTTTGGAGGAATCACCCCCAGCTCACTAAACATAAAAGTCATGAAAGCAGAAATGCAATCGCCTGCGGCCACACCACCTTGAATAAGCCTGATCTCAGAAGCTAAGCAATGTTGGGCTTGGTTAGTACTTGGATGGGAGACCACCTGGGAATATCAAGTGCTGCAGGCATTACATTTTACAATTGAAATGTGTGGAGGACAAAAGGAAATTTTGGAGGAATCACCCCCAGCTCACTAAACATAAAAGTCATGAAAGCAGAAATGCAATCGCCTGCGGCCACACCACCTTGAATAAGCCTGATCTCGTCTGATCTTAGAAGCTAAGCAATGTTGGGCTTGGTTAGTACTTGGATGGGAGACCACCTGGGAATATCAAGTGCTGCAGGCATTACATTTTTGTAATTACATTTTACAATTGAAATGTGTGGAGGACAAAAGGAAATTTTGGAGGAATCACCCCCAGCTCACTAAACATAAAAGTCATGAAAGCAGAAATGCAATCGCCTGCGGCCACACCACCTTGAATAAGCCTGATCTCAGAAGCTAAGCAATGTTGGGCTTGGTTAGTACTTGGATGGGAGACCACCTGGGAATATCAAGTGCTGCAGGCATTACATTTTACAATTGAAATGTGTGGAGGACAAAAGGAAATTTTGGAGGAATCACCCCCAGCTCACTAAACATAAAAGTCATGAAAGCAGAAATGCAATTGCCTGCGGCCACACCACCTTGAATAAGCCTGATCTCGTCTGATCTCAGAAGCTAAGCAATGTTGGGCTTGGTTAGTACTTGGATGGGAGACCACCTGGGAATATCAAGTGCTGCAGGCATTACATTTTACAATTGAAATGTGTGGAGGACAAAAGGAAATTTTGGAGGAATCACCCCCAGCTCACTAAACATAAAAGTCATGAAAGCAGAAATGCAATCGCCTGCGGCCACACCACCTTGAATAAGCCTGATCTCGTCTGATCTCAGAAGCTAAGCAATGTTGGGCTTGGTTAGTACTTGGATGGGAGACCACCTGGGAATATCAAGTGCTGCAGGCATTACATTTTACAATTGAAATGTGTGGAGGACAAAAGGAAATTTTGGAGGAATCACCCCCAGCTCACTAAACATAAAAGTCATGAAAGCAGAAATGCAATCGCCTGCGGCCACACCACCTTGAATAAGCCTGATCTCGTCTGATCTCAGAAGCTAAGCAATGTTGGGCTTGGTTAGTACTTGGATGGGAGACCTCCTGGGAATATCAAGTGCTGCAGGCATTACATTTTTGTAATTACATTTTACAATTGAAATGTGTGGAGGACAAAAGGAAATTTTGGAGGAATCACCCCCAGCTCACTAAACATAAAAGTCATGAAAGCAGAAATGCAATCGCCTGCGGCCACACCACCTTGAATAAGCCTGATCTCGTCTGATCTCAGAAGCTAAGCAATGTTGGGCTTGGTTAGTACTTGGATTGGAGACCACCTGGGAATATCAAGTGCTGCAGGCATTACATTTTACAATTGAAATGTGTGGAGGACAAAAGGAAATTTTGGAGGAATCACCCCCAGCTCACTAAACATAAAAGTCATGAAAGCAGAAATGCAATCGCCTGCGGCCACACCACCTTGAATAAGCCTGATCTCGTCTGATCTCAGAAGCTAAGCAATGTTGGGCTTGGTTAGTACTTGGATGGGAGACCACCTGGGAAAGTGCTGCAGGCATTACATTTTTGTAATTACATTTTACAATTGAAATGTGTGGAGGACAAAAGGAAATTTTGGAGGAATCACCCCCAGCTCACTAAACATAAAAGTCATGAAAGCAGAAATGCAATCGCCTGCGGCCACACCACCTTGAATAAGCCTGATCTCGTCTGATCTCAGAAGCTAAGCAATGTTGGGCTTGGTTAGTACTTGGATGGGAGACCACCTGGGAATATCAAGTGCTGCAGGCATTACATTTTTGTAATTACATTTTACAATTGAAATGTGTGGAGGACAAAAGGAAATTTTGGAGGAATCACCCCCAGCTCACTAAACATAAAAGTCATGAAAGCAGAAATGCAATCGCCTGCGGCCACACCACCTTGAATAAGCCTGATCTCAGAAGCTAAGCAATGTTGGGCTTGGTTAGTACTTGGATGGGAGACCACCTGGGAATATCAAGTGCTGCAGGCATTACATTTTACAATTGAAATGTGTGGAGGACAAAAGGAAATTTTGGAGGAATCACCCCCAGCTCACTAAACATAAAAGTCATGAAAGCAGAAATGCAATCGCCTGCGGCCACACCACCTTGAATAAGCCTGATCTCAGAAGCTAAGCAATGTTGGGCTTGGTTAGTACTTGGATGGGAGACCACCTGGGAATATCAAGTGCTGCAGGCATTACATTTTACAATTGAAATGTGTGGAGGACAAAAGGAAATTTTGGAGGAATCACCCCCAGCTCACTAAACATAAAAGTCATGAAAGCAGAAATGCAATCGCCTGCGGCCACACCACCTTGAATAAGCCTGATCTCGTCTGATCTCAGAAGCTAAGCAATGTTGGGCTTGGTTAGTACTTGGATGGGACACCACCTGGGAATATCAAGTGCTGCAGGCATTACATTTTACAATTGAAATGTGTGGAGGACAAAAGGAAATTTTGGAGGAATCACCCCCAGCTCACTAAACATAAAAGTCATGAAAGCAGAAATGCAATCGCCTGCGGCCACACCACCTTGAATAAGCCTGATCTCAGAAGCTAAGCAATGTTGGGCTTGGTTAGTACTTGGATGGGAGACCACCTGGGAATATCAAGTGCTGCAGGCATTACATTTTACAATTGAAATGTGTGGAGGACAAAAGGAAATTTTGGAGGAATCACCCCCAGCTCACTAAACATAAAAGTCATGAAAGCAGAAATGCAATCGCCTGTGGCCACACCACCTTGAATAAGCCTGATCTCGTCTGATCTCAGAAGCTAAGCAATGTTGGGCTTGGTTAGTACTTGGATGGGAGACCACCTGGGAATATCAAGTGCTGCAGGCATTACATTTTACAATTGAAATGTGTGGAGGACAAAAGGAAATTTTGGAGGAATCACCCCCAGCTCACTAAACATAAAAGTCATGAAAGCAGAAATGCAATCGCCTGCGGCCACACCACCTTGAATAAGCCTGATCTCGTCTGATCTCAGAAGCTAAGCAATGTTGGGCTTGATTCGTACTTGGATGGGAGACCACCTGGGAAAGTGCTGCAGGCATTACATTTTTGTAATTACATTTTACAATTGAAATGTGTGGAGGACAAAAGGAAATTTTGGAGGAATCACCCCCAGCTCACTAAACATAAAAGTCATGAAAGCAGAAATGCAATCGCCTGCGGCCACACCACCTTGAATAAGCCTGATCTCGTCTGATCTCAGAAGCTAAGCAATGTTGGGCTTGGTTAGTACTTGGATGGGAGACCACCTGGGAATATCAAGTGCTGCAGGCATTACATTTTTGTAATTACATTTTACAATTGAAATGTGTGGAGGACAAAAGGAAATTTTGGAGGAATCACCCCCAGCTCACTAAACATAAAAGTCATGAAAGCAGAAATGCAATCGCCTGCGGCCACACCACCTTGAATAAGCCTGATCTCAGAAGCTAAGCAATGTTGGGCTTGGTTAGTACTTGGATGGGAGACCACCTGGGAATATCAAGTGCTGCAGGCATTACATTTTTGTAATTACATTTTACAATTGAAATGTGTGGAGGACAAAAGGAAATTTTGGAGGAATCACCCCCAGCTCACTAAACATAAAAGTCATGAAAGCAGAAATGCAATTGCCTGCGGCCACACCACCTTGAATAAGCCTGATCTCGTCTGATCTCAGAAGCTAAGCAATGTTGGGCTTGGTTAGTACTTGGATGGGAGACCACCTGGGAATATCAAGTGCTGCAGGCATTACATTTTACAATTGAAATGTGTGGAGGACAAAAGGAAATTTTGGAGGAATCACCCCCAGCTCACTAAACATAAAAGTCATGAAAGCAGAAATGCAATCGCCTGCGGCCACACCACCTTGAATAAGCCTGATCTCGTCTGATCTCAGAAGCTAAGCAATGTTGGGCTTGGTTAGTACTTGGATGGGAGACCACCTGGGAATATCAAGTGCTGCAGGCATTACATTTTACAATTGAAATGTGTGGAGGACAAAAGGAAATTTTGGAGGAATCACCCCCAGCTCACTAAACATAAAAGTCATGAAAGCAGAAATGCAATCGCCTGCGGCCACACCACCTTGAATAAGCCTGATCTCGTCTGATCTCAGAAGCTAAGCAATGTTGGGCTTGGTTAGTACTTGGATGGGAGACCACCTGGGAAAGTGCTGCAGGCATTACATTTTTGTAATTACATTTTACAATTGAAATGTGTGGAGGACAAAAGGAAATTTTGGAGGAATCACCCCCAGCTCACTAAACATAAAAGTCATGAAAGCAGAAATGCAATCGCCTGCGGCCACACCACCTTGAATAAGCCTGATCTCGTCTGATCTCAGAAGCTAAGCAATGTTGGGCTTGGTTAGTACTTGGATGGGAGACCACCTGGGAATATCAAGTGCTGCAGGCATTACATTTTTGTAATTACATTTTACAATTGAAATGTGTGGAGGACAAAAGGAAATTTTGGAGGAATCACCCCCAGCTCACTAAACATAAAAGTCATGAAAGCAGAAATGCAATCGCCTGCGGCCACACCACCTTGAATAAGCCTGATCTCGTCTGATCTCAGAAGCTAAGCAATGTTGGGCTTGGTTAGTACTTGGATGGGAGACCACCTGGGAATATCAAGTGCTGCAGGCATTACATTTTTGTAATTACATTTTACAATTGAAATGTGTGGAGGACAAAAGGAAATTTTGGAGGAATCACCCCCAGCTCACTAAACATAAAAGTCATGAAAGCAGAAATGCAATCGCCTGCGGCCACACCACCTTGAATAAGCCTGATCTCAGAAGCTAAGCAATGTTGGGCTTGGTTAGTACTTGGATGGGAGACCACCTGGGAATATCAAGTGCTGCAGGCATTACATTTTACAATTGAAATGTGTTGAGGACAAAAGGAAATTTTGGAGGAATCACCCCCAGCTCACTAAACATAAAAGTCATGAAAGCAGAAATGCAACTGCCTGCGGCCACACCACCTTGAATAAGCCTGATCTCGTCTGATCTCAGAAGCTAAGCAATGTTGGGCTTGGTTAGTACTTGGATGGGAGACCACCTGGGAATATCAAGTGCTGCAGGCATTACATTTTTGTAATTACATTTTACAATTGAAATGTGTGGAGGACAAAAGGAAATTTTGGAGGAATCACCCCCAGCTCACTAAACATAAAAGTCATGAAAGCAGAAATGCAATCGCCTGCGGCCACACCACCTTGAATAAGCCTGATCTCAGAAGCTAAGCAATGTTGGGCTTGGTTAGTACTTGGATGGGAGACCACCTGGGAATATCAAGTGCTGCAGGCATTACATTTTACAATTGAAATGTGTGGAGGACAAAAGGAAATTTTGGAGGAATCACCCCCAGCTCACTAAACATAAATGTCATGAAAGCAGAAATGCAATCGCCTGCGGCCACACCACCTTGAATAAGCCTGATCTCAGAAGCTAAGCAATGTTGGGCTTGGTTAGTACTTGGATGGGAGACCACCTGGGAATATCAAGTGCTGCAGGCATCACATTTTACAATTGAAATGTGTGGAGGACAAAAAGAAATTTTGGAGGAATCACCCCCAGCTCACTAAACATAAAAGTCATGAAAGCAGAAATGCAATCGCCTGCGGCCACACCACCTTGAATAAGCCTGATCTCGTCTGATCTCAGAAGCTAAGCAATGTTGGGCTTGGTTAGTACTTGGATGGGAGACCACCTGGGAATATCAAGTGCTGCAGGCATTACATTTTACAATTGAAATGTGTGGAGGACAAAAGGAAATTTTGGAGGAATCACCCCCAGCTCACTAAACATAAAAGTCATGAAAGCAGAAATGCAATCGCCTGCGGCCACACCACCTTGAATAAGCCTGATCTCAGAAGCTAAGCAATGTTGGGCTTGGTTAGTACTTGGATGGGAGACCACCTGGGAATATCAAGTGCTGCAGGCATTACATTTTACAATTGAAATGTGTGGAGGACAAAAGGAAATTTTGGAGGAATCACCCCCAGCTCACTAAACATAAAAGTCATGAAAGCAGAAATGCAATCGCCTGCAGCCACACCACCTTGAATAAGCCTGATCTCGCCTGATCTCGTCTGATCTCAGAAACTAAGCAATGTTGGGCTTGGTTAGTACTTGGATGGGAGACCACCTGGGAATATCAAGTGCTGCAGGCATTACATTTTTGTAATTACATTTTACAATTGAAATGTGTGGAGGACAAAAAGAAATTTTGGAGGAATCACCCCCAGCTCACTAAACATAAAAGTCATGAAAGCAGAAATGCAATCGCCTGCGGCCACACCACCTTGAATAAGCCTGATCTCGTCTGATCTCAGAAGCTAAGCAATGTTGGGCTAGGTTAGTACTTGGATGGTAGACCACCTGGGAATATCAAGTGCTGCAGACATTACATTTTACAATTGAAATGTGTGGAGGACAAAAGGAAATTTTGGAGGAATCACCCCCAGCTCACTAAACATAAAAGTCATGAAAGCAGAAATGCAATCGCCTGCGGCCACACCACCTTGAATAAGCCTGATCTCGTCTGATCTCAGAAGCTTAGCAATGTTGGGCTTGGTTAGTACTTGGATGGGAGACCACCTGGGAATATCAAGTGCTGCAGGCATTACATTTTAGTAATTACATTTTACAATTGAAATGTGTGGAGGACAAAAGGAAATTTTGGAGGAATCACCCCCAGCTCACTAAACATAAAAGTCATGAAAGCAGAAATGCAATCGCCTGCGGCCACACCACCTTGAATAAGCCTGATCTCGTCTGATCTCAGAAGCTAAGCAATGTTGGGCTTGGTTAGTACTTGGATGGGAGACCACCTGGGAATATCAAGTGCTGCAGGCATTACATTTTACAATTGAAATGTGTGGAGGACAAAAGGAAATTTTGGAGGAATCACCCCCAGCTCACTAAACATAAAAGTCATGAAAGCAGAAATGCAGTCGCCTGCGGCCACACCACCTTGAATAAGCCTGATCTCGTCTGATCTCAGAAGCTAAGCAATGTTGGGCTTGGTTAGTACTTGGATGGGAGACCACCTGGGAATATCAAGTGCTGCAGGCATTACATTTTTGTAATTACATTTTACAATTGAAATGTGTGGAGGACAAAAGGAAATTTTGGAGGAATCACCCCCAGCTCACTAAACATAAAAGTCATGAAAGCAGAAATGCAATCGCCTGCGGCCACACCACCTTGAATAAGCCTGATCTCGTCTGATCTCAGAAGCTAAGCAATGTTGGGCTTGGTTAGTACTTGGATGGGAGACCACCTGGGAATATCAAGTGCTGCAGGCATTACATTTTACAATTGAAATGTGTGGAGGACAAAAGGAAATTTTGGAGGAATCACCCCCAGCTCACTAAACATAAAAGTCATGAAAGCAGAAATGCAATCGCCTGCGGCCACACCACCTTGAATAAGCCTGATCTCGTCTGATCTCAGAAGCTAAGCAATGTTGGGCTTGGTTAGTACTTGGATGGGAGACCACCTGGGAATATCAAGTGCTGCAGGCATTACATTTTTGTAATTACATTTTACAATTGAAATGTGTGGAGGACAAAAGGAAATTTTGGAGGAATCACCCCCAGCTCACTAAACATAAAAGTCATGAAAGCAGAAATGCAATCGCCTGCAGCCACACCACCTTGAATAAGCCTGATCTCGCCTGATCTCGTCTGATCTCAGAAGCTAAGCAATGTTGGGCTTGGTTAGTACTTGGATGGGAGACCACCTGGGAATATCAAGTGCTGCAGGCATTACATTTTTGTAATTACATTTTACAATTGAAATGTGTGGAGGACAAAAGGAAATTTTGGAGGAATCACCCCCAGCTCACTAAACATAAAAGTCATGAAAGCAGAAATGCAATCGCCTGCGGCCACACCACCTTGAATAAGCCTGATCTCGTCTGATCTCAGAAGCTAAGCAATGTTGGGCTTGGTTAGTACTTGGATGGGAGACCACCTGGGAATATCAAGTGCTGCAGGCATTACATTTTTGTAATTACATTTTACAATTGAAATGTGTGGAGGACAAAAGGAAATTTTGGAGGAATCACCCCCAGCTCACTAAACATAAAAGTCATGAAAGCAGAAATGCAATCGCCTGCGGCCACACCACCTTGAATAAGCCTGATCTCGTCTGATCTCAGCAGCTAAGCAATGTTGGGCTTGGTTAGTACTTGGATGGGAGACCACCTGGGAATATCAAGTGCTGCAGGCATTACATTTTACAATTGAAATGTGTGGAGGACAAAAGGAAATTTTGGAGGAATCACCCCCAGCTCACTAAACATAAAAGTCATGAAAGCAGAACAGCAATCGCCTGCGGCCACACCACCTTGAATAAGCCTGATCTCAGAAGCTACGCAATGTTGGGCTTGGTTAGTACTTGGATGGGAGACCACCTGGGAATATCAAGTGCTGCAGGCATTACATTTTACAATTGAAATGTGTGGAGGACAAAAGGAAATTTTGGAGGAATCACCCCCAGCTCACTAAACATAAAAGTCATGAAAGCAGAAATGCAATCGCCTGCGGCCACACCACCTTGAATAAGCCTGATCTCGTCTGATCTCAGCAGCTAAGCAATGTTGGGCTTGGTTAGTACTTGGATGGCAGACCACCTGGGAATATCAAGTGCTGCAGGCATTACATTTTACAATTGAAATGTGTGGAGGACAAAAGGAAATTTTGGAGGAATCACCCCCAGCTCACTAAACATAAAAGTCATGAAAGCAGAAATGCAGTCGCCTGCGGCCACACCACCTTGAATAAGCCTGATCTCGTCTGATCTCAGAAGCTAAGCAATGTTGGGCTTGGTTAGTACTTGGATGGGAGACCACCTGGGAATATCAAGTGCTGCAGGCATTACATTTTTGTAATTACATTTTACAATTGAAATGTGTGGAGGACAAAAGGAAATTTTGGAGGAATCACCCCCAGCTCACTAAACATAAAAGTCATGAAAGCAGAAATGCAATCGCCTGCGGCCACACCACCTTGAATAAGCCTGATCTCGTCTGATCTCAGAAGCTAAGCAATGTTGGGCTTGGTTAGTTCTGGGATGGGAGACCACCTGGGAATATCAAGTGCTGCAGGCATTACATTTTTGTAATTACATTTTACAATTGAAATGTGTGGAGGACAAAAGGAAATTTTGGAGGAATCACCCCCAGCTCACTAAACATAAAAGTCATGAAAGCAGAAATGCAATCGCCTGCGGCCACACCACCTTGAATAAGCCTGATCTCGTCTGATCTCAGAAGCTAAGTAATGTTGGGCTTGGTTAGTACTTGGATGGGAGACCACCTGGGAATATCAAGTGCTACAGGCATTACATTTTACAATTGAAATGTGTGGAGGACAAAAGGAAATTTTGGAGGAATCACCCCCAGCTCACTAAACATAAAAGTCATGAAAGCAGAAATGCAATCGCCTGCGGCCACACCACCTTGAATAAGCCTGATCTCGTCTGATCTCAGAAGCTAAGCAATGTTGGGATTGGTTAGTACTTGGATGGGAGACCACCTGGGAATATCAAGTGCTGCAGGCATTACATTTTACAATTGAAATGTGTGGAGGACAAAAGGAAATTTTGGAGGAATCACCCCCAGCTCACTAAACATAAAAGTCATGAAAGCAGAAATGCAATCGCCTGCGGCCACACCACCTTGAATAAGCCTGATCTCGTCTGATCTCAGAAGCTAAGCAATGTTGGGCTTGGTTAGTACTTGGATGGGAGACCACCTGGGAATATCAAGTGCTGCAGGCATTACATTTTTGTAATTACATTTTACAATAGAAATGTGTGGAGGACAAAAGGAAATTTTGGAGGAATCACCCCCAGCTCACTAAACATAAAAGTCATGAAAGCAGAATTGCAATCGCCTGCGGCCACACCACCTTGAATAAGCCTGATCTCAGAAACTAAGCAGTGTTGGGCTTGGTTAGTACTTGGATGGGAGACCACCTGGGAATATCAAGTGCTGCAGGCATTACATTTTACAATTGAAATGTGTGGAGGACAAAAGGAAATTTTGGAGGAATCACCCCCAGCTCCCTAAACATAAAAGTCATGAAAGCAGAAATGCAATCGCCTGCGGCCACACCACCTTGAATAAGCCTGATCTCGTCTGATCTCAGAAGCTAAGCAATGTTGGGCTTGGTTAGTACTTGGATGGGAGACCACCTGGGAATATCAAGTGCTGCAGGCATTACATTTTACAATTGAAATGTGTGGAGGACAAAAGGAAATTTTGGAGGAATCACCCCCAGCTCACTAAACATAAAAGTCATGAAAGCAGAAATGCAATCGCCTGCGGCCACACCACCTTGAATAAGCCTGATCTCGTCTGATCTCAGAAGCTAAGCAATGTTGGGCTTGGTTAGTACTTGGATGGGAGACCACCTGGGAATATCAAGTGCTGCAGGCATTACATTTTTGTAATTACATTTTACAATTGAAATGTGTGGAGGACAAAAGGAAATTTTGGAGGAATCACCCCCAGCTCACTAAACATAAAAGTCATGAAAGCAGAACTGCAATCGCCTGCGGCCACACCAACTTGAATAAGCCTGATCTCGTCTGATCTCAGAAGCTAAGCAATGTTGGACTTGGTTAGTACTTGGATGGGAGACCACCTGGGAATATCAAGTGCTGCAGGCATTACATTTTTGTAATTACATTTTACAATTGAAATGTGTGGAGGACAAAAGGAAATTTTGGAGGAATCACCCCCAGCTCACTAAACATAAAAGTCATGAAAGCAGAAATGCAATCGCCTGCGGCCACACCACCTTGAATAAGCCTGATCTCGTCTGATCTCAGAAGCTAAGCAATGTTGGGCTTGGTTAGTACTTGGATGGGAGACCACCTGGGAATATCAAGTGCTGCAGGCATTACATTTTACAATTGAAATGTGTGGACGACAAAAGGAAATTTTGGAGGAATCACCCCCAGCTCACTAAACATAAAAGTCATGAAAGCAGAAATGCAATCGCCTGCGGCCACACCACCTTGAATAAGCCTGATCTCAGAAGCTAAGCAATGTTGGGCTTGGTTAGTACTTGGATGGGAGACCACCTGGGAATATCAAGTGCTGCAGGCATTACATTTTTGTAATTACATTTTACAATTGAAATGTGTGGAGGACAAAAGGAAATTTTGGAGGAATCACCCCCAGCTCACTAAACATAAAAGTCATGAAAGCAGAAATGCAATCGCCTGCGGCCACACCACCTTGAATAAGCCTGATCTCAGAAGCTAAGCAATGTTGGGCTTGGTTAGTACTTGGATGGGAGACCACCTGGGAATATCAAGTGCTGCAGGCATTACATTTTACAATTGAAATGTGTGGACAAAAGGAAATTTTGGAGGAATCACCCCCAGCTCACTAAACATAAAAGTCATGAAAGCAGAAATGCAATCGCCTGCGGCCACACCACCTTGAATAAGCCTGATCTCGTCTGATCTCAGAAGCTAAGCAATGTTGGGCTTGGTTAGTACTTGGATGGGAGACCACCTGGGAATATCAAGTGCTGCAGGCATTACATTTTACAATTGAAATGTGTGGAGGACAAAAGGAAATTTTGGAGGAATCACCCCCAGCTCACTAAACATAAAAGTCATGAAAGCAGAAATGCAATCGCCTGCGGCCACACCACCTTGAATAAGCCTGATCTCAGAAGCTAAGCAATGTTGGGCTTGGTTAGTACTTGGATGGGAGACCGCCTGGGAATATCAAGTGCTGCAGGCATTACATTTTTGTAATTACATTTTACAATTGAAATGTGTGGAGGACAAAAGGAAATTTTGGAGGAATCACCCCCAGCTCACTAAACATAAAAGTCATGAAAGCAGAAATGCAATCGCCTGCGGCCACACCACCTTGAATAAGCCTGATCTCAGAAGCTAAGCAATGTTGGGCTTGGTTAGTACTTGGATGGGAGACCGCCTGGGAATATCAAGTGCTGCAGGCATTACATTTTTGTAATTACATTTTACAATTGAAATGTGTGTAGGACAAAAGGAAATTTTGGAGGAATCACCCCCAGCTCACTAAACATAAAAGTCATGAAAGCAGAAATGCAATCGCCTGCGGCCACACCACCTTGAATAAGCCTGATCTCGTCTGATCTCAGAAGCTAAGCAATGTTGGGCTTGGTTAGTACTTGGATGGGAGACCACCTGGGAATATCAAGTGCTGCAGGCATTACATTTTTGTAATTACATTTTACAATTGAAATGTGTGGAGGACAAAAGGAAATTTTGGAGGAATCACCCCCAGCTCACTAAACATAAAAGTCATGAAAGCAGAAATGCAATCGCCTGCGGCCACACCACCGTGAATAAGCCTGATCTCAGAAGCTAAGCAATGTTGGGCTTGGTTAGTACTTGGATGGGAGACCACCTGGGAATATCAAGTGCTGCAGGCATTACATTTTTGTAATTACATTTTACAATTGAAATGTGTGGAGGACAAAAGGAAATTTTGGAGGAATCACCCCCAGCTCACTAAACATAAAAGTCATGAAAGCAGAAATGCAATCGCCTGCGGCCACACCACCTTGAATAAGCCTGATCTCGTCTGATCTCAGAAGCTAAGCAATGTTGGGCTTGGTTAGTACTTGGATGGGAGACCACCTGGGAATATCAAGTGCTGCAGGCATTACATTTTTGTAATTACATTTTACAATTGAAATGTGTGGAGGACAAAAGGAAATTTTGGAGGAATCACCCCCAGCTCACTAAACATAAAAGTCATGAAAGCAGAAATGCAATCGCCTGCGGCCACACCACCTTGAAAAAGCCTGATCTCAGAAGCTAAGCAATGTTGGGCTTGGTTAGTACTTGGATGGGAGACCACCTGGGAATATCAAGTGCTGCAGGCATTACATTTTAGTAATTACATTTTACAATTGAAATGTGTGGAGGACAAAAGGAAATTTTGGAGGAATCACCCCCAGCTCACTAAACATAAAAGTCATGAAAGCAGAAATGCAATCGCCTGCGGCCACACCACCTTGAATAATCCTGATCTCGTCTGATCTCAGAAGCTAAGCAATGTTGGGCTTGGTTAGTACTTGGATGGGAGACCACCTGGGAATATCAAGTGCTGCAGGCATTACATTTTACAATTGAAATGTGTGGAGGACAAAAGGAAATTTTGGAGGAATCACCCCCAGCTCACTAAACATAAACGTCATGAAAGCAGAAATGCAATCGCCTGCGGCCACACCACCTTGAATAAGCCTGATCTCGTCTGATCTCAGAAGCTAAGCAATGTTGGGCTTGGTTAGTACTTGGATGGGAGACCGCCTGTGAATATCAAGTGCTGCAGGCATTACATTTTTGTAATTACATTTTACAATTGAAATGTGTGGAGGACAAAAGGAAATTTTGGAGGAATCACCCCCAGCTCACTAAACATAAAAGTCATGAAAGCAGAAATGCAATCGCCTGCGGCCACACCACCTTGAATAAGCCTGATCTCGTCTGATCTCAGAAGCTAAGCAATGTTGGGCTTGGTTAGTACTTGGATGGGAGACCACCTGGGAATATCAAGTGCTGCAGGCATTACATTTTACAATTGAAATGTGTGGAGGACAAAAGGAAATTTTGGAGGAATCACCCCCAGCTCACTAAACATAAAAGTCATGAAAGCAGAAATGCAATCGCCTGCGGCCACACCACCTTGAATAAGCCTGATCTCGTCTGATCTCAGAAGCTAAGCAATGTTGGGCTTGGTTAGTACTTGGATGGGAGACCACCTTGGAATATCAAGTGCTGCAGGCATTACATTTTTGTAATTACATTTTACAATTGAAATGTGTGGAGGACAAAAGGAAATTTTGGGGGAATCACCCCCAGCTCACTAAACATAAAAGTCATGAAAGCAGAAATGCAATCGCCTGCGGCCACACCACCTTGAATAAGCCTGATCTCGTCTGATCTCAGAAGCTAAGCAATGTTGGGCTTGGTTAGTACTTGGATGGGAGACCACCTGGGAATATCAAGTGCTGCAGGCATTACATTTTTGTAATTACATTTTACAATTGAAATGTGTGGAGGACAAAAGGAAATTTTGGAGGAATCACCCCCAGCTCACTAAACATAAAAGTCATGAAAGCAGAAATGCAATCGCCTGCGGCCACACCACCTTGAATAAGCCTGATCTCGTCTGATCTCAGAAGCTAAGCAATGTTGGGCTTGGTTAGTACTTGGATGGGAGACCACCTGGGAATATCAAGTGCTGCAGGCATTACATTTTACAATTGAAATGTGTGGAGGACAAAAGGAAATTTTGGAGGAATCACCCCCAGCTCACTAAACATAAAAGTCATGAAAGCAGAACAGCAATCGCCTGCGGCCACAAAACCTTGAATAAGCCTGATCTCGTCTGATCTCAGAAGCTAAGCAATGTTGGGCTTGGTTAGTACTTGGATGGGAGACCACCTGGGAATATCAAGTGCTGCAGGCATTACATTTTTGTAATTACATTTTACAATTGAAATGTGTGGACAAAAGGAAATTTTGGAGGAATCACCCCCAGCTCACTAAACATAAGTCATGAAAGCAGAAATGCAATCGCCTGCGGCCACACCACCTTGAATAAGCCTGATCTCGTCTGATCTCAGAAGCTAAGAAATGTTGGGCTTGGTTAGTACTTGGATGGGAGACCACCTGGGAATATCAAGTGCTGCAGGCATTACATTTTTGTAATTACATTTTACAATTGAAATGTGTGGAGGACAAAAGGAAATTTTGGAGGAATCACCCCCAGCTCACTAAACATAAAAGTCATGAAAGCAGAAATGCAATCGCCTGCAGCCACACCACCTTGAATAAGCCTGATCTCGTCTGATCTCAGAAGCTAAGCAATGTTGGGCTTGGTTAGTACTTGGATGGGAGACCACCTGGGAATATCAAGTGCTGCAGGCATTACATTTTACAATTGAAATGTGTGGAGGACAAAAGGAAATTTTGGAGGAATCACCCCCAGCTCACTAAACATAAAAGTCATTAAAGCAGAAATGCAATCGCCTGCGGCCACACCACCTTGAATAAGCCTGATCTCGTCTGATCTCAGAAGCTAAGCAATGTTGGGCTTGGTTAGTACTTGGATGGGAGACCACCTGGGAATATCAAGTGCTGCAGGCATTACATTTTACAATTGAAATGTGTGGAGGACAAAAGGAAATTTTGGAGGAATCACCCCCAGCTCACTAAACATAAAAGTCATGAAAGCAGAAATGCAATCGCCTGCGGCCACACCACCTTGAATAAGCCTGATCTCGTCTGATCTCAGAAGCTAAGCAATGTTGGGCTTGGTTAGTACTTGGATGGGAGACCACCTGGGAATATCAAGTGCTGCAGGCATTACATTTTTGTAATTACATTTTACAATTGAAATGTGTGGACAAAAGGAAATTTTGGAGGAATCACCCCCAGCTCACTAAACATAAAAGTCATGAAAGCAGAAATGCAATCGCCTGCGGCCACACCACCTTGAATAAGCCTGATCTCGTCTGATCTCAGAAGCTAAGCAATGTTGGGCTTGGTTAGTACTTGGATGGGAGACCACCTGGGAATATCAAGTGCTGCAGGCATTACATTTTACAATTGAAATGTGTGGAGGACAAAAGGAAATTTTGGAGGAATCACCCCCAGCTCACTAAACATAAAAGTCATGAAAGCAGAAATGCAATCGCCTGCGGCCACACCACCTTGAATAAGCCTGATCTCGTCTGATCTCAGAAGCTAAGCAATGTTGGGCTTGGTTAGTACTTGGATGGGAGACCACCTGGGAATATCAAGTGCTGCAGGCATTACATTTTACAATTGAAATGTGTGGAGGACAAAAGGAAATTTTGGAGGAATCACCCCCAGCTCACTAAACATAAAAGTCATGAAAGCAGAAATGCAATCGCCTGCGGCCACACCACCTTGAATAAGCCTGATCTCGTCTGATCTCAGAAGCTAAGCAACGTTGGGCTTTGTTAGTACTTGGATGGGAGACCACCTGGGAATATCAAGTGCTGCAGGCATTACATTTTACAATTGAAATGTGTGGAGGACAAAAGGAAATTTTGGAGGAATCACCCCCAGCTCACTAAACATAAAAGTCATGAAAGCAGAACAGCAATCGCCTGCGGCCACACCACCTTGAATAAGCCTGATCTCGTCTGATCTCAGAAGCTAAGCAACGTTGGGCTTGGTTAGTACTTGGATGGGAGACCACCTGGGAATATCAAGTGCTGCAGGCATTACATTTTTGTAATTACAGTTTACAATTGAAATGTGTGGAGGACAAAAGGAAATTTTGGAGGAATCACCCCCAGCTCACTAAACATAAAAGTCATGAAAGCAGAACAGCAATCGCCTGCGGCCACACCACCTTGAATAAGCCTGATCTCGTCTGATCTCAGAAGCTAAGCAATGTTGGGCTTGGTTAGTACTTGGATGGGAGACCACCTGGGAATATCAAGTGCTGCAGGCATTACATTTTACAATTGAAATGTGTGGAGGACAAAAGGAAATTTTGGAGGAATCACCCCCAGATCACTAAACATAAAAGTCATGAAAGCAGAAATGCAATCGCCTGCGGCCACACCACCTTGAATAAGCCTGATCTCGTCTGATCTCAGAAGCTAAGCAATGTTGGGCTTGGTTAGTACTTGGATGGGAGACCACCTGGGAATATCAAGTGCTGCAGGCATTACATTTTACAATTGAAATGTGTGGAGGACAAAAGGAAATTTTGGAGGAATCACCCCCAGCTCACTAAACATAAAAGTCATGAAAGCAGAAACGCAATCGCCTGCGGCCACACCACCTTGAATAAGCCTGATCTCGTCTGATCTCAGAAGCTAAGCAATGTTGGGCTTGGTTAGTACTTGGATGGGAGACCACCTGGGAATATCAAGTGCTGCAGGCATTACATTTTTGTAATTACATTTTACAATTGAAATGTGTGGAGGACAAAAGGAAATTTTGGAGGAATCACCCCCAGCTCACTAAACATAAAAGTCATGAAAGCAGAAATGCAATCGCCTGTGGCCACACCACCTTGAATAAGCCTGATCTCGTCTGATCTCAGAAGCTAAGCAATGTTGGGCTTGGTTAGTACTTGGATGGGAGACCACCTGGGAATATCAAGTGCTGCAGGCATTACATTTTACAATTGAAATGTGTGGAGGACAAAAGGAAATTTTGGAGGAATCACCCCCAGCTCACTAAACATAAAAGTCATGAAAGCAGAAATGCAATCGCCTGCGGCCACACCACCTTGAATAAGCCTGATCTCGTCTGATCTCAGAAGCTAAGCAAAGTTGGGCTTGGTTAGTACTTGGATGGGAGACCACCTGGGAATATCAAGTGCTGCAGGCATTACATTTTACAATTGAAATGTTTGGAGGACAAAAGGAAATTTTGGAGGAATCACCCCCAGCTCACTAAACATAAAAGTCATGAAAGCAGAAATGCAATCGCCTGCGGCCACACCACCTTGAATAAGCCTGATCTCGTCTGATCTCAGAAGCTAAGCAATGTTGGGCTTGGTTAGTACTTGGATGGGAGACCACCTGGGAATATCAAGTGCTGCAGGCATTACATTTTACAATTGAAATGTGTGGAGGACAAAAGGAAATTTTGGAGGAATCACCCCCAGCTCACTAAACATAAAAGTCATGAAAGCAGAAATGCAATCGCCTGCGGCCACACCACCTTGAATAAGCCTGATCTCGTCTGATCTCAGAAGCTAAGCAATGTTGGGCTTGGTTAGTACTTGGATGGGAGACCACCTGGGAATATCAAGTGCTGCAGGCATTACATTTTACAATTGAAATGTGTGGAGGACAAAAGGAAATTTTGGAGGAATCACCCCCAGCTCACTAAACATAAAAGTCATGAAAGCAGTAATGCAATCGCCTGCGGCCCCACCACCTTGAATAAGCCTGATCTCGTCTGATCTCAGAAGCTAAGAAATGTTGGGCTTGGTTAGTACTTGGATGGGAGACCACCTGGGAATATCAAGTGCTGCAGGCATTACATTTTTGTAATTACATTTTACAATTGAAATGTGTGGAGGACAAAAGGAAATTTTGGAGGAATCACCCCCAGCTCACTAAACATAAAAGTCATGAAAGCAGAAATGCAATCGCCTGCGGCCACACCACCTTGAATAAGCCTGATCTCGTCTGATCTCAGAAGCTAAGCAATGTTGGGCTTGGTTAGTACTTGGATGGGAGACCACCTGGGAATATCAAGTGCTGCAGGCATTACATTTTACAATTGAAATGTGTGGAGGACAAAAGGAAATTTTGGAGGAATCACCCCCAGCTCACTAAACATAAAAGTCATGAAAGCAGAAATGCAATCGCCTGCGGCCACACCACCTTGAATAAGCCTGATCTCGTCTGATCTCAGAAGCTAAGCAATGTTGGGCTTGGTTAGTACTTGGATGGGAGACCACCTGGGAATATCAAGTGCTGCAGGCATTACATTTTACAATTGAAATGTGTGGAGGACAAAAGGAAATTTTGGAGGAATCACCCCCAGCTCACTAAACATAAAAGTCATGAAAGCAGAACAGCAATCGCCTGCGGCCACACCACATTGAATAAGCCTGATCTCGTCTGATCTCAGAAGCTAAGCAATGTTGGGCTTGGTTAGTACTTGGATGGGAGACCACCTGGGAATATCAAGTGCTGCAGGCATTACATTTTTGTAATTACATTTTACAATTGAAATGTGTGGAGGACAAAAGGAAATTTTGGAGGAATCACCCCCAGCTCACTAAACATAAAAGTCATGAAAGCAGAAATGCAATCGCCTGCGGCCACACCACCTTGAATAAGCCTGATCTCGTCTGATCTCAGAAGCTAAGCAATGTTGGGCTTGGTTAGTACTTGGATGTGAGACCACCTGGGAATATCAAGTGCTGCAGGCATTACATTTTACAATTGAAATGTGTGGAGGACAAAAGGAAATTTTGGAGGAATCACCCCCAGCTCACTAAACATAAAAGTCATGAAAGCAGAAATGCAATCGCCTGCGGCCACACCACCTTGAATAAGCCTGATCTCGTCTGATCTCAGAAGTTAAGCAATGTTGGGCTTGGTTAGTACTTGGATGGGAGACCACCTGGGAATATCAAGTGCTGCAGGCATTACATGTTACAATTGAAATGTGTGGAGGACAAAAGGAAATTTTGGAGGAATCACCCCCAGCTCACTAAACATAAAAGTCATGAAAGCAGAAATGCAATCGCCTGCGGCCACACCACCTTGAATAAGCCTGATCTCGTCTGATCTCAGAAGCTAAGCAATGTTGGGCTTGGTTAGTACTTGGATGGGAGACCACCTGGGAATATCAAGTGCTGCAGGCATTACATTTTTGTAATTACATTTTACAATTAAAATGTGTGGAGGACAAAAGGAAATTTTGGCGGAATCACCCCCAGCTCACTAAACATAAAAGTCATGAAAGCAGAACAGCAATCGCCTGCGGCCACACCACCTTGAATAAGCCTGATCTCGTCTGATCTCAGAAGCTAAGCAATGTTGGGCTTGGTTAGTATTTGGATGGGAGACCACCTGGGAATATCAAGTGCTGCAGGCATTACATTTTTGTAATTACATTTTACAATTGAAATGTGTGGAGGACAAAAGGAAATTTTGGAGGAATCACCCCCAGCTCACTAAACATAAAAGTCATGAAAGCAGAAATGCAATCGCCTGCGGCCACACCACCTTGAATAAGCCTGATCTCGTCTGATCTCAGATGCTAAGCAATGTTGGGCTTGGTTAGTACTTGGATGGGAGACCACCTGGGAATATCAAGTGCTGCAGGCATTACATTTTACAATTGAAATGTGTGGAGGACAAAAGGAAATTTTGGAGGAATCACCCCCAGCTCACTAAACATAAAAGTCATGAAAGCAGAAACGCAATCGCCTGCGGCCACACCCCCTTGAATAAGCCTGATCTCGTCTGATCTCAGAAGCTAAGCAATGTTGGGCTTGGTTAGTACTTGGATGGGAGACCACCTGGGAATATCAAGTGCTGCAGGCATTACATTTTACAATTGAAATGTGTGGAGGACAAAAGGAAATTTTGGAGGAATCACCCCCAGCTCACTAAACATAAAAGTCATGAAAGCAGAACAGCAATCGCCTGCGGCCACACCACCTTGAATAAGCCTGATCTCGTCTGATCTCAGAAGCTAAGCAATGTTGGGCTTGGTTAGTACTTGGATGGGAGACCACCTGGGAATATCAAGTGCTGCAGGCATTACATTTTACAATTGAAATGTGTGGAGGACAAAAGGAAATTTTGGAGGAATCACCCCCAGCTCACTAAACATAAAAGTCATGAAAGCAGAACAGCAATCGCCTGCGGCCACACCACCTTGAATAAGCCTGATCTCGTCTGATCTCAGAAGCTAAGCAATGTTGGGCTTGGTTAGTACTTGGGTGGGAGACCACCTGGGAATATCAAGTGCTGCAGGCATTACATTTTACAATTGAAATGTGTGGAGGACAAAAGGAAATTTTGGAGGAATCACCCCCAGCTCACTAAACATAAAAGTCATGAAAGCAGAAATGCAATCGCCTGCGGCCACACCACGTTGAATAAGCCTGATCTCGTCTGATCTCAGAAGCTAAGCAATGTTGGGCTTGGTTAGTACTTGGATGGGAGACCACCTGGGAATATCAAGTGCTGCAGGCATTACATTTTTGTAATTACATTTTACAATTGAAATGTGTGGAGGACAAAAGGAAATTTTGGAGGAATCACCCCCAGCTCACTAAACATAAAAGTCATGAAAGCAGAAACGCAATCGCCTGCGGCCACACCACCTTGAATAAGCCTGATCTCGTCTGATCTCAGAAGCTAAGCAATGTTGGGCTTGGTTAGTACTTGGATGGGAGACCACCTGGGAATATCAAGTGCTGCAGGCATTACATTTTTGTAATTACATTTTACAATTGAAATGTGTGGAGGACAAAAGGAAATTTTGGAGGAATCACCCCCAGCTCACTAAACATAAAAGTCATGAAAGCAGAAATGCAATCGCCTGCGGCCACACCACCTTGAATAAGCCTGATCTCGTCTGATCTCAGAAGCTAAGCAATGTTGGGCTTGGTTAGTACTTGGATGGGAGACCACCTGGGAATATCAAGTGCTGCAGGCATTACATTTTACAATTGAAATGTGTGGAGGACAAAAGGAAATTTTGGAGGAATCACCCCCAGCTCACTAAACATAAAAGTCATGAAAGCAGAAATGCAATCGCCTGCGGCCACACCACCTTGAATAAGCCTGATCTCGTCTGATCTCAGAAGCTAAGCAATGTTGGGCTTGGTTAGTACTTGGATGGGAGACCACCTGGGAATATCAAGTGCTGCAGGCATTACATTTTACAATTGAAATGTGTGGAGGACAAAAGGAAATTTTGGAGGAATCACCCCCAGCTCACTAAACATAAAAGTCATGAAAGCAGAAATGCAATCGCCTGCGGCCACACCACCTTGAATAAGCCTGATCTCGTCTGATCTCAGAAGCTAAGCAATGTTGGGCTTGGTTAGTACTTGGATGGGAGACCACCTGGGAATATCAAGTGCTGCAGGCATTACATTTTACAATTGAAATGTGTGGAGGACAAAAGGAAATTTTGGAGGAATCACCCCCAGCTCACTAAACATAAAAGTCATGAAAGCAGAAATGCAATCGCCTGCGGCCACACCACCTTGAATAAGCCTGATCTCGTCTGATCTCAGAAGCTAAGCAATGTTGGGCTTGGTTAGTACTTGGATGGGAGACCACCTGGGAATATCAAGTGCTGCAGGCATTACATTTTACAATTGAAATATGTGGAGGACAAAAGGAAATTTTGGAGGAATCACCCCCAGCTCACTAAACATAAAAGTCATGAAAGCAGAAATGCAATCGCCTGCGGCCACACCACCTTGAATAAGCCTGATCTCGTCTGATCTCAGAAGCTAAGCAATGTTGGGCTTGGTTAGTACTTGGATGGGAGACCACCTGGGAATATCAAGTGCTGCAGGCATTACATTTTTGTAATTACATTTTACAATTGAAATGTGTGGAGGACAAAAGGAAATTTTGGAGGAATCACCCCCAGCTCACTAAACATAAAAGTCATGAAAGCAGAAATGCAATCGCCTGCGGCCACACCACCTTGAATAAGCCTGATCTCGTCTGATCTCAGAAGCTAAGCAATGTTGGGCTTGGTTAGTACTTGGATGGGAGACCACCTGGGAATATCAAGTGCTGCAGGCATTACATTTTTGTAATTACATTTTACAATTGAAATGTGTGGAGGACAAAAGGAAATTTTGGAGGAATCACCCCCAGCTCACTAAACATAAAAGTCATGAAAGCAGAAATGCAATCGCCTGCGGCCACACCACCTTGAATAAGCCTGTTCTCGTCTGATCTCAGAAGCTAAGCAATGTTGGGCTTGGTTAGTACTTGGATGGGAGACCACCTGGGAATATCAAGTGCTGCAGGCATTACATTTTACAATTGAAATGTGTTGAGGAGAAAAGGAAATTTTGGAGGAATCACCCCCAGCTCACTAAACATAAAAGTCATGAAAGCAGAAATGCAATCGCCTGCGGCCACACCACCTTGAATAAGCCTGTTCTCGTCTGATCTCAGAAGCTAAGCAATGTTGGGCTTGGTTAGTACTTGGATGGGAGACCACCTGGGAATATCAAGTGCTGCAGGCATTACATTTTACAATTGAAATGTGTGGAGGACAAAAGGAAATTTTGGAGGAATCACCCCCAGCTCACTAAACATAAAAGTCATGAAAGCAGAAATGCAATCGCCTGCGGCCACACCACCTTGAATAAGCCTGTTCTCGTCTGATCTCAGAAGCTAAGCAATGTTGGGCTTGGTTAGTACTTGGATGGGAGACCACCTGGGAATATCAAGTGCTGCAGGCATTACATTTTACAATTGAAATGTGTGGAGGACAAAAGGAAATTTTGGAGGAATCACCCCCAGCTCACTAAACATAAAAGTCATGAAAGCAGAAATGCAATCGCCTGCGGCCACACCACCTTGAATAAGCCTGATCTCGTCTGATCTCAGAAGCTAAGCAATGTTGGGCTTGGTTAGTACTTGGATGGGAGACCACCTGGGAATATCAAGTGCTGCAGGCATTACATTTTTGTAATTACATTTTACAATTGAAATGTGTGGAGGACAAAAGGAAATTTTGGAGGAATCACCCCCAGCTCACTAAACATAAAAGTCATGAAAGCAGAAATGCAATCACCTGCGGCCACACCACCTTGAATAAGCCTGATCTCGTCTGATCTCAGAAGCTAAGCAATGTTGGGCTTGGTTAGTACTTGGATGGGAGACCACCTGGGAATATCAAGTGCTGCAGGCATTACATTTTACAATAGAAATGTGTGGAGGACAAAAGGAAATTTTGGAGGAATCACCCCCAGCTCACTAAACATAAAAGTCATGAAAGCAGAAATGCAATCGCCTGCGGCCACACCACCTTGAATAAGCCTGATCTCGTCTGATCTCAGAAGCTAAGCAATGTTGGGCTTGGTTAGTACTTGGATGGGAGACCACCTGGGAATATCAAGTGCTGCAGGCATTACATTTTACAATTGAAATGTGTGGAGGACAAAAGGAAATTTTGGAGGAATCACCCCCAGCTCACTAAACATAAAAGTCATGAAAGCAGAAATGCAATCGCCTGCGGCCACACCACCTTGAATAAGCCTGATCTCAGAAGCTAAGCAATGTTGGGCTTGGTTAGTACTTGGATGGGAGACCACCTGGGAATATCAAGTGCTGCAGGCATTACATTTTTGTAATTACATTTTACAATTGAAATGTGTGGAGGACAAAAGGAAATTTTGGAGGAATCACCCCCAGCTCACTAAACATAAAAGTCATGAAAGCAGAAATGCAATCGCCTGCGGCCACACCACCTTGAATAAGCCTGATCTCGTCTGATCTTAGAAGCTAAGCAATGTTGGGCTTGGTTAGTACTTGGATGGGAGACCACCTGGGAATATCAAGTGCTGCAGGCATTACATTTTACAATTGAAATGTGTGGAGGACAAAAGGAAATTTTGGAGGAATCACCCCCAGCTCACTAAACATAAAAGTCATGAAAGCAGAAATGCAATCGCCTGCGGCCACACCACCTTGAATAAGCCTGATCTCGTCTGATCTCAGAAGCTAAGCAATGTTGGGCTTGGTTAGTACTTCGATGGGAGACCACCTGGGAATATCAAGTGCTGCAGGCATTACTTTTTTGTAATTACATTTTACAATTGAAATGTGTGGAGGACAAAAGGAAATTTTGGAGGAATCACCCCCAGCTCACTAAACATAAAAGTCATGAAAGCAGAAATGCAATCGCCTGCGGCCACACCACCTTGAATAAGCCTGATCTCAGAAGCTAAGCAATGTTGGGCTTGGTTAGTACTTGGATGGGAGACCACCTGGGAATATCAAGTGCTGCAGGCATTACATTTTTGTAATTACATTTTACAATTGAAATGTGTGGAGGACAAAAGGAAATTTTGGAGGAATCACCCCCAGCTCACTAAACATAAAAGTCATGAAAGCAGAAATGCAATCACCTGCGGCCACACCACCTTGAATAAGCCTGATCTCGTCTGATCTCAGAAGCTAAGCAATGTTGGGCTTGGTTAGTACTAGGATGGGAGACCACCTGGGAATATCAAGTGCTGCAGGCATTACATTTTACAATTGAAATGTGTGGAGGACAAAAGGAAATTTTGGAGGAATCACCCCCAGCTCACTAAACATAAAAGTCATGAAAGCAGAAATGCAATCGCCTGCGGCCACACCACCTTGAATAAGCCTGATCTCGTCTGATCTCAGAAGCTAAGCAATGTTGGGCTTGGTTAGTACTTGGATGGGAGACCACCTGGGAATATCAAGTGCTGCAGGCATTACATTTTTGTAATTACATTTTACAATTGAAATGTGTGGACAAAAGGAAATTTTGGAGGAATCACCCCCAGCTCACTAAACATAAAAGTCATGAAAGCAGAAATGCAATCGCCTGCGGCCACACCACCTTGAATAAGCCTGATCTCAGAAGCTAAGCAATGTTGGGCTTGGTTAGTACTTGGATGGGAGACCACCTGGGAATATCAAGTGCTGCAGGCATTACATTTTTGTAATTACATTTTACAATTGAAATGTGTGGAGGACAAAAGGAAATTTTGGAGGAATCACCCCCAGCTCACTAAACATAAAAGTCATGAAAGCAGAAATGCAATCGCTTGCGGCCACACCACCTTGAATAAGCCTGATCTCGTCTGATCTCAGAAGCTAAGCAATGTTGGGCTTGGTTAGTACTTGGATGGGAGACCACCTGGGAATATCAAGTGCTGCAGGCATTACATTTTACAATTGAAATGTGTGGAGGACAAAAGGAAATTTTGTAGGAATCACCCCCAGCTCACTAAACATAAAAGTCATGAAAGCAGAAAAGCAGTCGCCTGCGGCCACACCACCTTGAATAAGCCTGATCTCGTCTGATCTCAGAAGCTAAGCAATGTTGGGCTTGGTTAGTACTTGGATGGGAGACCACCTGGGAATATCAAGTGCTGGAGGCATTACTTTTTTGTAATTACATTTTACAATTGAAATGTGTGGAGGACAAAAGGAAATTTTGGAGGAATCACCCCCAGCTCACTAAACATAAAAGTCATGAAAGCAGAAATGCAATCGCTTGCGGCCACACCACCTTGAATAAGCCTGATCTCGTCTGATCTCAGAAGCTAAGCAATGTTGGGCTTGGTTAGTACTTGGATGGGAGACCACCTGGGAATATCAAGTGCTGCAGGCATTACATTTTACAATTGAAATGTGTGGAGGACAAAAGGAAATTTTGTAGGAATCACCCCCAGCTCACTAAACATAAAAGTCATGAAAGCAGAAAAGCAGTCGCCTGCGGCCACACCACCTTGAATAAGCCTGATCTCGTCTGATCTCAGAAGCTAAGCAATGTTGGGCTTGGTTAGTACTTGGATGGGAGACCACCTGGGAATATCAAGTGCTGGAGGCATTACTTTTTTGTAATTACATTTTACAATTGAAATGTGTGGAGGACAAAAGGAAATTTTGGAGGAATCACCCCCAGCTCACTAAACATAAAAGTCATGAAAGCAGAAATGCAATCGCCTGCGGCCACACCACCTTGAATAAGCCTGATCTCAGAAGCTAAGCAATGTTGGGCTTGGTTAGTACTTGGATGGGAGACCACCTGGGAATATCAAGTGCTGCAGGCATTACATGTTTGTAATTACATTTTACAATAGAAATGTGTGGAGGACAAAAGGAAATTTTGGAGGAATCACCCCCAGCTCACTAAACATAAAAGTCATGAAAGCAGAAATGCAATCGCCTGCGGCCACACCACCTTGAATAAGCCTGATCTCGTCTGATCTCAGAAGCTAAGCAATGTTGGGCTTGGTTAGTACTTGGATGGGAGACCACCTGGGAATATCAAGTGCTGCAGGCATTACATTTTTGTAATTACATTTTACAATTGAAATGTGTGGAGGACAAAAGGAAATTTTGGAGGAATCACCCCCAGCTCACTAAACATAAAAGTCATGAAAGCAGAAATGCAATCGCCTGCGGCCACACCACCTTGAATAAGCCTGATCTCGTCTGATCTCAGAAGCTAAGCAATGTTGGGCTTGGTTAGTACTTGGATGGGAGACCACCTGGGAATATCAAGTGCTGCAGGCATTACATTTTACAATTGAAATGTGTGGAGGACAAAAGGAAATTTTGGAGGAATCACCCCCAGCTCACTAAACATAAAAGTCATGAAAGCAGAAATGCAATCGCCTGCGGCCACACCACCTTGAATAAGCCTGATCTCGTCTGATCTCAGAAACTAAGCAATGTTGGGCTTGGTTAGTACTTGGATGGGAGACCACCTGGGAATATCAAGTGCTGCAGGCATTACATTTTTGTAATTACATTTTACAATTGAAATGTGTGGAGGACAAAAGGAAATTTTGGAGGAATCACCCCCAGCTCACTAAACATAAAAGTCATGAAAGCAGAAATGCAATCGCCTGCGGCCACACCACCTTGAATAAGCCTGATCTCGTCTGATCTCAGAAGCTAAGCAATGTTGGGCTTGGTTAGTACTTGGATGGGAGACCACCTGGGAATATCAAGTGCTGCAGGCATTACATTTTTGTAATTACATTTTACAATAGAAATGTGTGGAGGACAAAAGGAAATTTTGGAGGAATCACCCCCAGCTCACTAAACATAAAAGTCATGAAAGCAGAAATGCAATCGCCTGCGGCCACACCACCTTGAATAAGCCTGATCTCGTCTGATCTCAGAAGCTAAGCAATGTTGGGCTTGGTTAGTACTTGGATGGGAGACCACCTGGGAATATCAAGTGCTGCAGGCATTACATTTTACAATTGAAATGTTTGGAGGACAAAAGGAAATTTTGGAGGAATCACCTCCAGCTCACTAAACATAAAAGTCATGAAAGCAGAAATGCAATCGCCTGCGGCCACACCACCTTGAATAAGCCTGATCTCGTCTGATCTCAGAAGCTAAGCAATGTTGGGCTTGGTTAGTACTTGGATGGGAGACCACCTGGGAATATCAAGTGCTGCAGGCATTACATTTTACAATTGAAATGTGTGGAGGACAAAAGGAAATTTTGGAGGAATCACCTCCAGCTCACTAAACATAAAAGTCATGAAAGCAGAAATGCAATCGCCTGCGGCCACACCACCTTGAATAAGCCTGATCTCGTCTGATCTCAGAAGCTAAGCAATGTTGGGCTTGGTTAGTACTTGGATGGGAGACCACCTGGGAATATCAAGTGCTACAGGCATTACATTTTACAATTGAAATGTGTGGAGGACAAAAGGAAATTTTGGAGGAATCACCCCCAGCTCACTAAACATAAAAGTCATGAAAGCAGAAATGCAATCGCCTGCGGCCACACCACCTTGAATAAGCCTGATCTCGTCTGATCTCAGAAGCTAAGCAATGTTGGGCTTGGTTAGTACTTGGATGGGAGACCACCTGGGAATATCAAGTGCTGCAGGCATTACATTTTACAATTGAAATGTGTGGAGGACAAAAGGAAATTTTGGAGGAATCACCCCCAGCTCACTAAACATAAAAGTCATGAAAGCAGAAATGCAATCGCCTGCGGCCACACCACCTTGAATAAGCCTGATCTCGTCTGATCTCAGAAACTAAGCAATGTTGGGCTTGGTTAGTACTTGGATGGGAGACCACCTGGGAATATCAAGTGCTGCAGGCATTACATTTTTGTAATTACATTTTACAATTGAAATGTGTGGAGGACAAAAGGAAATTTTGGAGGAATCACCCCCAGCTCACTAAACATAAAAGTCATGAAAGCAGAAATGCAATCGCCTGCGGCCACACCACCTTGAATAAGCCTGATCTCGTCTGATCTCAGAAGCTAAGCAATGTTGGGCTTGGTTAGTACTTGGATGGGAGACCACCTGGGAATATCAAGTGCTGCAGGCATTACATTTTTGTAATTACATTTTACAATAGAAATGTGTGGAGGACAAAAGGAAATTTTGGAGGAATCACCCCCAGCTCACTAAACATAAAAGTCATGAAAGCAGAAATGCAATCGCCTGCGGCCACACCACCTTGAATAAGCCTGATCTCGTCTGATCTCAGAAGCTAAGCAATGTTGGGCTTGGTTAGTACTTGGATGGGAGACCACCTGGGAATATCAAGTGCTGCAGGCATTACATTTTACAATTGAAATGTGTGGAGGACAAAAGGAAATTTTGGAGGAATCACCTCCAGCTCACTAAACATAAAAGTCATGAAAGCAGAAATGCAATCGCCTGCGGCCACACCACCTTGAATAAGCCTGATCTCGTCTGATCTCAGAAGCTAAGCAATGTTGGGCTTGGTTAGTACTTGGATGGGAGACCACCTGGGAATATCAAGTGCTGCAGGCATTACATTTTACAATTGAAATGTGTGGAGGACAAAATAAATTTTGGAGGAATCACCTCCAGCTCACTAAACATAAAAGTCATGAAAGCAGAAATGCAATCGCCTGCGGCCACACCACCTTGAATAAGCCTGATCTCGTCTGATCTCAGAAGCTAAGCAATGTTGGGCTTGGTTAGTACTTGGATGGGAGACCACCTGGGAATATCAAGTGCTACAGGCATTACATTTTACAATTGAAATGTGTGGAGGACAAAAGGAAATTTTGGAGGAATCACCCCCAGCTCACTAAACATAAAAGTCATGAAAGCAGAAATGCAATCGCCTGCGGCCACACCACCTTGAATAAGCCTGATCTCGTCTGATCTCAGAAGCTAAGCAATGTTGGGCTTGGTTAGTACTTGGATGGGAGACCACCTGGGAATATCAAGTGCTGCAGGCATTACATTTTACAATTGAAATGTGTGGAGGACAAAAGGAAATTTTGGAGGAATCACCCCCAGCTCACTAAACATAAAAGTCATGAAAGCAGAAATGCAATCGCCTGCGGCCACACCACCTTGAATAAGCCTGATCTCGTCTGATCTCAGAAGCTAAGCAATGTTGGGCTTGGTTAGTACTTGGATGGGAGACCACCTGGGAATATCAAGTGCTGCAGGCATTACATTTTTGTAATTACATTTTACAATTGAAATGTGTGGAGGACAAAAGGAAATTTTGGAGGAATCACCCCCAGCTCACTAAACATAAAAGTCATGAAAGCAGAAATGCAATCGCCTGCGGCCACACCACCTTGAATAAGCCTGATCTCGTCTGATCTCAGAAGCTAAGCAATGTTGGGCTTGGTTAGTACTTGGATGGGAGACCACCTGGGAATATCAAGTGCTGCAGGCATTACATTTTACAATTGAAATGTGTGGAGGACAAAAGGAAATTTTGGAGGAATCACCCCCAGCTCACTAAACATAAAAGTCATGAAAGCAGAAATGCAATCGCCTGCGGCCACACCACCTTGAATAAGCCTGATCTCGTCTGATCTCAGAAGCTAAGCAATGTTGGGCTTGGTTAGTACTTGGATGGGAGACCACCTGGGAATATCAAGTGCTGCAGGCATTACATTTTTGTAATTACATTTTACAATTGAAATGTGTGGAGGACAAAAGGAAATTTTGGAGGAATCACCCCCAGCTCACTAAACATAAAAGTCATGAAAGCAGAAATGCAATCGCCTGCGGCCACACCACCTTGAATACGCCTGATCTCGTCTGATCTCAGAAGCTAAGCAATGTTGGGCTTGGTTAGTACTTGGATGGGAGACCACCTGGGAATATCAAGTGCTGCAGGCATTACATTTTTGTAATTACATTTTACAATTGAAATGTGTGGAGGACAAAAGGAAATTTTGGAGGAATCACCCCCAGCTCACTAAACATAAAAGTCATGAAAGCAGAAATGCAATCGCCTGCGGCCACACCACCTTGAATAAGCCTGATCTCGTCTGATCTCAGAAGCTAAGCAATGTTGGGCTTGGTTAGTACTTGGATGGGAGACCACCTGGGAATATCAAGTGCTGCAGGCATTACATTTTACAATTGAAATGTGTGGAGGACAAAAGGAAATTTTGGAGGCATCACCCCCAGCTCACTAAACATAAAAGTCATGAAAGCAGAAATGCAATCGCCTGCGGCCACACCACCTTGAATAAGCCTGATCTCGTCTGATCTCAGAAGCTAAGCAATGTTGGGCTTGGTTAGTACTTGGATGGGAGACCACCTGGGAATATCAAGTGCTGCAGGCATTACATTTTACAATTGAAATGTGTGGAGGACAAAAGGAAATTTTGGAGGAATCACCCCCAGCTCACTAAACATAAAAGTCATGAAAGCAGAAATGCAATCGCCTGCGGCCACACCACCTTGAATAAGCCTGATCTCGTCTGATCTCAGAAGCTAAGCAATGTTGGGCTTGGTTAGTACTTGGATGGGAGACCACCTGGGAATATCAAGTGCTGCAGGCATTACATTTTACAATTGAAATGTGTGGAGGACAAAAGGAAATTTTGGAGGAATCACCCCCAGCTCACTAAACATAAAAGTCATGAAAGCAGAAATGCAATCGCCTGCGGCCACACCACCTTGAATAAGCCTGATCTCGTCTGATCTCAGAAGCTAAGCAATGTTGGGCTTGGTTAGTACTTGGATGGGAGACCACCTGGGAATATCAAGTGCTGCAGGCATTACATTTTACAATTGAAATGTGTGGAGGACAAAAGGAAATTTTGGAGGAATCACCCCCAGCTCACTAAACATAAAAGTCATGAAAGCAGAAATGCAATCGCCTGCGGCCACACCACCTTGAATAAGCCTGATCTCGTCTGATCTCAGAAGCTAAGCAATGTTGGGCTTGGTTAGTACTTGGATGGGAGACCACCTGGGAATATCAAGTGCTGCAGGCATTACATTTTACAATTGAAATGTGTGGAGGACAAAAGGAAATTTTGGAGGAATCACCCCCAGCTCACTAAACATAAAAGTCATGAAAGCAGAAATGCAATCGCCTGCGGCCACACCACCTTGAATAAGCCTGATCTCGTCTGATCTCAGAAGCTAAGCAATGTTGGGCTTGGTTAGTACTTGGATGGGAGACCACCTGGGAATATCAAGTGCTGCAGGCATTACATTTTACAATTGAAATGTGTGGAGGACAAAAGGAAATTTTGGAGGAATCACCCCCAGCTCACTAAACATAAAAGTCATGAAAGCAGAAATGCAATCGCCTGCGGCCACACCACCTTGAATAAGCCTGATCTCGTCTGATCTCAGAAGCTAAGCAATGTTGGGCTTGGTTAGTACTTGGATGGGAGACCACCTGGGAATATCAAGTGCTGCAGGCATTACATTTTTGTAATTACATTTTACAATTGAAATGTGTGGAGGACAAAAGGAAATTTTGGAGGAATCACCCCCAGCTCACTAAACATAAAAGTCATGAAAGCAGAAATGCAATCGCCTGCGGCCACACCACCTTGAATAAGCCTGATCTCGTCTGATCTCAGAAGCTAAGCAATGTTGGGCTTGGTTAGTACTTGGATGGGAGACCACCTGGGAATATCAAGTGCTGCAGGCATTACATTTTACAATTGAAATGTGTGGAGGACAAAAGGAAATTTTGGAGGAATCACCCCCAGCTCACTAAACATAAAAGTCATGAAAGCAGAAATGCAATCGCCTGCGGCCACACCACCTTGAATAAGCCTGATCTCGTCTGATCTCAGAAGCTAAGCAATGTTGGGCTTGGTTAGTACTTGGATGGGAGACCACCTGGGAATATCAAGTGCTGCAGGCATTACATTTTACAATTGAAATGTGTGGAGGACAAAAGGAAATTTTGGAGGAATCACCCCCAGCTCACTAAACATAAAAGTCATGAAAGCAGAAATGCAATCGCCTGCGGCCACACCACCTTGAATAAGCCTGATCTCGTCTGATCTCAGAAGCTAAGCAATGTTGGGCTTGGTTAGTACTTGGATGGGAGACCACCTGGGAATATCAAGTGCTGCAGGCATTACATTTTACAATTGAAATGTGTGGAGGACAAAAGGAAATTTTGGAGGAATCACCCCCAGCTCACTAAACATAAAAGTCATGAAAGCAGAAATGCAATCGCCTGCGGCCACACCACCTTGAATAAGCCTGATCTCGTCTGATCTCAGAAGCTAAGCAATGTTGGGCTTGGTTAGTACTTGGATGGGAGACCACCTGGGAATATCAAGTGCTGCAGGCATTACATTTTACAATTGAAATGTGTGGAGGACAAAAGGAAATTTTGGAGGAATCACCCCCAGCTCACTAAACATAAAAGTCATGAAAGCAGAAATGCAATCGCCTGCGGCCACACCACCTTGAATAAGCCTGATCTCGTCTGATCTCAGAAGCTAAGCAATGTTGGGCTTGGTTAGTACTTGGATGGGAGACCACCTGGGAATATCAAGTGCTGCAGGCATTACATTTTACAATTGAAATGTGTGGAGGACAAAAGGAAATTTTGGAGGAATCACCCCCAGCTCACTAAACATAAAAGTCATGAAAGCAGAAATGCAATCGCCTGCGGCCACACCACCTTGAATAAGCCTGATCTCGTCTGATCTCAGAAGCTAAGCAATGTTGGGCTTGGTTAGTACTTGGATGGGAGACCACCTGGGAATATCAAGTGCTGCAGGCATTACATTTTACAATTGAAATGTGTGGAGGACAAAAGGAAATTTTGGAGGAATCACCCCCAGCTCACTAAACATAAAAGTCATGAAAGCAGAAATGCAATCGCCTGCGGCCACACCACCTTGAATAAGCCTGATCTCGTCTGATCTCAGAAGCTAAGCAATGTTGGGCTTGGTTAGTACTTGGATGGGAGACCACCTGGGAATATCAAGTGCTGCAGGCATTACATTTTACAATTGAAATGTGTGGAGGACAAAAGGAAATTTTGGAGGAATCACCCCCAGCTCACTAAACATAAAAGTCATGAAAGCAGAAATGCAATCGCCTGCGGCCACACCACCTTGAATAAGCCTGATCTCGTCTGATCTCAGAAGCTAAGCAATGTTGGGCTTGGTTAGTACTTGGATGGGAGACCACCTGGGAATATCAAGTGCTGCAGGCATTACATTTTACAATTGAAATGTGTGGAGGACAAAAGGAAATTTTGGAGGAATCACCCCCAGCTCACTAAACATAAAAGTCATGAAAGCAGAAATGCAATCGCCTGCGGCCACACCACCTTGAATAAGCCTGATCTCGTCTGATCTCAGAAGCTAAGCAATGTTGGGCTTGGTTAGTACTTGGATGGGAGACCACCTGGGAATATCAAGTGCTGCAGGCATTACATTTTACAATTGAAATGTGTGGAGGACAAAAGGAAATTTTGGAGGAATCACCCCCAGCTCACTAAACATAAAAGTCATGAAAGCAGAAATGCAATCGCCTGCGGCCACACCACCTTGAATAAGCCTGATCTCGTCTGATCTCAGAAGCTAAGCAATGTTGGGCTTGGTTAGTACTTGGATGGGAGACCACCTGGGAATATCAAGTGCTGCAGGCATTACATTTTACAATTGAAATGTGTGGAGGACAAAAGGAAATTTTGGAGGAATCACCCCCAGCTCACTAAACATAAAAGTCATGAAAGCAGAAATGCAATCGCCTGCGGCCACACCACCTTGAATAAGCCTGATCTCGTCTGATCTCAGAAGCTAAGCAATGTTGGGCTTGGTTAGTACTTGGATGGGAGACCACCTGGGAATATCAAGTGCTGCAGGCATTACATTTTACAATTGAAATGTGTGGAGGACAAAAGGAAATTTTGGAGGAATCACCCCCAGCTCACTAAACATAAAAGTCATGAAAGCAGAAATGCAATCGCCTGCGGCCACACCACCTTGAATAAGCCTGATCTCGTCTGATCTCAGAAGCTAAGCAATGTTGGGCTTGGTTAGTACTTGGATGGGAGACCACCTGGGAATATCAAGTGCTGCAGGCATTACATTTTACAATTGAAATGTGTGGAGGACAAAAGGAAATTTTGGAGGAATCACCCCCAGCTCACTAAACATAAAAGTCATGAAAGCAGAAATGCAATCGCCTGCGGCCACACCACCTTGAATAAGCCTGATCTCGTCTGATCTCAGAAGCTAAGCAATGTTGGGCTTGGTTAGTACTTGGATGGGAGACCACCTGGGAATATCAAGTGCTGCAGGCATTACATTTTACAATTGAAATGTGTGGAGGACAAAAGGAAATTTTGGAGGAATCACCCCCAGCTCACTAAACATAAAAGTCATGAAAGCAGAAATGCAATCGCCTGCGGCCACACCACCTTGAATAAGCCTGATCTCGTCTGATCTCAGAAGCTAAGCAATGTTGGGCTTGGTTAGTACTTGGATGGGAGACCACCTGGGGATATCAAGTGCTGCAGGCATTACATTTTACAATTGAAATGTGTGGAGGACAAAAGGAAATTTTGGAGGAATCACCCCCAGCTCACTAAACATAAAAGTCATGAAAGCAGAAATGCAATCGCCTGCGGCCACACCACCTTGAATAAGCCTGATCTCGTCTGATCTCAGAAGCTAAGCAATGTTGGGCTTGGTTAGTACTTGGATGGGAGACCACCTGGGAATATCAAGTGCTGCAGGCATTACATTTTACAATTGAAATGTGTGGAGGACAAAAGGAAATTTTGGAGGAATCACCCCCAGCTCACTAAACATAAAAGTCATGAAAGCAGAAATGCAATCGCCTGCGGCCACACCACCTTGAATAAGCCTGATCTCGTCTGATCTCAGAAGCTAAGCAATGTTGGGCTTGGTTAGTACTTGGATGGGAGACCACCTGGGAATATCAAGTGCTGCAGGCATTACATTTTACAATTGAAATGTGTGGAGGACAAAAGGAAATTTTGGAGGAATCACCCCCAGCTCACTAAACATAAAAGTCATGAAAGCAGAAATGCAATCGCCTGCGGCCACACCACCTTGAATAAGCCTGATCTCGTCTGATCTCAGAAGCTAAGCAATGTTGGGCTTGGTTAGTACTTGGATGGGAGACCACCTGGGAATATCAAGTGCTGCAGGCATTACATTTTACAATTGAAATGTGTGGAGGACAAAAGGAAATTTTGGAGGAATCACCCCCAGCTCACTAAACATAAAAGTCATGAAAGCAGAAATGCAATCGCCTGCGGCCACACCACCTTGAATAAGCCTGATCTCGTCTGATCTCAGAAGCTAAGCAATGTTGGGCTTGGTTAGTACTTGGATGGGAGACCACCTGGGAATATCAAGTGCTGCAGGCATTACATTTTACAATTGAAATGTGTGGAGGACAAAAGGAAATTTTGGAGGAATCACCCCCAGCTCACTAAACATAAAAGTCATGAAAGCAGAAATGCAATCGCCTGCGGCCACACCACCTTGAATAAGCCTGATCTCGTCTGATCTCAGAAGCTAAGCAATGTTGGGCTTGGTTAGTACTTGGATGGGAGACCACCTGGGAATATCAAGTGCTGCAGGCATTACATTTTACAATTGAAATGTGTGGAGGACAAAAGGAAATTTTGGAGGAATCACCCCCAGCTCACTAAACATAAAAGTCATGAAAGCAGAAAAGCAATCGCCTGCGGCCACACCACCTTGAATAAGCCTGATCTCGTCTGATCTCAGAAGCTAAGCAATGTTGGGCTTGGTTAGTACTTGGATGGGAGACCACCTGGGAATATCAAGTGCTGCAGGCATTACATTTTACAATTGAAATGTGTGGAGGACAAAAGGAAATTTTGGAGGAATCACCCCCAGCTCACTAAACATAAAAGTCATGAAAGCAGAAATGCAATCGCCTGCGGCCACACCACCTTGAATAAGCCTGATCTCGTCTGATCTCAGAAGCTAAGCAATGGTGGGCTTGGTTAGTACTTGGATGGGAGACCACCTGGGAATATCAAGTGCTGCAGGCATTACATTTTACAATTGAAATGTGTGGAGGACAAAAGGAAATTTTGGAGGAATCACCCCCAGCTCACTAAACATAAAAGTCATGAAAGCAGAAATGCAATCGCCTGCGGCCACACCACCTTGAATAAGCCTGATCTCGTCTGATCTCAGAAGCTAAGCAATGTTGGGCTTGGTTAGTACTTGGATGGGAGACCACCTGGGAATATCAAGTGCTGCAGGCATTACATTTTACAATTGAAATGTGTGGAGGACAAAAGGAAATTTTGGAGGAATCACCCCCAGCTCACTAAACATAAAAGTCATGAAAGCAGAAATGCAATCGCCTGCGGCCACACCACCTTGAATAAGCCTGATCTCGTCTGATCTCAGAAGCTAAGCAATGTTGGGCTTGGTTAGTACTTGGATGGGAGACCACCTGGGAATATCAAGTGCTGCAGGCATTACATTTTACAATTGAAATGTGTGGAGGACAAAAGGAAATTTTGGAGGAATCACCCCCAGCTCACTAAACATAAAAGTCATGAAAGCAGAAATGCAATCGCCTGCGGCCACACCACCTTGAATAAGCCTGATCTCGTCTGATCTCAGAAGTTAAGCAATGTTGGGCTTGGTTAGTACTTGGATGGGAGACCACCTGGGAATATCAAGTGCTGCAGGCATTACATTTTACAATTGAAATGTGTGGAGGACAAAAGGAAATTTTGGAGGAATCACCCCCAGCTCACTAAACATAAAAGTCATGAAAGCAGAAATGCAATCGCCTGCGGCCACACCACCTTGAATAAGCCTGATCTCGTCTGATCTCAGAAGCTAAGCAATGTTGGGCTTGGTTAGTACTTGGATGGGAGACCACCTGGGAATATCAAGTGCTGCAGGCATTACATTTTACAATTGAAATGTGTGGAGGACAAAAGGAAATTTTGGAGGAATCACCCCCAGCTCACTAAACATAAAAGTCATGAAAGCAGAAATGCAATCGCCTGCGGCCACACCACCTTGAATAAGCCTGATCTCGTCTGATCTCAGAAGCTAAGCAATGTTGGGCTTGGTTAGTACTTGGATGGGAGACCACCTGGGAATATCAAGTGCTGCAGGCATTACATTTTACAATTGAAATGTGTGGAGGACAAAAGGAAATTTTGGAGGAATCACCCCCAGCTCACTAAACATAAAAGTCATGAAAGCAGAAATGCAATCGCCTGCGGCCACACCACCTTGAATAAGCCTGATCTCGTCTGATCTCAGAAGCTAAGCAATGTTGGGCTTGGTTAGTACTTGGATGGGAGACCACCTGGGAATATCAAGTGCTGCAGGCATTACATTTTACAATTGAAATGTGTGGAGGACAAAAGGAAATTTTGGAGGAATCACCCCCAGCTCACTAAACATAAAAGTCATGAAAGCAGAAATGCAATCGCCTGCGGCCACACCACCTTGAATAAGCCTGATCTCGTCTGATCTCAGAAGCTAAGCAATGTTGGGCTTGGTTAGTACTTGGATGGGAGACCACCTGGGAATATCAAGTGCTGCAGGCATTACATTTTACAATTGAAATGTGTGGAGGACAAAAGGAAATTTTGGAGGAATCACCCCCAGCTCACTAAACATAAAAGTCATGAAAGCAGAAATGCAATCGCCTGCGGCCACACCACCTTGAATAAGCCTGATCTCGTCTGATCTCAGAAGCTAAGCAATGTTGGGCTTGGTTAGTACTTGGATGGGAGACCACCTGGGAATATCAAGTGCTGCAGGCATTACATTTTACAATTGAAATGTGTGGAGGACAAAAGGAAATTTTGGAGGAATCACCCCCAGCTCACTAAACATAAAAGTCATGAAAGCAGAAATGCAATCGCCTGCGGCCACACCACCTTGAATAAGCCTGATCTCGTCTGATCTCAGAAGCTAAGCAATGTTGGGCTTGGTTAGTACTTGGATGGGAGACCACCTGGGAATATCAAGTGCTGCAGGCATTACATTTTACAATTGAAATGTGTGGAGGACAAAAGGAAATTTTGGAGGAATCACCCCCAGCTCACTAAACATAAAAGTCATGAAAGCAGAAATGCAATCGCCTGCGGCCACACCACCTTGAATAAGCCTGATCTCGTCTGATCTCAGAAGCTAAGCAATGTTGGGCTTGGTTAGTACTTGGATGGGAGACCACCTGGGAATATCAAGTGCTGCAGGCATTACATTTTACAATTGAAATGTGTGGAGGACAAAAGGAAATTTTGGAGGAATCACCCCCAGCTCACTAAACATAAAAGTCATGAAAGCAGAAATGCAATCGCCTGCGGCCACACCACCTTGAATAAGCCTGATCTCGTCTGATCTCAGAAGCTAAGCAATGTTGGGCTTGGTTAGTACTTGGATGGGAGACCACCTGGGAATATCAAGTGCTGCAGGCATTACAATTTACAATTGAAATGTGTGGAGGACAAAAGGAAATTTTGGAGGAATCACCCCCAGCTCACTAAACATAAAAGTCATGAAAGCAGAAATGCAATCGCCTGCGGCCACACCACCTTGAATAAGCCTGATCTCGTCTGATCTCAGAAGCTAAGCAATGTTGGGCTTGGTTAGTACTTGGATGGGAGACCACCTGGGAATATCAAGTGCTGCAGGCATTACATTTTACAATTGAAATGTGTGGAGGACAAAAGGAAATTTTGGAGGAATCACCCCCAGCTCACTAAACATAAAAGTCATGAAAGCAGAAATGCAATCGCCTGCGGCCACACCACCTTGAATAAGCCTGATCTCGTCTGATCTCAGAAGCTAAGCAATGTTGGGCTTGGTTAGTACTTGGATGGGAGACCACCTGGGAATTTCAAGTGCTGCAGGCATTACATTTTACAATTGAAATGTGTGGAGGACAAAAGGAAATTTTGGAGGAATCACCCCCAGCTCACTAAACATAAAAGTCATGAAAGCAGAAATGCAATCGCCTGCGGCCACACCACCTTGAATAAGCCTGATCTCGTCTGATCTCAGAAGCTAAGCAATGTTGGGCTTGGTTAGTACTTGGATGGGAGACCACCTGGGAATATCAAGTGCTGCAGGCATTACATTTTACAATTGAAATGTGTGGAGGACAAAAGGAAATTTTGGAGGAATCACCCCCAGCTCACTAAACATAAAAGTCATGAAAGCAGAAATGCAATCGCCTGCGGCCACACCACCTTGAATAAGCCTGATCTCGTCTGATCTCAGAAGCTAAGCAATGTTGGGCTTGGTTAGTACTTGGATGGGAGACCACCTGGGAATATCAAGTGCTGCAGGCATTACATTTTACAATTGAAATGTGTGGAGGACAAAAGGAAATTTTGGAGGAATCACCCCCAGCTCACTAAACATAAAAGTCATGAAAGCAGAAATGCAATCGCCTGCGGCCACACCACCTTGAATAAGCCTGATCTCGTCTGATCTCAGAAGCTAAGCAATGTTGGGCTTGGTTAGTACTTGGATGGGAGACCACCTGGGAATATCAAGTGCTGCAGGCATTACATTTTACAATTGAAATGTGTGGAGGACAAAAGGAAATTTTGGAGGAATCACCCCCAGCTCACTAAACATAAAAGTCATGAAAGCAGAAATGCAATCGCCTGCGGCCACACCACCTTGAATAAGCCTGATCTCGTCTGATCTCAGAAGCTAAGCAATGTTGGGCTTGGTTAGTACTTGGATGGGAGACCACCTGGGAATATCAAGTGCTGCAGGCATTACATTTTACAATTGAAATGTGTGGAGGACAAAAGGAAATTTTGGAGGAATCACCCCCAGCTCACTAAACATAAAAGTCATGAAAGCAGAAATGCAATCGCCTGCGGCCACACCACCTTGAATAAGCCTGATCTCGTCTGATCTCAGAAGCTAAGCAATGTTGGGCTTGGTTAGTACTTGGATGGGAGACCACCTGGGAATATCAAGTGCTGCAGGCATTACATTTTACAATTGAAATGTGTGGAGGACAAAAGGAAATTTTGGAGGAATCACCCCCAGCTCACTAAACATAAAAGTCATGAAAGCAGAAATGCAATCGCCTGCGGCCACACCACCTTGAATAAGCCTGATCTCGTCTGATCTCAGAAGCTAAGCAATGTTGGGCTTGGTTAGTACTTGGATGGGAGACCACCTGGGAATATCAAGTGCTGCAGGCATTACATTTTACAATTGAAATGTGTGGAGGACAAAAGGAAATTTTGGAGGAATCACCCCCAGCTCACTAAACATAAAAGTCATGAAAGCAGAAATGCAATCGCCTGCGGCCACACCACCTTGAATAAGCCTGATCTCGTCTGATCTCAGAAGCTAAGCAATGTTGGGCTTGGTTAGTACTTGGATGGGAGACCACCTGGGAATATCAAGTGCTGCAGGCATTACATTTTACAATTGAAATGTGTGGAGGACAAAAGGAAATTTTGGAGGAATCACCCCCAGCTCACTAAACATAAAAGTCATGAAAGCAGAAATGCAATCGCCTGCGGCCACACCACCTTGAATAAGCCTGATCTCGTCTGATCTCAGAAGCTAAGCAATTTTGGGCTTGGTTAGTACTTGGATGGGAGACCACCTGGGAATATCAAGTGCTGCAGGCATTACATTTTACAATTGAAATGTGTGGAGGACAAAAGGAAATTTTGGAGGAATCACCCCCAGCTCACTAAACATAAAAGTCATGAAAGCAGAAATGCAATCGCCTGCGGCCACACCACCTTGAATAAGCCTGATCTCGTCTGATCTCAGAAGCTAAGCAATGTTGGGCTTGGTTAGTACTTGGATGGGAGACCACCTGGGAATATCAAGTGCTGCAGGCATTACATTTTACAATTGAAATGTGTGGAGGACAAAAGGAAATTTTGGAGGAATCACCCCCAGCTCACTAAACATAAAAGTCATGAAAGCAGAAATGCAATCGCCTGCGGCCACACCACCTTGAATAAGCCTGATCTCGTCTGATCTCAGAAGCTAAGCAATGTTGGGCTTGGTTAGTACTTGGATGGGAGACCACCTGGGAATATCAAGTGCTGCAGGCATTACATTTTACAATTGAAATGTGTGGAGGACAAAAGGAAATTTTGGAGGAATCACCCCCAGCTCACTAAACATAAAAGTCATGAAAGCAGAAATGCAATCGCCTGCGGCCACACCACCTTGAATAAGCCTGATCTCGTCTGATCTCAGAAGCTAAGCAATGTTGGGCTTGGTTAGTACTTGGATGGGAGACCACCTGGGAATATCAAGTGCTGCAGGCATTACATTTTACAATTGAAATGTGTGGAGGACAAAAGGAAATTTTGGAGGAATCACCCCCAGCTCACTAAACATAAAAGTCATGAAAGCAGAAATGCAATCGCCTGCGGCCACACCACCTTGAATAAGCCTGATCTCGTCTGATCTCAGAAGCTAAGCAATGTTGGGCTTGGTTAGTACTTGGATGGGAGACCACCTGGGAATATCAAGTGCTGCAGGCATTACATTTTACAATTGAAATGTGTGGAGGACAAAAGGAAATTTTGGAGGAATCACCCCCAGCTCACTAAACATAAAAGTCATGAAAGCAGAAATGCAATCGCCTGCGGCCACACCACCTTGAATAAGCCTGATCTCGTCTGATCTCAGAAGCTAAGCAATGTTGGGCTTGGTTAGTACTTGGATGGGAGACCACCTGGGAATATCAAGTGCTGCAGGCATTACATTTTACAATTGAAATGTGTGGAGGACAAAAGGAAATTTGGGAGGAATCACCCCCAGCTCACTAAACATAAAAGTCATGAAAGCAGAAATGCAATCGCCTGCGGCCACACCACCTTGAATAAGCCTGATCTCGTCTGATCTCAGAAGCTAAGCAATGTTGGGCTTGGTTAGTACTTGGATGGGAGACCACCTGGGAATATCAAGTGCTGCAGGCATTACATTTTACAATTGAAATGTGTGGAGGACAAAAGGAAATTTGGGAGGAATCACCCCCAGCTCACTAAACATAAAAGTCATGAAAGCAGAAATGCAATCGCCTGCGGCCACACCACCTTGAATAAGCCTGATCTCGTCTGATCTCAGAAGCTAAGCAATGTTGGGCTTGGTTAGTACTTGGATGGGAGACCACCTGGGAATATCAAGTGCTGCAGGCATTACATTTTACAATTGAAATGTGTGGAGGACAAAAGGAAATTTGGGAGGAATCACCCCCAGCTCACTAAACATAAAAGTCATGAAAGCAGAAATGCAATCGCCTGCGGCCACACCACCTTGAATAAGCCTGATCTCGTCTGATCTCAGAAGCTAAGCAATGTTGGGCTTGGTTAGTACTTGGATGGGAGACCACCTGGGAATATCAAGTGCTGCAGGCATTACATTTTACAATTGAAATGTGTGGAGGACAAAAGGAAATTTGGGAGGAATCACCCCCAGCTCACTAAACATAAAAGTCATGAAAGCAGAAATGCAATCGCCTGCGGCCACACCACCTTGAATAAGCCTGATCTCGTCTGATCTCAGAAGCTAAGCAATGTTGGGCTTGGTTAGTACTTGGATGGGAGACCACCTGGGAATATCAAGTGCTGCAGGCATTACATTTTACAATTGAAATGTGTGGAGGACAAAAGGAAATTTTGGAGGAATCACCCCCAGCTCACTAAACATAAAAGTCATGAAAGCAGAAATGCATTCGCCTGCGGCCACACCACCTTGAATAAGCCTGATCTCGTCTGATCTCAGAAGCTAAGCAATGTTGGGCTTGGTTAGTACTTGGATGGGAGACCACCTGGGAATATCAAGTGCTGCAGGCATTACATTTTACAATTGAAATGTGTGGAGGACAAAAGGAAATTTTGGAGGAATCACCCCCAGCTCACTAAACATAAAAGTCATGAAAGCAGAAATGCATTCGCCTGCGGCCACACCACCTTGAATAAGCCTGATCTCGTCTGATCTCAGAAGCTAAGCAATGTTGGGCTTGGTTAGTACTTGGATGGGAGACCACCTGGGAATATCAAGTGCTGCAGGCATTACATTTTACAATTGAAATGTGTGGAGGACAAAAGGAAATTTTGGAGGAATCACCCCCAGCTCACTAAACATAAAAGTCATGAAAGCAGAAATGCAATCGCCTGCGGCCACACCACCTTGACTAAGCCTGATCTCGTCTGATCTCAGAAGCTAAGCAATGTTGGGCTTGGTTAGTACTTGGATGGGAGACCACCTGGGAATATCAAGTGCTGCAGGCATTACATTTTACAATTGAAATGTGTGGAGGACAAAAGGAAATTTTGGAGGAATCACCCCCAGCTCACTAAACATAAAAGTCATGAAAGCAGAAATGCAATCGCCTGCGGCCACACCACCTTGAATAAGCCTGATCTCGTCTGATCTCAGAAGCTAAGCAATGTTGGGCTTGGTTAGTACTTGGATGGGAGACCACCTGGGAATATCAAGTGCTGCAGGCATTACATTTTACAATTGAAATGTGTGGAGGACAAAAGGAAATTTTGGAGGAATCACCCCCAGCTCACTAAACATAAAAGTCATGAAAGCAGAAATGCAATCGCCTGCGGCCACACCACCTTGAATAAGCCTGATCTCGTCTGATCTCAGAAGCTAAGCAATGTTGGGCTTGGTTAGTACTTGGATGGGAGACCACCTGGGAATATCAAGTGCTGCAGGCATTACATTTTACAATTGAAATGTGTGGAGGACAAAAGGAAATTTTGGAGGAATCACCCCCAGCTCACTAAACATAAAAGTCATGAAAGCAGAAATGCAATCGCCTGCGGCCACACCACCTTGAATAAGCCTGATCTCGTCTGATCTCAGAAGCTAAGCAATGTTGGGCTTGGTTAGTACTTGGATGGGAGACCACCTGGGAATATCAAGTGCTGCAGGCATTACATTTTACAATTGAAATGTGTGGAGGACAAAAGGAAATTTTGGAGGAATCACCCCCAGCTCACTAAACATAAAAGTCATGAAAGCAGAAATGCAATCGCCTGCGGCCACACCACCTTGAATAAGCCTGATCTCGTCTGATCTCAGAAGCTAAGCAATGTTGGGCTTGGTTAGTACTTGGATGGGAGACCACCTGGGAATATCAAGTGCTGCAGGCATTACATTTTACAATTGAAATGTGTGGAGGACAAAAGGAAATTTTGGAGGAATCACCCCCAGCTCACTAAACATAAAAGTCATGAAAGCAGAAATGCAATCGCCTGCGGCCACACCACCTTGAATAAGCCTGATCTCGTCTGATCTCAGAAGCTAAGCAATGTTGGGCTTGGTTAGTACTTGGATGGGAGACCACCTGGGAATATCAAGTGCTGCAGGCATTACATTTTACAATTGAAATGTGTGGAGGACAAAAGGAAATTTTGGAGGAATCACCCCCAGCTCACTAAACATAAAAGTCATGAAAGCAGAAATGCAATCGCCTGCGGCCACACCACCTTGAATAAGCCTGATCTCGTCTGATCTCAGAAGCTAAGCAATGTTGGGCTTGGTTAGTACTTGGATGGGAGACCACCTGGGAATATCAAGTGCTGCAGGCATTACATTTTACAATTGAAATGTGTGGAGGACAAAAGGAAATTTTGGAGGAATCACCCCCAGCTCACTAAACATAAAAGTCATGAAAGCAGAAATGCAATCGCCTGCGGCCACACCACCTTGAATAAGCCTGATCTCGTCTGATCTCAGAAGCTAAGCAATGTTGGGCTTGGTTAGTACTTGGATGGGAGACCACCTGGGAATATCAAGTGCTGCAGGCATTACATTTTACAATTGAAATGTGTGGAGGACAAAAGGAAATTTTGGAGGAATCACCCCCAGCTCACTAAACATAAAAGTCATGAAAGCAGAAATGCAATCGCCTGCGGCCACACCACCTTGAATAAGCCTGATCTCGTCTGATCTCAGAAGCTAAGCAATGTTGGGCTTGGTTAGTACTTGGATGGGAGACCACCTGGGAATATCAAGTGCTGCAGGCATTACATTTTACAATTGAAATGTGTGGAGGACAAAAGGAAATTTTGGAGGAATCACCCCCAGCTCACTAAACATAAAAGTCATGAAAGCAGAAATGCAATCGCCTGCGGCCACACCACCTTGAATAAGCCTGATCTCGTCTGATCTCAGAAGCTAAGCAATGTTGGGCTTGGTTAGTACTTGGATGGGAGACCACCTGGGAATATCAAGTGCTGCAGGCATTACATTTTACAATTGAAATGTGTGGAGGACAAAAGGAAATTTTGGAGGAATCACCCCCAGCTCACTAAACATAAAAGTCATGAAAGCAGAAATGCAATCGCCTGCGGCCACACCACCTTGAATAAGCCTGATCTCGTCTGATCTCAGAAGCTAAGCAATGTTGGGCTTGGTTAGTACTTGGATGGGAGACCACCTGGGAATATCAAGTGCTGCAGGCATTACATTTTACAATTGAAATGTGTGGAGGACAAAAGGAAATTTTGGAGGAATCACCCCCAGCTCACTAAACATAAAAGTCATGAAAGCAGAAATGCAATCGCCTGCGGCCACACCACCTTGAATAAGCCTGATCTCGTCTGATCTCAGAAGCTAAGCAATGTTGGGCTTGGTTAGTACTTGGATGGGAGACCACCTGGGAATATCAAGTGCTGCAGGCATTACATTTTACAATTGAAATGTGTGGAGGACAAAAGGAAATTTTGGAGGAATCACCCCCAGCTCACTAAACATAAAAGTCATGAAAGCAGAAATGCAATCGCCTGCGGCCACACCACCTTGAATAAGCCTGATCTCGTCTGATCTCAGAAGCTAAGCAATGTTGGGCTTGGTTAGTACTTGGATGGGAGACCACCTGGGAATATCAAGTGCTGCAGGCATTACATTTTACAATTGAAATGTGTGGAGGACAAAAGGAAATTTTGGAGGAATCACCCCCAGCTCACTAAACATAAAAGTCATGAAAGCAGAAATGCAATCGCCTGCGGCCACACCACCTTGAATAAGCCTGATCTCGTCTGATCTCAGAAGCTAAGCAATGTTGGGCTTGGTTAGTACTTGGATGGGAGACCACCTGGGAATATCAAGTGCTGCAGGCATTACATTTTACAATTGAAATGTGTGGAGGACAAAAGGAAATTTTGGAGGAATCACCCCCAGCTCACTAAACATAAAAGTCATGAAAGCAGAAATGCAATCGCCTGCGGCCACACCACCTTGAATAAGCCTGATCTCGTCTGATCTCAGAAGCTAAGCAATGTTGGGCTTGGTTAGTACTTGGATGGGAGACCACCTGGGAATATCAAGTGCTGCAGGCATTACATTTTACAATTGAAATGTGTGGAGGACAAAAGGAAATTTTGGAGGAATCACCCCCAGCTCACTAAACATAAAAGTCATGAAAGCAGAAAAGCAATCGCCTGCGGCCACACCACCTTGAATAAGCCTGATCTCAGAAGCTAAGCAATGTTGGGCTTGGTTAGTACTTGGATGGGAGACCACCTGGGAATATCAAGTGCTGCAGGCATTACATTTTACAATTGAAATGTGTGGAGGACAAAAGGAAATTTTGGAGGAATCACCCCCAGCTCACTAAACATAAAAGTCATGAAAGCAGAACAGCAATCGCCTGCGGCCACACCACCTTGAATAAGCCTGATCTCGTCTGATCTCCGAAGCTAAGCAATGTTGGGCTTGGTTAGTACTTGGATGGGAGACCACCTGGGAATATCAAGTGCTGCAGGCATTACATTTTTGTAATTACATTTTACAATTGAAATGTGTGGAGGACAAAAGGAAATTTTGGAGGAATCACCCCCAGCTCACTAAACATAAAAGTCATGAAAGCAGAAATGCAATCGCCTGCGGCCACACCACCTTGAATAAGCCTGATCTCGTCTGATCTCAGAAGCTAAGCAATGTTGGGCTTGGTTAGTACTTGGATGGGAGACCACCTGGGAATATCAAGTGCTGCAGGCATTACATTTTACAATTGAAATGTGTGGAGGACAAAAGGAAATTTTGGAGGAATCACCCCCAGCTCACTAAACATAAAAGTCATGAAAGCAGAAATGCAATCGCCTGCGGCCACACCACCTTGAATAAGCCTGATCTCGTCTGATCTCAGAAGCTAAGCAATGTTGGGCTTGGTTAGTACTTGGATGGGAGACCACCTGGGAATATCAAGTGCTGCAGGCATTACATTTTACAATTGAAATGTGTGGAGGACAAAAGGAAATTTTGGAGGAATCACCCCCAGCTCACTAAACATAAAAGTCATGAAAGCAGAAATGCAATCGCCTGCGGCCACACCACCTTGAATAAGCCTGATCTCGTCTGATCTCAGAAGCTAAGCAATGTTGGGCTTGGTTAGTACTTGGATGGGAGACCACCTGGGAATATCAAGTGCTGCAGGCATTACATTTTTGTAATTACATTTTACAATTGAAATGTGTGGAGGACAAAAGGAAATTTTGGAGGAATCACCCCCAGCTCACTAAACATAAAAGTCATGAAAGCAGAAATGCAATCGCCTGCGGCCACACCACCTTGAATAAGCCTGATCTCGTCTGATCTCAGAAGCTAAGCAATGTTGGGCTTGGTTAGTACTTGGATGGGAGACCACCTGGGAATATCAAGTGCTGCAGGCATTACATTTTACAATTGAAATGTGTGGAGGACAAAAGGAAATTTTGGAGGAATCACCCCCAGCTCACTAAACATAAAAGTCATGAAAGCAGAAATGCAATCGCCTGCGGCCACACCACCTTGAATAAGCCTGATCTCGTCTGATCTCAGAAGCTAAGCAATGTTGGGCTTGGTTAGTACTTGGATGGGAGACCACCTGGGAATATCAAGTGCTGCAGGCATTACATTTTTGTAATTACATTTTACAATTGAAATGTGTGGAGGACAAAAGGAAATTTTGGAGGAATCACCCCCAGCTCACTAAACATAAAAGTCATGAAAGCAGAAATGCAATCGCCTGCGGCCACACCACCTTGAATAAGCCTGATCTCGTCTGATCTCAGAAGCTAAGCAATGTTGGGCTTGGTTAGTACTTGGATGGGAGACCACCTGGGAATATCAAGTGCTGCAGGCATTACATTTTTGTAATTACATTTTACAATTGAAATGTGTGGAGGACAAAAGGAAATTTTGGAGGAATCACCCCCAGCTCACTAAACATAAAAGTCATGAAAGCAGAAATGCAATCGCCTGCGGCCACACCACCTTGAATAAGCCTGATCTCGTCTGATCTCAGAAGCTAAGCAATGTTGGGCTTGGTTAGTACTTGGATGGGAGACCACCTGGGAATATCAAGTGCTGCAGGCATTACATTTTTGTAATTACATTTTACAATTGAAATGTGTGGAGGACAAAAGGAAATTTTGGAGGAATCACCCCCAGCTCACTAAACATAAAAGTCATGAAAGCAGAAATGCAATCGCCTGCGGCCACACCACCTTGAATAAGCCTGATCTCGTCTGATCTCAGAAGCTAAGCAATGTTGGGCTTGGTTAGTACTTGGATGGGAGACCACCTGGGAATATCAAGTGCTGCAGGCATTACATTTTTGTAATTACATTTTACAATTGAAATGTGTGGAGGACAAAAGGAAATTTTGGAGGAATCACCCCCAGCTCACTAAACATAAAAGTCATGAAAGCAGAAATGCAATCGCCTGCGGCCACACCACCTTGAATAAGCCTGATCTCGTCTGATCTCAGAAGCTAAACAATGTTGGGCTTGGTTAGTACTTGGATGGGAGACCACCTGGGAATATCAAGTGCTGCAGGCATTACATTTTACAATTGAAATGTGTGGAGGACAAAAGGAAATTTTGGAGGAATCACCCCCAGCTCACTAAACATAAAAGTCATGAAAGCAGAAATGCAATCGCCTGCGGCCACACCACCTTGAATAAGCCTGATCTCGTCTGATCTCAGAAGCTAAGCAATGTTGGGCTTGGTTAGTACTTGGATGGGAGACCACCTGGGAATATCAAGTGCTGCAGGCATTACATTTTTGTAATTACATTTTACAATTGAAATGTGTGGAGGACAAAAGGAAATTTTGGAGGAATCACCCCCAGCTCACTAAACATAAAAGTCATGAAAGCAGAAATGCAATCGCCTGCGGCCACACCACCTTGAATAAGCCTGATCTCGTCTGATCTCAGAAGCTAAGCAATGTTGGGCTTGGTTAGTACTTGGATGGTAGACCACCTGGGAATATCAAGTGCTGCAGGCATTACATTTTTGTAATTACATTTTACAATTGAAATGTGTGGAGGACAAAAGGAAATTTTGGAGGAATCACCCCCAGCTCACTAAACATAAAAGTCATGAAAGCAGAAATGCAATCGCCTGCGGCCACACCACCTTGAATAAGCCTGATCTCGTCTGATCTCAGAAGCTAAGCAATGTTGGGCTTGGTTAGTACTTGGATGGGAGACCACCTGGGAATATCAAGTGCTGCAGGCATTACATTTTACAATTGAAATGTGTGGAGGACAAAAGGAAATTTTGGAGGAATCACCCCCAGCTCACTAAACATAAAAGTCATGAAAGCAGAAATGCAATCGCCTGCGGCCACACCACCTTGAATAAGCCTGATCTCGTCTGATCTCAGAAGCTAAGCAATGTTGGGCTTGGTTAGTACTTGGATGGGAGACCACCTGGGAATATCAAGTGCTGCAGGCATTACATTTTTGTAATTACATTTTACAATTGAAATGTGTGGAGGACAAAAGGAAATTTTGGAGGAATCACCCCCAGCTCACTAAACATAAAAGTCATGAAAGCAGAAATGCAATCGCCTGCGGCCACACCACCTTGAATAAGCCTGATCTCGTCTGATCTCAGAAGCTAAGCAATGTTGGGCTTGGTTAGTACTTGGATGGGAGACCACCTGGGAATATCAAGTGCTGCAGGCAATACATTTTTGTAATTACATTTTACAATTGAAATGTGTGGAGGACAAAAGGAAATTTTGGAGGAATCACCCCCAGCTCACTAAACATAAAAGTCATGAAAGCAGAAATGCAATCGCCTGCGGCCACACCACCTTGAATAAGCCTGATCTCGTCTGATCTCAGAAGCTAAGCAATGTTGGGCTTGGTTAGTACTTGGATGGGAGACCACCTGGGAATATCAAGTGCTGCAGGCATTACATTTTTGTAATTACATTTTACAATTGAAATGTGTGGAGGACAAAAGGAAATTTTGGAGGAATCACCCCCAGCTCACTAAACATAAAAGTCATGAAAGCAGAAATGCAATCGCCTGCGGCCACACCACCTTGAATAAGCCTGATCTCGTCTGATCTCAGAAGCTAAGCAATGTTGGGCTTGGTTAGTACTTGGATGGGAGACCACCTGGGAATATCAAGTGCTGCAGGCATTACATTTTACAATTGAAATGTGTGGAGGACAAAAGGAAATTTTGGAGGAATCACCCCCAGCTCACTAAACATAAAAGTCATGAAAGCAGAAATGCAATCGCCTGCGGCCACACCACCTTGAATAAGCCTGATCTCGTCTGATCTCAGAAGCTAAGCAATGTTGGGCTTGGTTAGTACTTGGATGGGAGACCACCTGGGAATATCAAGTGCTGCAGGCATTACATTTTTGTAATTACATTTTACAATTGAAATGTGTGGAGGACAAAAGGAAATTTTGGAGGAATCACCCCCAGCTCACTAAACATAAAAGTCATGAAAGCAGAAATGCAATCGCCTGCGGCCACACCACCTTGAATAAGCCTGATCTCGTCTGATCTCAGAAGCTAAGCAATGTTGGGCTTGGTTAGTACTTGGATGGGAGACCACCTGGGAATATCAAGTGCTGCAGGCATTACATTTTACAATTGAAATGTGTGGAGGACAAAAGGAAATTTTCGAGGAATCACCCCCAGCTCACTAAACATAAAAGTCATGAAAGCAGAAATGCAATCGCCTGCGGCCACACCACCTTGAATAAGCCTGATCTCGTCTGATCTCTGAAGCTAAGCAATGTTGGGCTTGGTTAGTACTTGGATGGGAGACCACCTGGGAATATCAAGTGCTGCAGGCAATACATTTTTGTAATTACATTTTACAATTGAAATGTGTGGAGGACAAAAGGAAATTTTGGAGGAATCACCCCCAGCTCACTAAACATAAAAGTCATGAAAGCAGAAATGCAATTGCCTGCGGCCACACCACCTTGAATAAGCCTGATCTCGTCTGATCTCAGAAGCTAAGCAATGTTGGGCTTGGTTAGTACTTGGATGGGAGACCACCTGGGAATATCAAGTGCTGCAGGCATTACATTTTACAATTGAAATGTGTGGAGGACAAAAGGAAATTTTGGAGGAATCACCCCCAGCTCACTAAACATAAAAGTCATGAAAGCAGAAATGCAATCGCCTGCGGCCACACCACCTTGAATAAGCCTGATCTCGTCTGATCTCAGAAGCTAAGCAATGTTGGGCTTGGTTAGTACTTGGATGGGAGACCACCTGGGAATATCAAGTGCTGCAGGCATTACATTTTTGTAATTACATTTTACAATTGAAATGTGTGGAGGACAAAAGGAAATTTTGGAGGAATCACCCCCAGCTCACTAAACATAAAAGTCATGAAAGCAGAAATGCAATCGCCTGCGGCCACACCACCTTGAATAAGCCTGATCTCGTCTGATCTCAGAAGCTAAGCAATGTTGGGCTTGGTTAGTACTTGGATGGGAGACCACCTGGGAATATCAAGTGCTGCAGGCATTACATTTTTGTAATTACATTTTACAATTGAAATGTGTGGAGGACAAAAGGAAATTTTGGAGGAATCACCCCCAGCTCACTAAACATAAAAGTCATGAAAGCAGAAATGCAATCGCCTGCGGCCACACCACCTTGAATAAGCCTGATCTCGTCTGATCTCAGAAGCTAAGCAATGTTGGGCTTGGTTAGTACTTGGATGGGAGACCACCTGGGAATATCAAGTGCTGCAGGCATTACATTTTTGTAATTACATTTTACAATTGAAATGTGTGGAGGACAAAAGGAAATTTTGGAGGAATCACCCCCAGCTCACTAAACATAAAAGTCATGAAAGCAGAAATGCAATCGCCTGCGGCCACACCACCTTGAATAAGCCTGATCTCGTCTGATCTCAGAAGCTAAGCAATGTTGGGCTTGGTTAGTACTTGGATGGGAGACCACCTGGGAATATCAAGTGCTGCAGGCATTACATTTTTGTAATTACATTTTACAATTGAAATGTGTGGAGGACAAAAGGAAATTTTGGAGGAATCACCCCCAGCTCACTAAACATAAAAGTCATGAAAGCAGAAATGCAATCGCCTGCGGCCACACCACCTTGAATAAGCCTGATCTCGTCTGATCTCAGAAGCTAAGCAATGTTGGGCTTGGTTAGTACTTGGATGGGAGACCACCTGGGAATATCAAGTGCTGCAGGCATTACATTTTACAATTGAAATGTGTGGAGGACAAAAGGAAATTTTGGAGGAATCACCCCCAGCTCACTAAACATAAAAGTCATGAAAGCAGAAATGCAATCGCCTGCGGCCACACCACCTTGAATAAGCCTGATCTCGTCTGATCTCAGAAGCTAAGCAATGTTGGGCTTGGTTAGTACTTGGATGGGAGACCACCTGGGAATATCAAGTGCTGCAGGCATTACATTTTTGTAATTACATTTTACAATTGAAATGTGTGGAGGACAAAAGGAAATTTTGGAGGAATCACCCCCAGCTCACTAAACATAAAAGTCATGAAAGCAGAAATGCAATCGCCTGCGGCCACACCACCTTGAATAAGCCTGATCTCGTCTGATCTCAGAAGCTAAGCAATGTTGGGCTTGGTTAGTACTTGGATGGGAGACCACCTGGGAATATCAAGTGCTGCAGGCATTACATTTTTGTAATTACATTTTACAATTGAAATGTGTGGAGGACAAAAGGAAATTTTGGAGGAATCACCCCCAGCTCACTAAACATAAAAGTCATGAAAGCAGAAATGCAATCGCCTGCGGCCACACCACCTTGAATAAGCCTGATCTCGTCTGATCTCAGAAGCTAAGCAATGTTGGGCTTGGTTAGTACTTGGATGGGAGACCACCTGGGAATATCAAGTGCTGCAGGCATTACATTTTACAATTGAAATGTGTGGAGGACAAAAGGAAATTTTGGAGGAATCACCCCCAGCTCACTAAACATAAAAGTCATGAAAGCAGAAATGCAATCGCCTGCGGCCACACCACCTTGAATAAGCCTGATCTCGTCTGATCTCAGAAGCTAAGCAATGTTGGGCTTGGTTAGTACTTGGATGGGAGACCACCTGGGAATATCAAGTGCTGCAGGCATTACATTTTTGTAATTACATTTTACAATTGAAATGTGTGGAGGACAAAAGGAAATTTTGGAGGAATCACCCCCAGCTCACTAAACATAAAAGTCATGAAAGCAGAAATGCAATCGCCTGCGGCCACACCACCTTGAATAAGCCTGATCTCGTCTGATCTCAGAAGCTAAGCAATGTTGGGCTTGGTTAGTACTTGGATGGGAGACCACCTGGGAATATCAAGTGCTGCAGGCATTACATTTTACAATTGAAATGTGTGGAGGACAAAAGGAAATTTTGGAGGAATCACCCCCAGCTCACTAAACATAAAAGTCATGAAAGCAGAAATGCAATCGCCTGCGGCCACACCACCTTGAATAAGCCTGATCTCGTCTGATCTCAGAAGCTAAGCAATGTTGGGCTTGGTTAGTACTTGGATGGGAGACCACCTGGGAATATCAAGTGCTGCAGGCATTACATTTTTGTAATTACATTTTACAATTGAAATGTGTGGAGGACAAAAGGAAATTTTGGAGGAATCACCCCCAGCTCACTAAACATAAAAGTCATGAAAGCAGAAATGCAATCGCCTGCGGCCACACCACCTTGAATAAGCCTGATCTCGTCTGATCTCAGAAGCTAAGCAATGTTGGGCTTGGTTAGTACTTGGATGGGAGACCACCTGGGAATATCAAGTGCTGCAGGCATTACATTTTTGTAATTACATTTTACAATTGAAATGTGTGGAGGACAAAAGGAAATTTTGGAGGAATCACCCCCAGCTCACTAAACATAAAAGTCATGAAAGCAGAAATGCAATCGCCTGCGGCCACACCACCTTGAATAAGCCTGATCTCGTCTGATCTCAGAAGCTAAGCAATGTTGGGCTTGGTTAGTACTTGGATGGGAGACCACCTGGGAATATCAAGTGCTGCAGGCATTACATTTTTGTAATTACATTTTACAATTGAAATGTGTGGAGGACAAAAGGAAATTTTGGAGGAATCACCCCCAGCTCACTAAACATAAAAGTCATGAAAGCAGAAATGCAATCGCCTGCGGCCACACCACCTTGAATAAGCCTGATCTCGTCTGATCTCAGAAGCTAAGCAATGTTGGGCTTGGTTAGTACTTGGATGGGAGACCACCTGGGAATATCAAGTGCTGCAGGCATTACATTTTACAATTGAAATGTGTGGAGGACAAAAGGAAATTTTGGAGGAATCACCCCCAGCTCACTAAACATAAAAGTCATGAAAGCAGAAATGCAATCGCCTGCGGCCACACCACCTTGAATAAGCCTGATCTCGTCTGATCTCAGAAGCTAAGCAATGTTGGGCTTGGTTAGTACTTGGATGGGAGACCACCTGGGAATATCAAGTGCTGCAGGCATTACATTTTTGTAATTACATTTTACAATTGAAATGTGTGGAGGACAAAAGGAAATTTTGGAGGAATCACCCCCAGCTCACTAAACATAAAAGTCATGAAAGCAGAAATGCAATCGCCTGCGGCCACACCACCTTGAATAAGCCTGATCTCGTCTGATCTCAGAAGCTAAGCAATGTTGGGCTTGGTTAGTACTTGGATGGGAGACCACCTGGGAATATCAAGTGCTGCAGGCATTACATTTTACAATTGAAATGTGTGGAGGACAAAAGGAAATTTTGGAGGAATCACCCCCAGCTCACTAAACATAAAAGTCATGAAAGCAGAAATGCAATCGCCTGCGGCCACACCACCTTGAATAAGCCTGATCTCGTCTGATCTCAGAAGCTAAGCAATGTTGGGCTTGGTTAGTACTTGGATGGGAGACCACCTGGGAATATCAAGTGCTGCAGGCATTACATTTTACAATTGAAATGTGTGGAGGACAAAAGGAAATTTTGGAGGAATCACCCCCAGCTCACTAAACATAAAAGTCATGAAAGCAGAAATGCAATCGCCTGCGGCCACACCACCTTGAATAAGCCTGATCTCGTCTGATCTCAGAAGCTAAGCAATGTTGGGCTTGGTTAGTACTTGGATGGGAGACCACCTGGGAATATCAAGTGCTGCAGGCATTACATTTTTGTAATTACATTTTACAATTGAAATGTGTGGAGGACAAAAGGAAATTTTGGAGGAATCACCCCCAGCTCACTAAACATAAAAGTCATGAAAGCAGAAATGCAATCGCCTGCGGCCACACCACCTTGAATAAGCCTGATCTCGTCTGATCTCAGAAGCTAAGCAATGTTGGGCTTGGTTAGTACTTGGATGGGAGACCACCTGGGAATATCAAGTGCTGCAGGCATTACATTTTACAATTGAAATGTGTGGAGGACAAAAGGAAATTTTGGAGGAATCACCCCCAGCTCACTAAACATAAAAGTCATGAAAGCAGAAATGCAATCGCCTGCGGCCACACCACCTTGAATAAGCCTGATCTCGTCTGATCTCAGAAGCTAAGCAATGTTGGGCTTGGTTAGTACTTGGATGGGAGACCACCTGGGAATATCAAGTGCTGCAGGCATTACATTTTACAATTGAAATGTGTGGAGGACAAAAGGAAATTTTGGAGGAATCACCCCCAGCTCACTAAACATAAAAGTCATGAAAGCAGAAATGCAATCGCCTGCGGCCACAACACCTTGAATAAGCCTGATCTCAGAAGCTAAGCAATGTTGGGCTTGGTTAGTACTTGGATGGGAGACCACCTGGGAATATCAAGTGCTGCAGGCATTACATTTTACAATTGAAATGTGTGGAGGCCAAAGGGAAATTTTGGAGGAATCACCCCCAGCTCCCTAAACATAAAAGTCATGAAAGCAGAAATGCAATCGCCTGCGGCCACACCACCTTGAATAAGCCTGATCTCGTCTGATCTCAGAAGCTAAGCAATGTTGGGCTTGGTTAGTACTTGGATGGGAGACCACCTGGGAATATCAAGTGCTGCAGGCATTACATTTTACAATTGAAATGTGTGGAGGACAAAAGGAAATTTTGGAGGAATCACCCCCAGCTCACTAAACATAAAAGTCATGAAAGCAGAAATGCAATCGCCTGCGGCCACACCACCTTGAATAAGCCTGATCTCGTCTGATCTCAGAAGCTAAGCAATGTTGGGCTTGGTTAGTACTTGGATGGGAGATCACCTGGGAATATCAAGTGCTGCAGGCATTACATTTTACAATTGAAATGTGTGGAGGACAAAAGGAAATTTTGGAGGAATCACCCCCAGCTCACTAAACATAAAAGTCATGAAAGCAGAAATGCAATCGCCTGCGGCCACACCACCTTGAATAAGCCTGATCTCGTCTGATCTCAGAAGCTAAGCAGTGTTGTGCTTGGTTAGTACTTGGATGGGAGACCACCTGGGAATATCAAGTGCTGCAGGCATTACATTTTTGTAATTACAATTGAAATGTGTGGAGGACAAAAGGAAATTTTGGAGGAATCACCCCCAGCTCACTAAACATAAAAGTCATGAAAGCAGAAATGCAATCGCCTGCGGCCACACCACCTTGAATAAGCCTGATCTCAGAAGCTAAGCAATGTTGGGCTTGGTTAGTACTTGGATGGGAGACCACCTGGGAATATCAAGTGCTGCAGGCATTACATTTTTGTAATTACATTTTACAATTGAAATGTGTGGAGGACAAAAGGAAATTTTGGAGGAATCACCCCCAGCTCACTAAACATAAAAGTCATGAAAGCAGAAATGCAATCGCCTGCGGCCACACCACCTTGAATAAGCCTGATCTCGTCTGATCTCAGAAGCTAAGCAATGTTGGGCTTGGTTAGTACTTGGATGGGAGACCACCTGGGAATATCAAGTGCTGCAGGCATTACATTTTTGTAATTACATTTTACAATTGAAATGTGTGGAGGACAAAAGGATATTTTGGAGGAATCACCCCCAGCTCACTAAACATAAAAGTCATGAAAGCAGAAATGCAATCGCCTGCGGCCACACCACCTTGAATAAGCCTGATCTCGTCTGATCTCAGAAGCTAAGCAATGTTGGGCTTGGTTAGTACTTGGATGGGAGACCACCTGGGAATATCAAGTGCTGCAGGCATTACATTTTACAATTGAAATGTGTGGAGGACAAAAGGAAATTTTGGAGGAATCACCCCCAGCTCACTAAACATAAAAGTCATGAAAGCAGAAATGCAATCGCCTGCGGCCACACCACCTTGAATAAGCCTGATCTCGTCTGATCTCAGAAGCTAAGCAATGTTGGGCTTGGTTAGTACTTGGATGGGAGACCACCTGGGAATATCAAGTGCTGCAGGCATTACATTTTACAATTGAAATGTGTGGAGGACAAAAGGAAATTTTGGAGGAATCACCCCCAGCTCACTAAACATAAAAGTCATGAAAGCAGAAATGCAATCGCCTGCGGCCACACCACCTTGAATAAGCCTGATCTCGTCTGATCTCAGAAGCTAAGCAATGTTGGGCTTGGTTAGTACTTGGATGGGAGACCACCTGGGAATATCAAGTGCTGCAGGCATTACATTTTTGTAATTACATTTTACAATTGAAATGTGTGGAGGACAAAAGGAAATTTTGGAGGAATCACCCCCAGCTCACTAAACATAAAAGTCATGAAAGCAGAAATGCAATCGCCTGCGGCCACACCACCTTGAATAAGCCTGATCTCGTCTGATCTCAGAAGCTAAGCAATGTTGGGCTTGGTTAGTACTTGGATGGGAGACCACCTGGGAATATCAAGTGCTGCAGGCATTACATTTTACAATTGAAATGTGTGGAGGACAAAAGGAAATTTTGGAGGAATCACCCCCAGCTCACTAAACATAAAAGTCATGAAAGCAGAAATGCAATCGCCTGCGGCCACACCACCTTGAATAAGCCTGATCTCGTCTGATCTCTGAAGCTAAGCAATGTTGGGCTTGGTTAGTACTTGGATGGGAGACCACCTGGGAATATCAAGTGCTGCAGGCAATACATTTTTGTAATTACATTTTACAATTGAAATGTGTGGAGGACAAAAGGAAATTTTGGAGGAATCACCCCCAGCTCACTAAACATAAAAGTCATGAAAGCAGAAATGCAATTGCCTGCGGCCACACCACCTTGAATAAGCCTGATCTCGTCTGATCTCAGAAGCTAAGCAATGTTGGGCTTGGTTAGTACTTGGATGGGAGACCACCTGGGAATATCAAGTGCTGCAGGCATTACATTTTACAATTGAAATGTGTGGAGGACAAAAGGAAATTTTGGAGGAATCACCCCCAGCTCACTAAACATAAAAGTCATGAAAGCAGAAATGCAATCGCCTGCGGCCACACCACCTTGAATAAGCCTGATCTCGTCTGATCTCAGAAGCTAAGCAATGTTGGGCTTGGTTAGTACTTGGATGGGAGACCACCTGGGAATATCAAGTGCTGCAGGCATTACATTTTTGTAATTACATTTTACAATTGAAATGTGTGGAGGACAAAAGGAAATTTTGGAGGAATCACCCCCAGCTCACTAAACATAAAAGTCATGAAAGCAGAAATGCAATCGCCTGCGGCCACACCACCTTGAATAAGCCTGATCTCGTCTGATCTCAGAAGCTAAGCAATGTTGGGCTTGGTTAGTACTTGGATGGGAGACCACCTGGGAATATCAAGTGCTGCAGGCATTACATTTTTGTAATTACATTTTACAATTGAAATGTGTGGAGGACAAAAGGAAATTTTGGAGGAATCACCCCCAGCTCACTAAACATAAAAGTCATGAAAGCAGAAATGCAATCGCCTGCGGCCACACCACCTTGAATAAGCCTGATCTCGTCTGATCTCAGAAGCTAAGCAATGTTGGGCTTGGTTAGTACTTGGATGGGAGACCACCTGGGAATATCAAGTGCTGCAGGCATTACATTTTTGTAATTACATTTTACAATTGAAATGTGTGGAGGACAAAAGGAAATTTTGGAGGAATCACCCCCAGCTCACTAAACATAAAAGTCATGAAAGCAGAAATGCAATTGCCTGCGGCCACACCACCTTGAATAAGCCTGATCTCGTCTGATCTCAGAAGCTAAGCAATGTTGGGCTTGGTTAGTACTTGGATGGGAGACCACCTGGGAATATCAAGTGCTGCAGGCATTACATTTTTGTAATTACATTTTACAATTGAAATGTGTGGAGGACAAAAGGAAATTTTGGAGGAATCACCCCCAGCTCACTAAACATAAAAGTCATGAAAGCAGAAATGCAATCGCCTGCGGCCACACCACCTTGAATAAGCCTGATCTCGTCTGATCTCAGAAGCTAAGCAATGTTGGGCTTGGTTAGTACTTGGATGGGAGACCACCTGGGAATATCAAGTGCTGCAGGCATTACATTTTACAATTGAAATGTGTGGAGGACAAAAGGAAATTTTGGAGGAATCACCCCCAGCTCACTAAACATAAAAGTCATGAAAGCAGAAATGCAATCGCCTGCGGCCACACCACCTTGAATAAGCCTGATCTCGTCTGATCTCAGAAGCTAAGCAATGTTGGGCTTGGTTAGTACTTGGATGGGAGACCACCTGGGAATATCAAGTGCTGCAGGCATTACATTTTACAATTGAAATGTGTGGAGGACAAAAGGAAATTTTGGAGGAATCACCCCCAGCTCACTAAACATAAAAGTCATGAAAGCAGAAATGCAATCGCCTGCGGCCACACCACCTTGAATAAGCCTGATCTCGTCTGATCTCAGAAGCTAAGCAATGTTGGGCTTGGTTAGTACTTGGATGGGAGACCACCTGGGAATATCAAGTGCTGCAGGCATTACATTTTACAATTGAAATGTGTGGAGGACAAAAGGAAATTTTGGAGGAATCACCCCCAGCTCACTAAACATAAAAGTCATGAAAGCAGAAATACAATCGCCTGCGGCCACACCACCTTGAATAAGCCTGATCTCGTCTGATCTCAGAAGCTAAGCAATGTTGGGCTTGGTTAGTACTTGGATGGGAGACCACCTGGGAATATCAAGTGCTGCAGGCATTACATTTTTGTAATTACATTTTACAATTGAAATGTGTGGAGGACAAAAGGAAATTTTGGAGGAATCACCCCCAGCTCACTAAACATAAAAGTCATGAAAGCAGAAATGCAATCGCCTGCGGCCACACCACCTTGAATAAGCCTGATCTCGTCTGATCTCAGAAGCTAAGCAATGTTGGGCTTGGTTAGTACTTGGATGGGAGACCACCTGGGAATATCAAGTGCTGCAGGCATTACATTTTACAATTGAAATGTGTGGAGGACAAAAGGAAATTTTGGAGGAATCACCCCCAGCTCACTAAACATAAAAGTCATGAAAGCAGAAATGCAATCGCCTGCGGCCACACCACCTTGAATAAGCCTGATCTCGTCTGATCTCAGAAGCTAAGCAATGTTGGGCTTGGTTAGTACTTGGATGGGAGACCACCTGGGAATATCAAGTGCTGCAGGCATTACATTTTTGTAATTACATTTTACAATTGAAATGTGTGGAGGACAAAAGGAAATTTTGGAGGAATCACCCCCAGCTCACTAAACATAAAAGTCATGAAAGCAGAAATGCAATCGCCTGCGGCCACACCACCTTGAATAAGCCTGATCTCGTCTGATCTCAGAAGCTAAGCAATGTTGGGCTTGGTTAGTACTTGGATGGGAGACCACCTGGGAATATCAAGTGCTGCAGGCATTACATTTTACAATTGAAATGTGTGGAGGACAAAAGGAAATTTTGGAGGAATCACCCCCAGCTCACTAAACATAAAAGTCATGAAAGCAGAAATGCAATCGCCTGCGGCCACACCACCTTGAATAAGCCTGATCTCGTCTGATCTCAGAAGCTAAGCAATGTTGGGCTTGGTTAGTACTTGGATGGGAGACCACCTGGGAATATCAAGTGCTGCAGGCATTACATTTTACAATTGAAATGTGTGGAGGACAAAAGGAAATTTTGGAGGAATCACCCCCAGCTCACTAAACATAAAAGTCATGAAAGCAGAAATGCAATCGCCTGCGGCCACACCACCTTGAATAAGCCTGATCTCGTCTGATCTCAGAAGCTAAGCAATGTTGGGCTTGGTTAGTACTTGGATGGGAGACCACCTGGGAATATCAAGTGCTGCAGGCATTACATTTTTGTAATTACATTTTACAATTGAAATGTGTGGAGGACAAAAGGAAATTTTGGCGGAATCACCCCCAGCTCACTAAACATAAAAGTCATGAAAGCAGAAATGCAATCGCCTGCGGCCACACCACCTTGAATAAGCCTGATCTCGTCTGATCTCAGAAGCTAAGCAATGTTGGGCTTGGTTAGTACTTGGATGGGAGACCACCTGGGAATATCAAGTGCTGCAGGCATTACATTTTACAATTGAAATGTGTGGAGGACAAAAGGAAATTTTGGAGGAATCACCCCCAGCTCACTAAACATAAAAGTCATGAAAGCAGAAATGCAATCGCCTGCGGCCACACCACCTTGAATAAGCCTGATCTCGTCTGATCTCAGAAGCTAAGCAATGTTGGGCTTGGTTAGTACTTGGATGGGAGACCACCTGGGAATATCAAGTGCTGCAGGCATTACATTTTTGTAATTACATTTTACAATTGAAATGTGTGGAGGACAAAAGGAAATTTTGGAGGAATCACCCCCAGCTCACTAAACATAAAAGTCATGAAAGCAGAAATGCAATCGCCTGCGGCCACACCACCTTGAATAAGCCTGATCTCGTCTGATCTCAGAAGCTAAGCAATGTTGGGCTTGGTTAGTACTTGGATGGGAGACCACCTGGGAATATCAAGTGCTGCAGGCATTACATTTTACAATTGAAATGTGTGGAGGACAAAAGGAAATTTTGGAGGAATCACCCCCAGCTCACTAAACATAAAAGTCATGAAAGCAGAAATGCAATCGCCTGCGGCCACACCACCTTGAATAAGCCTGATCTCGTCTGATCTCAGAAGCTAAGCAATGTTGGGCTTGGTTAGTACTTGGATGGGAGACCACCTGGGAATATCAAGTGCTGCAGGCATTACATTTTTGTAATTACATTTTACAATTGAAATGTGTGGAGGACAAAAGGAAATTTTGGAGGAATCACCCCCAGCTCACTAAACATAAAAGTCATGAAAGCAGAAATGCAATCGCCTGCGGCCACACCACCTTGAATAAGCCTGATCTCGTCTGATCTCAGAAGCTAAGCAATGTTGGGCTTGGTTAGTACTTGGATGGGAGACCACCTGGGAATATCAAGTGCTGCAGGCATTACATTTTACAATTGAAATGTGTGGAGGACAAAAGGAAATTTTGGAGGAATCACCCCCAGCTCACTAAACATAAAAGTCATGAAAGCAGAAATGCAATCGCCTGCGGCCACACCACCTTGAATAAGCCTGATCTCGTCTGATCTCAGAAGCTAAGCAATGTTGGGCTTGGTTAGTACTTGGATGGGAGACCACCTGGGAATATCAAGTGCTGCAGGCATTACATTTTTGTAATTACATTTTACAATTGAAATGTGTGGAGGACAAAAGGAAATTTTGGAGGAATCACCCCCAGCTCACTAAACATAAAAGTCATGAAAGCAGAAATGCAATCGCCTGCGGCCACACCACCTTGAATAAGCCTGATCTCGTCTGATCTCAGAAGCTAAGCAATGTTGGGCTTGGTTAGTACTTGGATGGGAGACCACCTGGGAATATCAAGTGCTGCAGGCATTACATTTTACAATTGAAATGTGTGGAGGACAAAAGGAAATTTTGGAGGAATCACCCCCAGCTCACTAAACATAAAAGTCATGAAAGCAGAAATGCAATCGCCTGCGGCCACACCACCTTGAATAAGCCTGATCTCGTCTGATCTCAGAAGCTAAGCAATGTTGGGCTTGGTTAGTACTTGGATGGGAGACCACCTGGGAATATCAAGTGCTGCAGGCATTACATTTTACAATTGAAATGTGTGGAGGACAAAAGGAAATTTTGGAGGAATCACCCCCAGCTCACTAAACATAAAAGTCATGAAAGCAGAAATGCAATCGCCTGCGGCCACACCACCTTGAATAAGCCTGATCTCGTCTGATCTCAGAAGCTAAGCAATGTTGGGCTTGGTTAGTACTTGGATGGGAGACCACCTGGGAATATCAAGTGCTGCAGGCATTACATTTTACAATTGAAATGTGTGGAGGACAAAAGGAAATTTTGGAGGAATCACCCCCAGCTCACTAAACATAAAAGTCATGAAAGCAGAAATGCAATCGCCTGCGGCCACACCACCTTGAATAAGCCTGATCTCGTCTGATCTCAGAAGCTAAGCAATGTTGGGCTTGGTTAGTACTTGGATGGGAGACCACCTGGGAATATCAAGTGCTGCAGGCATTACATTTTACAATTGAAATGTGTGGAGGACAAAAGGAAATTTTGGAGGAATCACCCCCAGCTCACTAAACATAAAAGTCATGAAAGCAGAAATGCAATCGCCTGCGGCCACACCACCTTGAATAAGCCTGATCTCGTCTGATCTCAGAAGCTAAGCAATGTTGGGCTTGGTTAGTACTTGGATGGGAGACCACCTGGGAATATCAAGTGCTGCAGGCATTACATTTTACAATTGAAATGTGTGGAGGACAAAAGGAAATTTTGGAGGAATCACCCCCAGCTCACTAAACATAAAAGTCATGAAAGCAGAAATGCAATCGCCTGCGGCCACACCACCTTGAATAAGCCTGATCTCGTCTGATCTCAGAAGCTAAGCAATGTTGGGCTTGGTTAGTACTTGGATGGGAGACCACCTGGGAATATCAAGTGCTGCAGGCATTACATTTTACAATTGAAATGTGTGGAGGACAAAAGGAAATTTTGGAGGAATCACCCCCAGCTCACTAAACATAAAAGTCATGAAAGCAGAAATGCAATCGCCTGCGGCCACACCACCTTGAATAAGCCTGATCTCGTCTGATCTCAGAAGCTAAGCAATGTTGGGCTTGGTTAGTACTTGGATGGGAGACCACCTGGGAATATCAAGTGCTGCAGGCATTACATTTTTGTAATTACATTTTACAATTGAAATGTGTGGAGGACAAAAGGAAATTTTGGAGGAATCACCCCCAGCTCACTAAACATAAAAGTCATGAAAGCAGAAATGCAATCGCCTGCGGCCACACCACCTTGAATAAGCCTGATCTCGTCTGATCTCAGAAGCTAAGCAATGTTGGGCTTGGTTAGTACTTGGATGGGAGACCACCTGGGAATATCAAGTGCTGCAGGCATTACATTTTACAATTGAAATGTGTGGAGGACAAAAGGAAATTTTGGAGGAATCACCCCCAGCTCACTAAACATAAAAGTCATGAAAGCAGAAATGCAATCGCCTGCGGCCACACCACCTTGAATAAGCCTGATCTCGTCTGATCTCAGAAGCTAAGCAATGTTGGGCTTGGTTAGTACTTGGATGGGAGACCACCTGGGAATATCAAGTGCTGCAGGCATTACATTTTACAATTGAAATGTGTGGAGGACAAAAGGAAATTTTGGAGGAATCACCCCCAGCTCACTAAACATAAAAGTCATGAAAGCAGAAATGCAATCGCCTGCGGCCACACCACCTTGAATAAGCCTGATCTCGTCTGATCTCAGAAGCTAAGCAATGTTGGGCTTGGTTAGTACTTGGATGGGAGACCACCTGGGAATATCAAGTGCTGCAGGCATTACATTTTACAATTGAAATGTGTGGAGGACAAAAGGAAATTTTGGAGGAATCACCCCCAGCTCACTAAACATAAAAGTCATGAAAGCAGAAATGCAATCGCCTGCGGCCACACCACCTTGAATAAGCCTGATCTCGTCTGATCTCAGAAGCTAAGCAATGTTGGGCTTGGTTAGTACTTGGATGGGAGACCACCTGGGAATATCAAGTGCTGCAGGCATTACATTTTACAATTGAAATGTGTGGAGGACAAAAGGAAATTTTGGAGGAATCACCCCCAGCTCACTAAACATAAAAGTCATGAAAGCAGAAATGCAATCGCCTGCGGCCACACCACCTTGAATAAGCCTGATCTCGTCTGATCTCAGAAGCTAAGCAATGTTGGGCTTGGTTAGTACTTGGATGGGAGACCACCTGGGAATATCAAGTGCTGCAGGCATTACATTTTACAATTGAAATGTGTGGAGGACAAAAGGAAATTTTGGAGGAATCACCCCCAGCTCACTAAACATAAAAGTCATGAAAGCAGAAATGCAATCGCCTGCGGCCACACCACCTTGAATAAGCCTGATCTCGTCTGATCTCAGAAGCTAAGCAATGTTGGGCTTGGTTAGTACTTGGATGGGAGACCACCTGGGAATATCAAGTGCTGCAGGCATTACATTTTTGTAATTACATTTTACAATTGAAATGTGTGGAGGACAAAAGGAAATTTTGGAGGAATCACCCCCAGCTCACTAAACATAAAAGTCATGAAAGCAGAAATGCAATCGCCTGCGGCCACACCACCTTGAATAAGCCTGATCTCGTCTGATCTCAGAAGCTAAGCAATGTTGGGCTTGGTTAGTACTTGGATGGGAGACCACCTGGGAATATCAAGTGCTGCAGGCATTACATTTTACAATTGAAATGTGTGGAGGACAAAAGGAAATTTTGGAGGAATCACCCCCAGCTCACTAAACATAAAAGTCATGAAAGCAGAAATGCAATCGCCTGCGGCCACACCACCTTGAATAAGCCTGATCTCGTCTGATCTCAGAAGCTAAGCAATGTTGGGCTTGGTTAGTACTTGGATGGGAGACCACCTGGGAATATCAAGTGCTGCAGGCATTACATTTTTGTAATTACATTTTACAATTGAAATGTGTGGAGGACAAAAGGAAATTTTGGAGGAATCACCCCCAGCTCACTAAACATAAAAGTCATGAAAGCAGAAATGCAATCGCCTGCGGCCACACCACCTTGAATAAGCCTGATCTCGTCTGATCTCAGAAGCTAAGCAATGTTGGGCTTGGTTAGTACTTGGATGGGAGACCACCTGGGAATATCAAGTGCTGCAGGCATTACATTTTACAATTGAAATGTGTGGAGGACAAAAGGAAATTTTGGAGGAATCACCCCCAGCTCACTAAACATAAAAGTCATGAAAGCAGAAATGCAATCGCCTGCGGCCACACCACCTTGAATAAGCCTGATCTCGTCTGATCTCAGAAGCTAAGCAATGTTGGGCTTGGTTAGTACTTGGATGGGAGACCACCTGGGAATATCAAGTGCTGCAGGCATTACATTTTACAATTGAAATGTGTGGAGGACAAAAGGAAATTTTGGAGGAATCACCCCCAGCTCACTAAACATAAAAGTCATGAAAGCAGAAATGCAATCGCCTGCGGCCACACCACCTTGAATAAGCCTGATCTCGTCTGATCTCAGAAGCTAAGCAATGTTGGGCTTGGTTAGTACTTGGATGGGAGACCACCTGGGAATATCAAGTGCTGCAGGCATTACATTTTTGTAATTACATTTTACAATTGAAATGTGTGGAGGACAAAAGGAAATTTTGGAGGAATCACCCCCAGCTCACTAAACATAAAAGTCATGAAAGCAGAAATGCAATCGCCTGCGGCCACACCACCTTGAATAAGCCTGATCTCGTCTGATCTCAGAAGCTAAGCAATGTTGGGCTTGGTTAGTACTTGGATGGGAGACCACCTGGGAATATCAAGTGCTGCAGGCATTACATTTTTGTAATTACATTTTACAATTGAAATGTGTGGAGGACAAAAGGAAATTTTGGAGGAATCACCCCCAGCTCACTAAACATAAAAGTCATGAAAGCAGAAATGCAATCGCCTGCGGCCACACCACCTTGAATAAGCCTGATCTAGTCTGATCTCAGAAGCTAAGCAATGTTGGGCTTGGTTAGTACTTGGATGGGAGACCACCTGGGAATATCAAGTGCTGCAGGCATTACATTTTTGTAATTACATTTTACAATTGAAATGTGTGGAGGACAAAAGGAAATTTTGGAGGAATCACCCCCAGCTCACTAAACATAAAAGTCATGAAAGCAGAAATGCAATCGCCTGCGGCCACACCACCTTGAATAAGCCTGATCTCGTCTGATCTCAGAAGCTAAGCAATGTTGGGCTTGGTTAGTACTTGGATGGGAGACCACCTCGGAATATCAAGTGCTGCAGGCATTACATTTTACAATTGAAATGTGTGGAGGACAAAAGGAAATTTTGGAGGAATCACCCCCAGCTCACTAAACATAAAAGTCATGAAAGCAGAAATGCAATCGCCTGCGGCCACACCACCTTGAATAAGCCTGATCTCGTCTGATCTCAGAAGCTAAGCAATGTTGGGCTTGGTTAGTACTTGGATGGGAGACCACCTGGGAATATCAAGTGCTGCAGGCATTACATTTTTGTAATTACATTTTACAATTGAAATGTGTGGAGGACAAAAGGAAATTTTGGAGGAATCACCCCCAGCTCACTAAACATAAAAGTCATGAAAGCAGAAATGCAATCGCCTGCGGCCACACCACCTTGAATAAGCCTGATCTCGTCTGATCTCAGAAGCTAAGCAATGTTGGGCTTGGTTAGTACTTGGATGGGAGACCACCTGGGAATATCAAGTGCTGCAGGCATTACATTTTTGTAATTACATTTTACAATTGAAATGTGTGGAGGACAAAAGGAAATTTTGGAGGAATCACCCCCAGCTCACTAAACATAAAAGTCATGAAAGCAGAAATGCAATCGCCTGCGGCCACACCACCTTGAATAAGCCTGATCTCGTCTGATCTCAGAAGCTAAGCAATGTTGGGCTTGGTTAGTACTTGGATGGGAGACCACCTGGGAATATCAAGTGCTGCAGGCATTACATTTTTGTAATTACATTTTACAATTGAAATGTGTGGAGGACAAAAGGAAATTTTGGAGGAATCACCCCCAGCTCACTAAACATAAAAGTCATGAAAGCAGAAATGCAATCGCCTGCGGCCACACCACCTTGAATAAGCCTGATCTCGTCTGATCTCAGAAGCTAAGCAATGTTGGGCTTGGTTAGTACTTGGATGGGAGACCACCTGGGAATATCAAGTGCTGCAGGCATTACATTTTACAATTGAAATGTGTGGAGGACAAAAGGAAATTTTGGAGGAATCACCCCCAGCTCACTAAACATAAAAGTCATGAAAGCAGAAATGCAATCGCCTGCGGCCACACCACCTTGAATAAGCCTGATCTCGTCTGATCTCAGAAGCTAAGCAATGTTGGGCTTGGTTAGTACTTGGATGGGAGACCACCTGGGAATATCAAGTGCTGCAGGCATTACATTTTACAATTGAAATGTGTGGAGGACAAAAGGAAATTTTGGAGGAATCACCCCCAGCTCACTAAACATAAAAGTCATGAAAGCAGAAATGCAATCGCCTGCGGCCACACCACCTTGAATAAGCCTGATCTCGTCTGATCTCAGAAGCTAAGCAATGTTGGGCTTGGTTAGTACTTGGATGGGAGACCACCTGGGAATATCAAGTGCTGCAGGCATTACATTTTACAATTGAAATGTGTGGAGGACAAAAGGAAATTTTGGAGGAATCACCCCCAGCTCACTAAACATAAAAGTCATGAAAGCAGAAATGCAATCGCCTGCGGCCACACCACCTTGAATAAGCCTGATCTCGTCTGATCTCAGAAGCTAAGCAATGTTGGGCTTGGTTAGTACTTGGATGGGAGACCACCTGGGAATATCAAGTGCTGCAGGCATTACATTTTACAATTGAAATGTGTGGAGGACAAAAGGAAATTTTGGAGGAATCACCCCCAGCTCACTAAACATAAAAGTCATGAAAGCAGAAATGCAATCGCCTGCGGCCACACCACCTTGAATAAGCCTGATCTCGTCTGATCTCAGAAGCTAAGCAATGTTGGGCTTGGTTAGTACTTGGATGGGAGACCACCTGGGAATATCAAGTGCTGCAGGCATTACATTTTACAATTGAAATGTGTGGAGGACAAAAGGAAATTTTGGAGGAATCACCCCCAGCTCACTAAACATAAAAGTCATGAAAGCAGAAATGCAATCGCCTGCGGCCACACCACCTTGAATAAGCCTGATCTCGTCTGATCTCAGAAGCTAAGCAATGTTGAGCTTGTTTAGTACTTGGATGGGAGACCACCTGGGAATATCAAGTGCTGCAGGCATTACATTTTACAATTGAAATGTGTGGAGGACAAAAGGAAATTTTGGAGGAATCACCCCCAGCTCACTAAACATAAAAGTCATGAAAGCAGAACAGCAATCGCCTGCGGCCACACCACCTTGAATAAGCCTGATCTCGTCTGATCTCAGAAGCTAAGCAATGTTGGGCTTGGTTAGTACTTGGATGGGAGACCACCTGGGAATATCAAGTGCTGCAGGCATTACATTTTACAATTGAAATGTGTGGAGGACAAAAGGAAATTTTGGAGGAATCACCCCCAGCTCACTAAACATAAAAGTCATGAAAGCAGAAATGCAATTGCCTGCGGCCACACCACCTTGAATAAGCCTGATCTCGTCTGATCTCAGAAGCTAAGCAATGTTGGGCTTGGTTAGTACTTGGATGGGAGACCACCTGGGAATATCAAGTGCTGCAGGCATTACATTTTTGTAATTACATTTTACAATTGAAATGTGTGGAGGACAAAAGGAAATTTTGGAGGAATCACCCCCAGCTCACTAAACATAAAAGTCATGAAAGCAGAAATGCAATCGCCTGCGGCCACACCACCTTGAATAAGCCTGATCTCGTCTGATCTCAGAAGCTAAGCAATGTTGGGCTTGGTTAGTACTTGGATGGGAGACCACCTGGGAATATCAAGTGCTGCAGGCATTACATTTTACAATTGAAATGTGTGGAGGACAAAAGGAAATTTTGGAGGAATCACCCCCAGCTCACTAAACATAAAAGTCATGAAAGCAGAAATGCAATCGCCTGCGGCCACACCACCTTGAATAAGCCTGATCTCGTCTGATCTCAGAAGCTAAGCAATGTTGGGCTTGGTTAGTACTTGGATGGGAGACCACCTGGGAATATCAAGTGCTGCAGGCATTACATTTTTGTAATTACATTTTACAATTGAAATGTGTGGAGGACAAAAGGAAATTTTGGAGGAATCACCCCCAGCTCACTAAACATAAAAGTCATGAAAGCAGAAATGCAATCGCCTGCGGCCACACCACCTTGAATAAGCCTGATCTCGTCTGATCTCAGAAGCTAAGCAATGTTGGGCTTGGTTAGTACTTGGATGGGAGACCACCTGGGAATATCAAGTGCTGCAGGCATTACATTTTACAATTGAAATGTGTGGAGGACAAAAGGAAATTTTGGAGGAATCACCCCCAGCTCACTAAACATAAAAGTCATGAAAGCAGAAATGCAATCGCCTGCGGCCACACCACCTTGAATAAGCCTGATCTCGTCTGATCTCAGAAGCTAAGCAATGTTGGGCTTGGTTAGTACTTGGATGGGAGACCACCTGGGAATATCAAGTGCTGCAGGCATTACATTTTACAATTGAAATGTGTGGAGGACAAAAGGAAATTTTGGAGGAATCACCCCCAGCTCACTAAACATAAAAGTCATGAAAGCAGAAATGCAATCGCCTGCGGCCACACCACCTTGAATAAGCCTGATCTCGTCTGATCTCAGAAGCTAAGCAATGTTGGGCTTGGTTAGTACTTGGATGGGAGACCACCTGGGAATATCAAGTGCTGCAGGCATTACATTTTAGTAATTATATTTTACAATTGAAATGTGTGGAGGACAAAAGGAAATTTTGGAGGAATCACCCCCAGCTCACTAAACATAAAAGTCATGAAAGCAGAAATGCAATCGCCTGCGGCCACACCACCTTGAATAAGCCTGATCTCGTCTGATCTCAGAAGCTAAGCAATGTTGGGCTTGGTTAGTACTTGGATGGGAGACCACCTGGGAATATCAAGTGCTGCAGGCATTACATTTTACAATTGAAATGTGTGGAGGACAAAAGGAAATTTTGGAGGAATCACCCCCAGCTCACTAAACATAAAAGTCATGAAAGCAGAAATGCAATCGCCTGCGGCCACACCACCTTGAATAAGCCTGATCTCGTCTGATCTCAGAAGCTAAGCAATGTTGAGCTTGGTTAGTACTTGGATGGGAGACCACCTGGGAATATCAAGTGCTGCAGGCATTACATTTTACAATTGAAATGTGTGGAGGACAAAAGGAAATTTTGGAGGAATCACCCCCAGCTCACTAAACATAAAAGTCATGAAAGCAGAACAGCAATCGCCTGCGGCCACACCACCTTGAATAAGCCTGATCTCGTCTGATCTCAGAAGCTAAGCAATGTTGGGCTTGGTTAGTACTTGGATGGGAGACCACCTGGGAATATCAAGTGCTGCAGGCATTACATTTTACAATTGAAATGTGTGGAGGACAAAAGGAAATTTTGGAGGAATCACCCCCAGCTCACTAAACATAAAAGTCATGAAAGCAGAAATGCAATTGCCTGCGGCCACACCACCTTGAATAAGCCTGATCTCGTCTGATCTCAGAAGCTAAGCAATGTTGGGCTTGGTTAGTACTTGGATGGGAGACCACCTGGGAATATCAAGTGCTGCAGGCATTACATTTTTGTAATTACATTTTACAATTGAAATGTGTGGAGGACAAAAGGAAATTTTGGAGGAATCACCCCCAGCTCACTAAACATAAAAGTCATGAAAGCAGAAATGCAATCGCCTGCGGCCACACCACCTTGAATAAGCCTGATCTCGTCTGATCTCAGAAGCTAAGCAATGTTGGGCTTGGTTAGTACTTGGATGGGAGACCACCTGGGAATATCAAGTGCTGCAGGCATTACATTTTACAATTGAAATGTGTGGAGGACAAAAGGAAATTTTGGAGGAATCACCCCCAGCTCACTAAACATAAAAGTCATGAAAGCAGAAATGCAATCGCCTGCGGCCACACCACCTTGAATAAGCCTGATCTCGTCTGATCTCAGAAGCTAAGCAATGTTGGGCTTGGTTAGTACTTGGATGGGAGACCACCTGGGAATATCAAGTGCTGCAGGCATTACATTTTTGTAATTACATTTTACAATTGAAATGTGTGGAGGACAAAAGGAAATTTTGGAGGAATCACCCCCAGCTCACTAAACATAAAAGTCATGAAAGCAGAAATGCAATCGCCTGCGGCCACACCACCTTGAATAAGCCTGATCTCGTCTGATCTCAGAAGCTAAGCAATGTTGGGCTTGGTTAGTACTTGGATGGGAGACCACCTGGGAATATCAAGTGCTGCAGGCATTACATTTTACAATTGAAATGTGTGGAGGACAAAAGGAAATTTTGGAGGAATCACCCCCAGCTCACTAAACATAAAAGTCATGAAAGCAGAAATGCAATCGCCTGCGGCCACACCACCTTGAATAAGCCTGATCTCGTCTGATCTCAGAAGCTAAGCAATGTTGGGCTTGGTTAGTACTTGGATGGGAGACCACCTCGGAATATCAAGTGCTGCAGGCATTACATTTTTGTAATTACATTTTACAATTGAAATGTGTGGAGGACAAAAGGAAATTTTGGAGGAATCACCCCCAGCTCACTAAACATAAAAGTCATGAAAGCAGAAATGCAATCGCCTGCGGCCACACCACCTTGAATAAGCCTGATCTCGTCTGATCTCAGAAGCTAAGCAATGTTGGGCTTGGTTAGTACTTGGATGGGAGACCACCTGGGAATATCAAGTGCTGCAGGCATTACATTTTTGTAATTACATTTTACAATTGAAATGTGTGGAGGACAAAAGGAAATTTTGGAGGAATCACCCCCAGCTCACTAAACATAAAAGTCATGAAAGCAGAAATGCAATCGCCTGCGGCCACACCACCTTGAATAAGCCTGATCTCGTCTGATCTCAGAAGCTAAGCAATGTTGGGCTTGGTTAGTACTTGGATGGGAGACCACCTGGGAATATCAAGTGCTGCAGGCATTACATTTTTGTAATTACATTTTACAATTGAAATGTGTGGAGGACAAAAGGAAATTTTGGAGGAATCACCCCCAGCTCACTAAACATAAAAGTCATGAAAGCAGAAATGCAATCGCCTGCGGCCACACCACCTTGAATAAGCCTGATCTCGTCTGATCTCAGAAGCTAAGCAATGTTGGGCTTGGTTAGTACTTGGATGGGAGACCACCTGGGACTATCAAGTGCTGCAGGCATTACATTTTACAATTGAAATGTGTGGAGGACAAAAGGAAATTTTGGAGGAATCACCCCCAGCTCACTAAACATAAAAGTCATGAAAGCAGAAATGCAATCGCCTGCGGCCACACCACCTTGAATAAGCCTGATCTCGTCTGATCTCAGAAGCTAAGCAATGTTGGGCTTGGTTAGTACTTGGATGGGAGACCACCTCGGAATATCAAGTGCTGCAGGCATTACATTTTTGTAATTACATTTTACAATTGAAATGTGTGGAGGACAAAAGGAAATTTTGGAGGAATCACCCCCAGCTCACTAAACATAAAAGTCATGAAAGCAGAAATGCAATCGCCTGCGGCCACACCACCTTGAATAAGCCTGATCTCGTCTGATCTCAGAAGCTAAGCAATGTTGGGCTTGGTTAGTACTTGGATGGGAGACCACCTGGGAATATCAAGTGCTGCAGGCATTACATTTTTGTAATTACATTTTACAATTGAAATGTGTGGAGGACAAAAGGAAATTTTGGAGGAATCACCCCCAGCTCACTAAACATAAAAGTCATGAAAGCAGAAATGCAATCGCCTGCGGCCACACCACCTTGAATAAGCCTGATCTCGTCTGATCTCAGAAGCTAAGCAATGTTGGGCTTGGTTAGTACTTGGATGGGAGACCACCTGGGAATATCAAGTGCTGCAGGCATTACATTTTACAATTGAAATGTGTGGAGGACAAAAGGAAATTTTGGAGGAATCACCCCCAGCTCACTAAACATAAAAGTCATGAAAGCAGAAATGCAATCGCCTGCGGCCACACCACCTTGAATAAGCCTGATCTCGTCTGATCTCAGAAGCTAAGCAATGTTGGGCTTGGTTAGTACTTGGATGGGAGACCACCTGGGAATATCAAGTGCTGCAGGCATTACATTTTACAATTGAAATGTGTGGAGGACAAAAGGAAATTTTGGAGGAATCACCCCCAGCTCACTAAACATAAAAGTCATGAAAGCAGAAATGCAATCGCCTGCGGCCACACCACCTTGAATAAGCCTGATCTCGTCTGATCTCAGAAGCTAAGCAATGTTGGGCTTGGTTAGTACTTGGATGGGAGACCACCTGGGAATATCAAGTGCTGCAGGCATTACATTTTACAATTGAAATGTGTGGAGGACAAAAGGAAATTTTGGAGGAATCACCCCCAGCTCACTAAACATAAAAGTCATGAAAGCAGAAATGCAATCGCCTGCGGCCACACCACCTTGAATAAGCCTGATCTCGTCTGATCTCAGAAGCTAAGCAATGTTGGGCTTGGTTAGTACTTGGATGGGAGACCACCTGGGAATATCAAGTGCTGCAGGCATTACATTTTTGTAATTACATTTTACAATTGAAATGTGTGGAGGACAAAAGGAAATTTTGGAGGAATCACCCCCAGCTCACTAAACATAAAAGTCATGAAAGCAGAAATGCAATCGCCTGCGGCCACACCACCTTGAATAAGCCTGATCTCGTCTGATCTCAGAAGCTAAGCAATGTTGGGCTTGGTTAGTACTTGGATGGGAGACCACCTGGGAATATCAAGTGCTGCAGGCATTACATTTTTGTAATTACATTTTACAATTGAAATGTGTGGAGGACAAAAGGAAATTTTGGAGGAATCACCCCCAGCTCACTAAACATAAAAGTCATGAAAGCAGAAATGCAATCGCCTGCGGCCACACCACCTTGAATAAGCCTGATCTCGTCTGATCTCAGAAGCTAAGCAATGTTGGGCTTGGTTAGTACTTGGATGGGAGACCACCTGGGAATATCAAGTGCTGCAGGCATTACATTTTACAATTGAAATGTGTGGAGGACAAAAGGAAATTTTGGAGGAATCACCCCCAGCTCACTAAACATAAAAGTCATGAAAGCAGAAATGCAATCGCCTGCGGCCACACCACCTTGAATAAGCCTGATCTCGTCTGATCTCAGAAGCTAAGCAATGTTGGGCTTGGTTAGTACTTGGATGGGAGACCACCTGGGAATATCAAGTGCTGCAGGCATTACATTTTTGTAATTACATTTTACAATTGAAATGTGTGGAGGACAAAAGGAAATTTTGGAGGAATCACCCCCAGCTCACTAAACATAAAAGTCATGAAAGCAGAAATGCAATCGCCTGCGGCCACACCACCTTGAATAAGCCTGATCTCGTCTGATCTCAGAAGCTAAGCAATGTTGGGCTTGGTTAGTACTTGGATGGGAGACCACCTGGGAATATCAAGTGCTGCAGGCATTACATTTTTGTAATTACATTTTACAATTGAAATGTGTGGAGGACAAAAGGAAATTTTGGAGGAATCACCCCCAGCTCACTAAACATAAAAGTCATGAAAGCAGAAATGCAATCGCCTGCGGCCACACCACCTTGAATAAGCCTGATCTCGTCTGATCTCAGAAGCTAAGCAATGTTGGGCTTGGTTAGTACTTGGATGGGAGACCACCTGGGAATATCAAGTGCTGCAGGCATTACATTTTTGTAATTACATTTTACAATTGAAATGTGTGGAGGACAAAAGGAAATTTTGGAGGAATCACCCCCAGCTCACTAAACATAAAAGTCATGAAAGCAGAAATGCAATCGCCTGCGGCCACACCACCTTGAATAAGCCTGATCTCGTCTGATCTCAGAAGCTAAGCAATGTTGGGCTTGGTTAGTACTTGGATGGGAGACCACCTGGGAATATCAAGTGCTGCAGGCATTACATTTTACAATTGAAATGTGTGGAGGACAAAAGGAAATTTTGGAGGAATCACCCCCAGCTCACTAAACATAAAAGTCATGAAAGCAGAAATGCAATCGCCTGCGGCCACACCACCTTGAATAAGCCTGATCTCGTCTGATCTCAGAAGCTAAGCAATGTTGGGCTTGGTTAGTACTTGGATGGGAGACCACCTGGGAATATCAAGTGCTGCAGGCATTACATTTTACAATTGAAATGTGTGGAGGACAAAAGGAAATTTTGGAGGAATCACCCCCAGCTCACTAAACATAAAAGTCATGAAAGCAGAAATGCAATCGCCTGCGGCCACACCACCTTGAATAAGCCTGATCTCGTCTGATCTCAGAAGCTAAGCAATGTTGGGCTTGGTTAGTACTTGGATGGGAGACCACCTGGGAATATCAAGTGCTGCAGGCATTACATTTTTGTAATTACATTTTACAATTGAAATGTGTGGAGGACAAAAGGAAATTTTGGAGGAATCACCCCCAGCTCACTAAACATAAAAGTCATGAAAGCAGAAATGCAATCGCCTGCGGCCACACCACCTTGAATAAGCCTGATCTCGTCTGATCTCAGAAGCTAAGCAATGTTGGGCTTGGTTAGTACTTGGATGGGAGACCACCTGGGAATATCAAGTGCTGCAGGCATTACATTTTACAATTGAAATGTGTGGAGGACAAAAGGAAATTTTGGAGGAATCACCCCCAGCTCACTAAACATAAAAGTCATGAAAGCAGAAATGCAATCGCCTGCGGCCACACCACCTTGAATAAGCCTGATCTCGTCTGATCTCAGAAGCTAAGCAATGTTGGGCTTGGTTAGTACTTGGATGGGAGACCACCTGGGAATATCAAGTGCTGCAGGCATTACATTTTTGTAATTACATTTTACAATTGAAATGTGTGGAGGACAAAAGGAAATTTTGGAGGAATCACCCCCAGCTCACTAAACATAAAAGTCATGAAAGCAGAAATGCAATCGCCTGCGGCCACACCACCTTGAATAAGCCTGATCTCGTCTGATCTCAGAAGCTAAGCAATGTTGGGCTTGGTTAGTACTTGGATGGGAGACCACCTGGGAATATCAAGTGCTGCAGGCATTACATTTTACAATTGAAATGTGTGGAGGACAAAAGGAAATTTTGGAGGAATCACCCCCAGCTCACTAAACATAAAAGTCATGAAAGCAGAAATGCAATCGCCTGCGGCCACACCACCTTGAATAAGCCTGATCTCGTCTGATCTCAGAAGCTAAGCAATGTTGGGCTTGGTTAGTACTTGGATGGGAGACCACCTGGGAATATCAAGTGCTGCAGGCATTACATTTTACAATTGAAATGTGTGGAGGACAAAAGGAAATTTTGGAGGAATCACCCCCAGCTCACTAAACATAAAAGTCATGAAAGCAGAAATGCAATCGCCTGCGGCCACACCACCTTGAATAAGCCTGATCTCGTCTGATCTCAGAAGCTAAGCAATGTTGGGCTTGGTTAGTACTTGGATGGGAGACCACCTGGGAATATCAAGTGCTGCAGGCATTACATTTTTGTAATTACATTTTACAATTGAAATGTGTGGAGGACAAAAGGAAATTTTGGAGGAATCACCCCCAGCTCACTAAACATAAAAGTCATGAAAGCAGAAATGCAATCGCCTGCGGCCACACCACCTTGAATAAGCCTGATCTCGTCTGATCTCAGAAGCTAAGCAATGTTGGGCTTGGTTAGTACTTGGATGGGAGACCACCTGGGAATATCAAGTGCTGCAGGCATTACATTTTTGTAATTACATTTTACAATTGAAATGTGTGGAGGACAAAAGGAAATTTTGGAGGAATCACCCCCAGCTCACTAAACATAAAAGTCATGAAAGCAGAAATGCAATCGCCTGCGGCCACACCACCTTGAATAAGCCTGATCTCGTCTGATCTCAGAAGCTAAGCAATGTTGGGCTTGGTTAGTACTTGGATGGGAGACCACCTGGGAATATCAAGTGCTGCAGGCATTACATTTTTGTAATTACATTTTACAATTGAAATGTGTGGAGGACAAAAGGAAATTTTGGAGGAATCACCCCCAGCTCACTAAACATAAAAGTCATGAAAGCAGAAATGCAATCGCCTGCGGCCACACCACCTTGAATAAGCCTGATCTCGTCTGATCTCAGAAGCTAAGCAATGTTGGGCTTGGTTAGTACTTGGATGGGAGACCACCTGGGAATATCAAGTGCTGCAGGCATTACATTTTTGTAATTACATTTTACAATTGAAATGTGTGGAGGACAAAAGGAAATTTTGGAGGAATCACCCCCAGCTCACTAAACATAAAAGTCATGAAAGCAGAAATGCAATCGCCTGCGGCCACACCACCTTGAATAAGCCTGATCTCGTCTGATCTCAGAAGCTAAGCAATGTTGGGCTTGGTTAGTACTTGGATGGGAGACCACCTGGGAATATCAAGTGCTGCAGGCATTACATTTTACAATTGAAATGTGTGGAGGACAAAAGGAAATTTTGGAGGAATCACCCCCAGCTCACTAAACATAAAAGTCATGAAAGCAGAAATGCAATCGCCTGCGGCCACACCACCTTGAATAAGCCTGATCTCGTCTGATCTCAGAAGCTAAGCAATGTTGGGCTTGGTTAGTACTTGGATGGGAGACCACCTGGGAATATCAAGTGCTGCAGGCATTACATTTTACAATTGAAATGTGTGGAGGACAAAAGGAAATTTTGGAGGAATCACCCCCAGCTCACTAAACATAAAAGTCATGAAAGCAGAAATGCAATCGCCTGCGGCCACACCACCTTGAATAAGCCTGATCTCGTCTGATCTCAGAAGCTAAGCAATGTTGGGCTTGGTTAGTACTTGGATGGGAGACCACCTGGGAATATCAAGTGCTGCAGGCATTACATTTTACAATTGAAATGTGTGGAGGACAAAAGGAAATTTTGGAGGAATCACCCCCAGCTCACTAAACATAAAAGTCATGAAAGCAGAAATGCAATCGCCTGCGGCCACACCACCTTGAATAAGCCTGATCTCGTCTGATCTCAGAAGCTAAGCAATGTTGGGCTTGGTTAGTACTTGGATGGGAGACCACCTGGGAATATCAAGTGCTGCAGGCATTACATTTTTGTAATTACATTTTACAATTGAAATGTGTGGAGGACAAAAGGAAATTTTGGAGGAATCACCCCCAGCTCACTAAACATAAAAGTCATGAAAGCAGAAATGCAATCGCCTGCGGCCACACCACCTTGAATAAGCCTGATCTCGTCTGATCTCAGAAGCTAAGCAATGTTGGGCTTGGTTAGTACTTGGATGGGAGACCACCTGGGAATATCAAGTGCTGCAGGCATTACATTTTACAATTGAAATGTGTGGAGGACAAAAGGAAATTTTGGAGGAATCACCCCCAGCTCACTAAACATAAAAGTCATGAAAGCAGAAATGCAATCGCCTGCGGCCACACCACCTTGAATAAGCCTGATCTCGTCTGATCTCAGAAGCTAAGCAATGTTGGGCTTGGTTAGTACTTGGATGGGAGACCACCTGGGAATATCAAGTGCTGCAGGCATTACATTTTACAATTGAAATGTGTGGAGGACAAAAGGAAATTTTGGAGGAATCACCCCCAGCTCACTAAACATAAAAGTCATGAAAGCAGAAATGCAATCGCCTGCGGCCACACCACCTTGAATAAGCCTGATCTCGTCTGATCTCAGAAGCTAAGCAATGTTGGGCTTGGTTAGTACTTGGATGGGAGACCACCTGGGAATATCAAGTGCTGCAGGCATTACATTTTACAATTGAAATGTGTGGAGGACAAAAGGAAATTTTGGAGGAATCACCCCCAGCTCACTAAACATAAAAGTCATGAAAGCAGAAATGCAATCGCCTGCGGCCACACCACCTTGAATAAGCCTGATCTCGTCTGATCTCAGAAGCTAAGCAATGTTGGGCTTGGTTAGTACTTGGATGGGAGACCACCTGGGAATATCAAGTGCTGCAGGCATTACATTTTTGTAATTACATTTTACAATTGAAATGTGTGGAGGACAAAAGGAAATTTTGGAGGAATCACCCCCAGCTCACTAAACATAAAAGTCATGAAAGCAGAAATGCAATCGCCTGCGGCCACGCCACCTTGAATAAGCCTGATCTCGTCTGATCTCAGAAGCTAAGCAATGTTGGGCTTGGTTAGTACTTGGATGGGAGACCACCTGGGAATATCAAGTGCTGCAGGCATTACATTTTTGTAATTACATTTTACAATTGAAATGTGTGGAGGACAAAAGGAAATTTTGGAGGAATCACCCCCAGCTCACTAAACATAAAAGTCATGAAAGCAGAAATGCAATCGCCTGCGGCCACACCACCTTGAATAAGCCTGATCTCGTCTGATCTCAGAAGCTAAGCAATGTTGGGCTTGGTTAGTACTTGGATGGGAGACCACCTGGGAATATCAAGTGCTGCAGGCATTACATTTTACAATTGAAATGTGTGGAGGACAAAAGGAAATTTTGGAGGAATCACCCCCAGCTCACTAAACATAAAAGTCATGAAAGCAGAAATGCAATCGCCTGCGGCCACACCACCTTGAATAAGCCTGATCTCGTCTGATCTCAGAAGCTAAGCAATGTTGGGCTTGGTTAGTACTTGGATGGGAGACCACCTGGGAATATCAAGTGCTGCAGGCATTACATTTTACAATTGAAATGTGTGGAGGACAAAAGGAAATTTTGGAGGAATCACCCCCAGCTCACTAAACATAAAAGTCATGAAAGCAGAAATGCAATCGCCTGCGGCCACACCACCTTGAATAAGCCTGATCTCGTCTGATCTCAGAAGCTAAGCAATGTTGGGCTTGGTTAGTACTTGGATGGGAGACCACCTGGGAATATCAAGTGCTGCAGGTATTACATTTTACAATTGAAATGTGTGGAGGACAAAAGGAAATTTTGGAGGAATCACCCCCAGCTCACTAAACATAAAAGTCATGAAAGCAGAAATGCAATCGCCTGCGGCCACACCACCTTGAATAAGCCTGATCTCGTCTGATCTCAGAAGCTAAGCAATGTTGGGCTTGGTTAGTACTTGGATGGGAGACCACCTGGGAATATCAAGTGCTGCAGGCATTACATTTTACATTGAAATGTGTGGAGGACAAAAGGAAATTTTGGAGGAATCACCCCCAGCTCACTAAACATAAAAGTCATGAAAGCAGAAATGCAATCGCCTGCGGCCACACCACCTTGAATAAGCCTGATCTCGTCTGATCTCAGAAGCTAAGCAATGTTGGGCTTGGTTAGTACTTGGATGGGAGACCACCTGGGAATATCAAGTGCTGCAGGCATTACATTTTTGTAATTACATTTTACAATTGAAATGTGTGGAGGACAAAAGGAAATTTTGGAGGAATCACCCCCAGCTCACTAAACATAAAAGTCATGAAAGCAGAAATGCAATCGCCTGCGGCCACACCACCTTGAATAAGCCTGATCTCGTCTGATCTCAGAAGCTAAGCAATGTTGGGCTTGGTTAGTACTTGGATGGGAGACCACCTGGGAATATCAAGTGCTGCAGGCAATTACATTTTACAATTGAAATGTGTGGAGGACAAAAGGAAATTTTGGAGGAATCACCCCCAGCTCACTAAACATAAAAGTCATGAAAGCAGAAATGCAATCGCCTGCGGCCACACCACCTTGAATAAGCCTGATCTCGTCTGATCTCAGAAGCTAAGCAATGTTGGGCTTGGTTAGTACTTGGATGGGAGACCACCTGGGAATATCAAGTGCTGCAGGCATTACATTTTACAATTGAAATGTGTGGAGGACAAAAGGAAATTTTGGAGGAATCACCCCCAGCTCACTAAACATAAAAGTCATGAAAGCAGAAATGCAATCGCCTGCGGCCACACCACCTTGAATAAGCCTGATCTCGTCTGATCTCAGAAGCTAAGCAATGTTGGGCTTGGTTAGTACTTGGATGGGAGACCACCTGGGAATATCAAGTGCTGCAGGCATTACATTTTACAATTGAAATGTGTGGAGGACAAAAGGAAATTTTGGAGGAATCACCCCCAGCTCACTAAACATAAAAGTCATGAAAGCAGAAATGCAATCGCCTGCGGCCACACCACCTTGAATAAGCCTGATCTCGTCTGATCTCAGAAGCTAAGCAATGTTGGGCTTGGTTAGTACTTGGATGGGAGACCACCTGGGAATATCAAGTGCTGCAGGCATTACATTTTACAATTGAAATGTGTGGAGGACAAAAGGAAATTTTGGAGGAATCACCCCCAGCTCACTAAACATAAAAGTCATGAAAGCAGAAATGCAATCGCCTGCGGCCACACCACCTTGAATAAGCCTGATCTCGTCTGATCTCAGAAGCTAAGCAATGTTGGGCTTGGTTAGTACTTGGATGGGAGACCACCTGGGAATATCAAGTGCTGCAGGCATTACATTTTACAATTGAAATGTGTGGAGGACAAAAGGAAATTTTGGAGGAATCACCCCCAGCTCACTAAACATAAAAGTCATGAAAGCAGAAATGCAATCGCCTGCGGCCACACCACCTTGAATAAGCCTGATCTCGTCTGATCTCAGAAGCTAAGCAATGTTGGGCTTGGTTAGTACTTGGATGGGAGACCACCTGGGAATATCAAGTGCTGCAGGCATTACATTTTACAATTGAAATGTGTGGAGGACAAAAGGAAATTTTGGAGGAATCACCCCCAGCTCACTAAACATAAAAGTCATGAAAGCAGAAATGCAATCGCCTGCGGCCACACCACCTTGAATAAGCCTGATCTCGTCTGATCTCAGAAGCTAAGCAATGTTGGGCTTGGTTAGTACTTGGATGGGAGACCACCTGGGAATATCAAGTGCTGCAGGCATTACATTTTTGTAATTACATTTTACAATTGAAATGTGTGGAGGACAAAAGGAAATTTTGGAGGAATCACCCCCAGCTCACTAAACATAAAAGTCATGAAAGCAGAAATGCAATCGCCTGCGGCCACACCACCTTGAATAAGCCTGATCTCGTCTGATCTCAGAAGCTAAGCAATGTTGGGCTTGGTTAGTACTTGGATGGGAGACCACCTGGGAATATCAAGTGCTGCAGGCATTACATTTTACAATTGAAATGTGTGGAGGACAAAAGGAAATTTTGGAGGAATCACCCCCAGCTCACTAAACATAAAAGTCATGAAAGCAGAAATGCAATCGCCTGCGGCCACACCACCTTGAATAAGCCTGATCTCGTCTGATCTCAGAAGCTAAGCAATGTTGGGCTTGGTTAGTACTTGGATGGGAGACCACCTGGGAATATCAAGTGCTGCAGGCATTACATTTTACAATTGAAATGTGTGGAGGACAAAAGGAAATTTTGGAGGAATCACCCCCAGCTCACTAAACATAAAAGTCATGAAAGCAGAAATGCAATCGCCTGCGGCCACACCACCTTGAATAAGCCTGATCTCGTCTGATCTCAGAAGCTAAGCAATGTTGGGCTTGGTTAGTACTTGGATGGGAGACCACCTGGGAATATCAAGTGCTGCAGGCATTACATTTTTGTAATTACATTTTACAATTGAAATGTGTGGAGGACAAAAGGAAATTTTGGAGGAATCACCCCCAGCTCACTAAACATAAAAGTCATGAAAGCAGAAATGCAATCGCCTGCGGCCACACCACCTTGAATAAGCCTGATCTCGTCTGATCTCAGAAGCTAAGCAATGTTGGGCTTGGTTAGTACTTGGATGGGAGACCACCTGGGAATATCAAGTGCTGCAGGCATTACATTTTACAATTGAAATGTGTGGAGGACAAAAGGAAATTTTGGAGGAATCACCCCCAGCTCACTAAACATAAAAGTCATGAAAGCAGAAATGCAATCGCCTGCGGCCACACCACCTTGAATAAGCCTGATCTCGTCTGATCTCAGAAGCTAAGCAATGTTGGGCTTGGTTAGTACTTGGATGGGAGACCACCTGGGAATATCAAGTGCTGCAGGCATTACATTTTTGTAATTACATTTTACAATTGAAATGTGTGGAGGACAAAAGGAAATTTTGGAGGAATCACCCCCAGCTCACTAAACATAAAAGTCATGAAAGCAGAAATGCAATCGCCTGCGGCCACACCACCTTGAATAAGCCTGATCTCGTCTGATCTCAGAAGCTAAGCAATGTTGGGCTTGGTTAGTACTTGGATGGGAGACCACCTGGGAATATCAAGTGCTGCAGGCATTACATTTTTGTAATTACATTTTACAATTGAAATGTGTGGAGGACAAAAGGAAATTTTGGAGGAATCACCCCCAGCTCACTAAACATAAAAGTCATGAAAGCAGAAATGCAATCGCCTGCGGCCACACCACCTTGAATAAGCCTGATCTCGTCTGATCTCAGAAGCTAAGCAATGTTGGGCTTGGTTAGTACTTGGATGGGAGACCACCTGGGAATATCAAGTGCTGCAGGCATTACATTTTACAATTGAAATGTGTGGAGGACAAAAGGAAATTTTGGAGGAATCACCCCCAGCTCACTAAACATAAAAGTCATGAAAGCAGAAATGCAATCGCCTGCGGCCACACCACCTTGAATAAGCCTGATCTCGTCTGATCTCAGAAGCTAAGCAATGTTGGGCTTGGTTAGTACTTGGATGGGAGACCACCTGGGAATATCAAGTGCTGCAGGCATTACATTTTACAATTGAAATGTGTGGAGGACAAAAGGAAATTTTGGAGGAATCACCCCCAGCTCACTAAACATAAAAGTCATGAAAGCAGAAATGCAATCGCCTGCGGCCACACCACCTTGAATAAGCCTGATCTCGTCTGATCTCAGAAGCTAAGCAATGTTGGGCTTGGTTAGTACTTGGATGGGAGACCACCTGGGAATATCAAGTGCTGCAGGCATTACATTTTTGTAATTACATTTTACAATTGAAATGTGTGGAGGACAAAAGGAAATTTTGGAGGAATCACCCCCAGCTCACTAAACATAAAAGTCATGAAAGCAGAAATGCAATCGCCTGCGGCCACACCACCTTGAATAAGCCTGATCTCGTCTGATCTCAGAAGCTAAGCAATGTTGGGCTTGGTTAGTACTTGGATGGGAGACCACCTGGGAATATCAAGTGCTGCAGGCATTACATTTTACAATTGAAATGTGTGGAGGACAAAAGGAAATTTTGGAGGAATCACCCCCAGCTCACTAAACATAAAAGTCATGAAAGCAGAAATGCAATCGCCTGCGGCCACACCACCTTGAATAAGCCTGATCTCGTCTGATCTCAGAAGCTAAGCAATGTTGGGCTTGGTTAGTACTTGGATGGGAGACCACCTGGGAATATCAAGTGCTGCAGGCATTACATTTTTGTAATTACATTTTACAATTGAAATGTGTGGAGGACAAAAGGAAATTTTGGAGGAATCACCCCCAGCTCACTAAACATAAAAGTCATGAAAGCAGAAATGCAATCGCCTGCGGCCACACCACCTTGAATAAGCCTGATCTCGTCTGATCTCAGAAGCTAAGCAATGTTGGGCTTGATTAGTACTTGGATGGGAGACCACCTTGGAATATCAAGTGCTGCAGGCATTACATTTTACAATTGAAATGTGTGGAGGACAAAAGGAAATTTTGGAGGAATCACCCCCAGCTCACTAAACATAAAAGTCATGAAAGCAGAAATGCAATCGCCTGCGGCCACACCACCTTGAATAAGCCTGATCTCGTCTGATCTCAGAAGCTAAGCAATGTTGGGCTTGGTTAGTACTTGGATGGGAGACCACCTGGGAATATCAAGTGCTGCAGGCATTACATTTTACAATTGAAATGTGTGGAGGACAAAAGGAAATTTTGGAGGAATCACCCCCAGCTCACTAAACATAAAAGTCATGAAAGCAGAAATGCAATCGCCTGCGGCCACACCACCTTGAATAAGCCTGATCTCGTCTGATCTCAGAAGCTAAGCAATGTTGGGCTTGGTTAGTACTTGGATGGGAGACCACCTGGGAATATCAAGTGCTGCAGGCATTACATTTTACAATTGAAATGTGTGGAGGACAAAAGGAAATTTTGGAGGAATCACCCCCAGCTCACTAAACATAAAAGTCATGAAAGCAGAAATGCAATCGCCTGCGGCCACACCACCTTGAATAAGCCTGATCTCGTCTGATCTCAGAAGCTAAGCAATGTTGGGCTTGGTTAGTACTTGGATGGGAGACCACCTGGGAATATCAAGTGCTGCAGGCATTACATTTTACAATTGAAATGTGTGGAGGACAAAAGGAAATTTTGGAGGAATCACCCCCAGCTCACTAAACATAAAAGTCATGAAAGCAGAAATGCAATCGCCTGCGGCCACACCACCTTGAATAAGCCTGATCTCGTCTGATCTCAGAAGCTAAGCAATGTTGGGCTTGGTTAGTACTTGGATGGGAGACCACCTGGGAATATCAAGTGCTGCAGGCATTACATTTTTGTAATTACATTTTACAATTGAAATGTGTGGAGGACAAAAGGAAATTTTGGAGGAATCACCCCCAGCTCACTAAACATAAAAGTCATGAAAGCAGAAATGCAATCGCCTGCGGCCACACCACCTTGAATAAGCCTGATCTCGTCTGATCTCAGAAGCTAAGCAATGTTGGGCTTGGTTAGTACTTGGATGGGAGACCACCTGGGAATATCAAGTGCTGCAGGCATTACATTTTTGTAATTACATTTTACAATTGAAATGTGTGGAGGACAAAAGGAAATTTTGGAGGAATCACCCCCAGCTCACTAAACATAAAAGTCATGAAAGCAGAAATGCAATCGCCTGCGGCCACACCGCCTTGAATAAGCCTGATCTCGTCTGATCTCAGAAGCTAAGCAATGTTGGGCTTGGTTAGTACTTGGATGGGAGACCACCTGGGAATATCAAGTGCTGCAGGCATTACATTTTTGTAATTACATTTTACAATTGAAATGTGTGGAGGACAAAAGGAAATTTTGGAGGAATCACCCCCAGCTCACTAAACATAAAAGTCATGAAAGCAGAAATGCAATCGCCTGCGGCCACACCACCTTGAATAAGCCTGATCTCGTCTGATCTCAGAAGCTAAGCAATGTTGGGCTTGGTTAGTACTTGGATGGGAGACCACCTGGGAATATCAAGTGCTGCAGGCATTACATTTTACAATTGAAATGTGTGGAGGACAAAAGGAAATTTTGGAGGAATCACCCCCAGCTCACTAAACATAAAAGTCATGAAAGCAGAAATGCAATCGCCTGCGGCCACACCACCTTGAATAAGCCTGATCTCGTCTGATCTCAGAAGCTAAGCAATGTTGGGCTTGGTTAGTACTTGGATGGGAGACCACCTGGGAATATCAAGTGCTGCAGGCATTACATTTTTGTAATTACATTTTACAATTGAAATGTGTGGAGGACAAAAGGAAATTTTGGAGGAATCACCCCCAGCTCACTAAACATAAAAGTCATGAAAGCAGAAATGCAATCGCCTGCGGCCACACCACCTTGAATAAGCCTGATCTCGTCTGATCTCAGAAGCTAAGCAATGTTGGGCTTGGTTAGTACTTGGATGGGAGACCACCTGGGAATATCAAGTGCTGCAGGCATTACATTTTTGTAATTACATTTTACAATTGAAATGTGTGGAGGACAAAAGGAAATTTTGGAGGAATCACCCCCAGCTCACTAAACATAAAAGTCATGAAAGCAGAAATGCAATCGCCTGCGGCCACACCACCTTGAATAAGCCTGATCTCGTCTGATCTCAGAAGCTAAGCAATGTTGGGCTTGGTTAGTACTTGGATGGGAGACCACCTGGGAATATCAAGTGCTGCAGGCATTACATTTTTGTAATTACATTTTACAATTGAAATGTGTGGAGGACAAAAGGAAATTTTGGAGGAATCACCCCCAGCTCACTAAACATAAAAGTCATGAAAGCAGAAATGCAATCGCCTGCGGCCACACCACCTTGAATAAGCCTGATCTCGTCTGATCTCAGAAACTAAGCAATGTTGGGCTTGGTTAGTACTTGGATGGGAGACCACCTGGGAATATCAAGTGCTGCAGGCATTACATTTTACAATTGAAATGTGTGGAGGACAAAAGGAAATTTTGGAGGAATCACCCCCAGCTCACTAAACATAAAAGTCATGAAAGCAGAAATGCAATCGCCTGCGGCCACACCACCTTGAATAAGCCTGATCTCGTCTGATCTCAGAAGCTAAGCAATGTTGGGCTTGGTTAGTACTTGGATGGGAGACCACCTGGGAATATCAAGTGCTGCAGGCATTACATTTTTGTAATTACATTTTACAATTGAAATGTGTGGAGGACAAAAGGAAATTTTGGAGGAATCACCCCCAGCTCACTAAACATAAAAGTCATGAAAGCAGAAATGCAATCGCCTGCGGCCACACCACCTTGAATAAGCCTGATCTCGTCTGATCTCAGAAGCTAAGCAATGTTGGGCTTGGTTAGTACTTGGATGGGAGACCACCTGGGAATATCAAGTGCTGCAGGCATTACATTTTTGTAATTACATTTTACAATTGAAATGTGTGGAGGACAAAAGGAAATTTTGGAGGAATCACCCCCAGCTCACTAAACATAAAAGTCATGAAAGCAGAAATGCAATCGCCTGCGGCCACACCACCTTGAATAAGCCTGATCTTGTCTGATCTCAGAAGCTAAGCAATGTTGGGCTTGGTTAGTACTTGGATGGGAGACCACCTGGGAATATCAAGTGCTGCAGGCATTACATTTTACAATTGAAATGTGTGGAGGACAAAAGGAAATTTTGGAGGAATCACCCCCAGCTCACTAAACATAAAAGTCATGAAAGCAGAAATGCAATCGCCTGCGGCCACACCACCTTGAATAAGCCTGATCTCGTCTGATCTCAGAAGCTAAGCAATGTTGGGCTTGGTTAGTACTTGGATGGGAGACCACCTGGGAATATCAAGTGCTGCAGGCATTACATTTTACAATTGAAATGTGTGGAGGACAAAAGGAAATTTTGGAGGAATCACCCCCAGCTCACTAAACATAAAAGTCATGAAAGCAGAAATGCAATCGCCTGCGGCCACACCACCTTGAATAAGCCTGATCTCGTCTGATCTCAGAAGCTAAGCAATGTTGGGCTTGGTTAGTACTTGGATGGGAGACCACCTGGGAATATCAAGTGCTGCAGGCATTACATTTTTGTAATTACATTTTACAATTGAAATGTGTGGAGGACAAAAGGAAATTTTGGAGGAATCACCCCCAGCTCACTAAACATAAAAGTCATGAAAGCAGAAATGCAATCGCCTGCGGCTACACCACCTTGAATAAGCCTGATCTCGTCTGATCTCAGAAGCTAAGCAATGTTGGGCTTGGTTAGTACTTGGATGGGAGACCACCTGGGAATATCAAGTGCTGCAGGCATTACATTTTACAATTGAAATGTGTGGAGGACAAAAGGAAATTTTGGAGGAATCACCCCCAGCTCACTAAACATAAAAGTCATGAAAGCAGAAATGCAATCGCCTGCGGCCACACCACCTTGAATAAGCCTGATCTCGTCTGATCTCAGAAGCTAAGCAATGTTGGGCTTGGTTAGTACTTGGATGGGAGACCACCTCGGAATATCAAGTGCTGCAGGCATTACATTTTTGTAATTACATTTTACAATTGAAATGTGTGGAGGACAAAAGGAAATTTTGGAGGAATCACCCCCAGCTCACTAAACATAAAAGTCATGAAAGCAGAAATGCAATCGCCTGCGGCCACACCACCTTGAATAAGCCTGATCTCGTCTGATCTCAGAAGCTAAGCAATGTTGGGCTTGGTTAGTACTTGGATGGGAGACCACCTGGGAATATCAAGTGCTGCAGGCATTACATTTTTGTAATTACATTTTACAATTGAAATGTGTGGAGGACAAAAGGAAATTTTGGAGGAATCACCCCCAGCTCACTAAACATAAAAGTCATGAAAGCAGAAATGCAATCGCCTGCGGCCACACCACCTTGAATAAGCCTGATCTCGTCTGATCTCAGAAGCTAAGCAATGTTGGGCTTGGTTAGTACTTGGATGGGAGACCACCTCGGAATATCAAGTGCTGCAGGCATTACATTTTTGTAATTACATTTTACAATTGAAATGTGTGGAGGACAAAAGGAAATTTTGGAGGAATCACCCCCAGCTCACTAAACATAAAAGTCATGAAAGCAGAAATGCAATCGCCTGCGGCCACACCACCTTGAATAAGCCTGATCTCGTCTGATCTCAGAAGCTAAGCAATGTTGGGCTTGGTTAGTACTTGGATGGGAGACCACCTGGGAATATCAAGTGCTGCAGGCATTACATTTTTGTAATTACATTTTACAATTGAAATGTGTGGAGGACAAAAGGAAATTTTGGAGGAATCACCCCCAGCTCACTAAACATAAAAGTCATGAAAGCAGAAATGCAATCGCCTGCGGCCACACCACCTTGAATAAGCCTGATCTCGTCTGATCTCAGAAGCTAAGCAATGTTGGGCTTGGTTAGTACTTGGATGGGAGACCACCTGGGAATATCAAGTGCTGCAGGCATTACATTTTTGTAATTACATTTTACAATTGAAATGTGTGGAGGACAAAAGGAAATTTTGGAGGAATCACCCCCAGCTCACTAAACATAAAAGTCATGAAAGCAGAAATGCAATCGCCTGTGGCCACACCACCTTGAATAAGCCTGATCTCGTCTGATCTCAGAAGCTAAGCAATGTTGGGCTTGGTTAGTACTTGGATGGGAGACCACCTGGGAATATCAAGTGCTGCAGGCATTACATTTTTGTAATTACATTTTACAATTGAAATGTGTGGAGGACAAAAGGAAATTTTGGAGGAATCACCCCCAGCTCACTAAACATAAAAGTCATGAAAGCAGAAATGCAATCGCCTGCGGCCACACCACCTTGAATAAGCCTGATCTCGTCTGATCTCAGAAGCTAAGCAATGTTGGGCTTGGTTAGTACTTGGATGGGAGACCACCTGGGAATATCAAGTGCTGCAGGCATTACATTTTTGTAATTACATTTTACAATTGAAATGTGTGGAGGACAAAAGGAAATTTTGGAGGAATCACCCCCAGCTCACTAAACATAAAAGTCATGAAAGCAGAAATGCAATCGCCTGCGGCCACACCACCTTGAATAAGCCTGATCTCGTCTGATCTCAGAAGCTAAGCAATGTTGGGCTTGGTTAGTACTTGGATGGGAGACCACCTGGGAATATCAAGTGCTGCAGGCATTACATTTTACAATTGAAATGTGTGGAGGACAAAAGGAAATTTTGGAGGAATCACCCCCAGCTCACTAAACATAAAAGTCATGAAAGCAGAAATGCAATCGCCTGCGGCCACACCACCTTGAATAAGCCTGATCTCGTCTGATCTCAGAAGCTAAGCAATGTTGGGCTTGGTTAGTACTTGGATGGGAGACCACCTGGGAATATCAAGTGCTGCAGGCATTACATTTTTGTAATTACATTTTACAATTGAAATGTGTGGAGGACAAAAGGAAATTTTGGAGGAATCACCCCCAGCTCACTAAACATAAAAGTCATGAAAGCAGAAATGCAATCGCCTGCGGCCACACCACCTTGAATAAGCCTGATCTCGTCTGATCTCAGAAGCTAAGCAATGTTGGGCTTGGTTAGTACTTGGATGGGAGACCACCTGGGAATATCAAGTGCTGCAGGCATTACATTTTACAATTGAAATGTGTGGAGGACAAAAGGAAATTTTGGAGGAATCACCCCCAGCTCACTAAACATAAAAGTCATGAAAGCAGAAATGCAATCGCCTGCGGCCACACCACCTTGAATAAGCCTGATCTCGTCTGATCTCAGAAGCTAAGCAATGTTGGGCTTGGTTAGTACTTGGATGGGAGACCACCTGGGAATATCAAGTGCTGCAGGCATTACATTTTACAATTGAAATGTGTGGAGGACAAAAGGAAATTTTGGAGGAATCACCCCCAGCTCACTAAACATAAAAGTCATGAAAGCAGAAATGCAATCGCCTGCGGCCACACCACCTTGAATAAGCCTGATCTCGTCTGATCTCAGAAGCTAAGCAATGTTGGGCTTGGTTAGTACTTGGATGGGAGACCACCTGGGAATATCAAGTGCTGCAGGCATTACATTTTACAATTGAAATGTGTGGAGGACAAAAGGAAATTTTGGAGGAATCACCCCCAGCTCACTAAACATAAAAGTCATGAAAGCAGAAATGCAATCGCCTGCGGCCACACCACCTTGAATAAGCCTGATCTCGTCTGATCTCAGAAGCTAAGCAATGTTGGGCTTGGTTAGTACTTGGATGGGAGACCACCTGGGAATATCAAGTGCTGCAGGCATTACATTTTTGTAATTACATTTTACAATTGAAATGTGTGGAGGACAAAAGGAAATTTTGGAGGAATCACCCCCAGCTCACTAAACATAAAAGTCATGAAAGCAGAAATGCAATCGCCTGCGGCCACACCACCTTGAATAAGCCTGATCTCGTCTGATCTCAGAAGCTAAGCAATGTTGGGCTTGGTTAGTACTTGGATGGGAGACCACCTGGGAATATCAAGTGCTGCAGGCATTACATTTTTGTAATTACATTTTACAATTGAAATGTGTGGAGGACAAAAGGAAATTTTGGAGGAATCACCCCCAGCTCACTAAACATAAAAGTCATGAAAGCAGAAATGCAATCGCCTGCGGCCACACCACCTTGAATAAGCCTGATCTCGTCTGATCTCAGAAGCTAAGCAATGTTGGGCTTGGTTAGTACTTGGATGGGAGACCACCTGGGAATATCAAGTGCTGCAGGCATTACATTTTTGTAATTACATTTTACAATTGAAATGTGTGGAGGACAAAAGGAAATTTTGGAGGAATCACCCCCAGCTCACTAAACATAAAAGTCATGAAAGCAGAAATGCAATCGCCTGCGGCCACACCACCTTGAATAAGCCTGATCTCGTCTGATCTCAGAAGCTAAGCAATGTTGGGCTTGGTTAGTACTTGGATGGGAGACCACCTGGGAATATCAAGTGCTGCAGGCATTACATTTTACAATTGAAATGTGTGGAGGACAAAAGGAAATTTTGGAGGAATCACCCCCAGCTCACTAAACATAAAAGTCATGAAAGCAGAAATGCAATCGCCTGCGGCCACACCACCTTGAATAAGCCTGATCTCGTCTGATCTCAGAAGCTAAGCAATGTTGGGCTTGGTTAGTACTTGGATGGGAGACCACCTGGGAATATCAAATGCTGCAGGCATTACATTTTACAATTGAAATGTGTGGAGGACAAAAGGAAATTTTGGAGGAATCACCCCCAGCTCACTAAACATAAAAGTCATGAAAGCAGAAATGCAATCGCCTGCGGCCACACCACCTTGAATAAGCCTGATCTCGTCTGATCTCAGAAGCTAAGCAATGTTGGGCTTGGTTAGTACTTGGATGGGAGACCACCTGGGAATATCAAGTGCTGCAGGCATTACATTTTACAATTGAAATGTGTGGAGGACAAAAGGAAATTTTGGAGGAATCACCCCCAGCTCACTAAACATAAAAGTCATGAAAGCAGAAATGCAATCGCCTGCGGCCACACCACCTTGAATAAGCCTGATCTCGTCTGATCTCAGAAGCTAAGCAATGTTGGGCTTGGTTAGTACTTGGATGGGAGACCACCTGGGAATATCAAGTGCTGCAGGCATTACATTTTTGTAATTACATTTTACAATTGAAATGTGTGGAGGACAAAAGGAAATTTTGGAGGAATCACCCCCAGCTCACTAAACATAAAAGTCATGAAAGCAGAAATGCAATCGCCTGCGGCCACACCACCTTGAATAAGCCTGATCTCGTCTGATCTCAGAAGCTAAGCAATGTTGGGCTTGGTTAGTACTTGGATGGGAGACCACCTGGGAATATCAAGTGCTGCAGGCATTACATTTTTGTAATTACATTTTACAATTGAAATGTGTGGAGGACAAAAGGAAATTTTGGAGGAATCACCCCCAGCTCACTAAACATAAAAGTCATGAAAGCAGAAATGCAATCGCCTGCGGCCACACCACCTTGAATAAGCCTGATCTCGTCTGATCTCAGAAGCTAAGCAATGTTGGGCTTGGTTAGTACTTGGATGGGAGACCACCTGGGAATATCAAGTGCTGCAGGCATTACATTTTTGTAATTACATTTTACAATTGAAATGTGTGGAGGACAAAAGGAAATTTTGGAGGAATCACCCCCAGCTCACTAAACATAAAAGTCATGAAAGCAGAAATGCAATCGCCTGCGGCCACACCACCTTGAATAAGCCTGATCTCGTCTGATCTCAGAAGCTAAGCAATGTTGGGCTTGGTTAGTACTTGGATGGGAGACCACCTGGGAATATCAAGTGCTGCAGGCATTACATTTTACAATTGAAATGTGTGGAGGACAAAAGGAAATTTTGGAGGAATCACCCCCAGCTCACTAAACATAAAAGTCATGAAAGCAGAAATGCAATCGCCTGCGGCCACACCACCTTGAATAAGCCTGATCTCGTCTGATCTCAGAAGCTAAGCAATGTTGGGCTTGGTTAGTACTTGGATGGGAGACCACCTGGGAATATCAAGTGCTGCAGGCATTACATTTTACAATTGAAATGTGTGGAGGACAAAAGGAAATTTTGGAGGAATCACCCCCAGCTCACTAAACATAAAAGTCATGAAAGCAGAAATGCAATCGCCTGCGGCCACACCACCTTGAATAAGCCTGATCTCGTCTGATCTCAGAAGCTAAGCAATGTTGGGCTTGGTTAGTACTTGGATGGGAGACCACCTGGGAATATCAAGTGCTGCAGGCATTACATTTTACAATTGAAATGTGTGGAGGACAAAAGGAAATTTTGGAGGAATCACCCCCAGCTCACTAAACATAAAAGTCATGAAAGCAGAAATGCAATCGCCTGCGGCCACACCACCTTGAATAAGCCTGATCTCGTCTGATCTCAGAAGCTAAGCAATGTTGGGCTTGGTTAGTACTTGGATGGGAGACCACCTGGGAATATCAAGTGCTGCAGGCATTACATTTTACAATTGAAATGTGTGGAGGACAAAAGGAAATTTTGGAGGAATCACCCCCAGCTCACTAAACATAAAAGTCATGAAAGCAGAAATGCAATCGCCTGCGGCCACACCACCTTGAATAAGCCTGATCTCGTCTGATCTCAGAAGCTAAGCAATGTTGGGCTTGGTTAGTACTTGGATGGGAGACCACCTGGGAATATCAAGTGCTGCAGGCATTACATTTTACAATTGAAATGTGTGGAGGACAAAAGGAAATTTTGGAGGAATCACCCCCAGCTCACTAAACATAAAAGTCATGAAAGCAGAAATGCAATCGCCTGCGGCCACACCACCTTGAATAAGCCTGATCTCGTCTGATCTCAGAAGCTAAGCAATGTTGGGCTTGGTTAGTACTTGGATGGGAGACCACCTGGGAATATCAAGTGCTGCAGGCATTACATTTTACAATTGAAATGTGTGGAGGACAAAAGGAAATTTTGGAGGAATCACCCCCAGCTCACTAAACATAAAAGTCATGAAAGCAGAAATGCAATCGCCTGCGGCCACACCACCTTGAATAAGCCTGATCTCGTCTGATCTCAGAAGCTAAGCAATGTTGGGCTTGGTTAGTACTTGGATGGGAGACCACCTGGGAATATCAAGTGCTGCAGGCATTACATTTTACAATTGAAATGTGTGGAGGACAAAAGGAAATTTTGGAGGAATCACCCCCAGCTCACTAAACATAAAAGTCATGAAAGCAGAAATGCAATCGCCTGCGGCCACACCACCTTGAATAAGCCTGATCTCGTCTGATCTCAGAAGCTAAGCAATGTTGGGCTTGGTTAGTACTTGGATGGGAGACCACCTGGGAATATCAAGTGCTGCAGGCATTACATTTTACAATTGAAATGTGTGGAGGACAAAAGGAAATTTTGGAGGAATCACCCCCAGCTCACTAAACATAAAAGTCATGAAAGCAGAAATGCAATCGCCTGCGGCCACACCACCTTGAATAAGCCTGATCTCGTCTGATCTCAGAAGCTAAGCAATGTTGGGCTTGGTTAGTACTTGGATGGGAGACCACCTGGGAATATCAAGTGCTGCAGGCATTACATTTTACAATTGAAATGTGTGGAGGACAAAAGGAAATTTTGGAGGAATCACCCCCAGCTCACTAAACATAAAAGTCATGAAAGCAGAAATGCAATCGCCTGCGGCCACACCACCTTGAATAAGCCTGATCTCGTCTGATCTCAGAAGCTAAGCAATGTTGGGCTTGGTTAGTACTTGGATGGGAGACCACCTGGGAATATCAAGTGCTGCAGGCATTACATTTTACAATTGAAATGTGTGGAGGACAAAAGGAAATTTTGGAGGAATCACCCCCAGCTCACTAAACATAAAAGTCATGAAAGCAGAAATGCAATCGCCTGCGGCCACACCACCTTGAATAAGCCTGATCTCGTCTGATCTCAGAAGCTAAGCAATGTTGGGCTTGGTTAGTACTTGGATGGGAGACCACCTGGGAATATCAAGTGCTGCAGGCATTACATTTTACAATTGAAATGTGTGGAGGACAAAAGGAAATTTTGGCGGAATCACCCCCAGCTCACTAAACATAAAAGTCATGAAAGCAGAAATGCAATCGCCTGCGGCCACACCACCTTGAATAAGCCTGATCTCGTCTGATCTCAGAAGCTAAGCAATGTTGGGCTTGGTTAGTACTTGGATGGGAGACCACCTGGGAATATCAAGTGCTGCAGGCATTACATTTTACAATTGAAATGTGTGGAGGACAAAAGGAAATTTTGGAGGAATCACCCCCAGCTCACTAAACATAAAAGTCATGAAAGCAGAAATGCAATCGCCTGCGGCCACACCACCTTGAATAAGCCTGATCTCGTCTGATCTCAGAAGCTAAGCAATGTTGGGCTTGGTTAGTACTTGGATGGGAGACCACCTGGGAATATCAAGTGCTGCAGGCATTACATTTTACAATTGAAATGTGTGGAGGACAAAAGGAAATTTTGGAGGAATCACCCCCAGCTCACTAAACATAAAAGTCATGAAAGCAGAAATGCAATCGCCTGCGGCCACACCACCTTGAATAAGCCTGATCTCGTCTGATCTCAGAAGCTAAGCAATGTTGGGCTTGGTTAGTACTTGGATGGGAGACCACCTGGGAATATCAAGTGCTGCAGGCATTACATTTTTGTAATTACATTTTACAATTGAAATGTGTGGAGGACAAAAGGAAATTTTGGAGGAATCACCCCCAGCTCACTAAACATAAAAGTCATGAAAGCAGAAATGCAATCGCCTGCGGCCACACCACCTTGAATAAGCCTGATCTCGTCTGATCTCAGAAGCTAAGCAATGTTGGGCTTGGTTAGTACTTGGATGGGAGACCACCTGGGAATATCAAGTGCTGCAGGCATTACATTTTACAATTGAAATGTGTGGAGGACAAAAGGAAATTTTGGAGGAATCACCCCCAGCTCACTAAACATAAAAGTCATGAAAGCAGAAATGCAATCGCCTGCGGCCACACCACCTTGAATAAGCCTGATCTCGTCTGATCTCAGAAGCTAAGCAATGTTGGGCTTGGTTAGTACTTGGATGGGAGACCACCTGGGAATATCAAGTGCTGCAGGCATTACATTTTTGTAATTACATTTTACAATTGAAATGTGTGGAGGACAAAAGGAAATTTTGGAGGAATCACCCCCAGCTCACTAAACATAAAAGTCATGAAAGCAGAAATGCAATCGCCTGCGGCCACACCACCTTGAATAAGCCTGATCTCGTCTGATCTCAGAAGCTAAGCAATGTTGGGCTTGGTTAGTACTTGGATGGGAGACCACCTGGGAATATCAAGTGCTGCAGGCATTACATTTTTGTAATTACATTTTACAATTGAAATGTGTGGAGGACAAAAGGAAATTTTGGAGGAATCACCCCCAGCTCACTAAACATAAAAGTCATGAAAGCAGAAATGCAATCGCCTGCGGCCACACCACCTTGAATAAGCCTGATCTCGTCTGATCTCAGAAGCTAAGCAATGTTGGGCTTGGTTAGTACTTGGATGGGAGACCACCTGGGAATATCAAGTGCTGCAGGCATTACATTTTACAATTGAAATGTGTGGAGGACAAAAGGAAATTTTGGAGGAATCACCCCCAGCTCACTAAACATAAAAGTCATGAAAGCAGAAATGCAATCGCCTGCGGCCACACCACCTTGAATAAGCCTGATCTCGTCTGATCTCAGAAGCTAAGCAATGTTGGGCTTGGTTAGTACTTGGATGGGAGACCACCTGGGAATATCAAGTGCTGCAGGCATTACATTTTTGTAATTACATTTTACAATTGAAATGTGTGGAGGACAAAAGGAAATTTTGGAGGAATCACCCCCAGCTCACTAAACATAAAAGTCATGAAAGCAGAAATGCAATCGCCTGCGGCCACACCACCTTGAATAAGCCTGATCTCGTCTGATCTCAGAAGCTAAGCAATGTTGGGCTTGGTTAGTACTTGGATGGGAGACCACCTGGGAATATCAAGTGCTGCAGGCATTACATTTTACAATTGAAATGTGTGGAGGACAAAAGGAAATTTTGGAGGAATCACCCCCAGCTCACTAAACATAAAAGTCATGAAAGCAGAAATGCAATCGCCTGCGGCCACACCACCTTGAATAAGCCTGATCTCGTCTGATCTCAGAAGCTAAGCAATGTTGGGCTTGGTTAGTACTTGGATGGGAGACCACCTGGGAATATCAAGTGCTGCAGGCATTACATTTTTGTAATTACATTTTACAATTGAAATGTGTGGAGGACAAAAGGAAATTTTGGAGGAATCACCCCCAGCTCACTAAACATAAAAGTCATGAAAGCAGAAATGCAATCGCCTGCGGCCACACCACCTTGAATAAGCCTGATCTCGTCTGATCTCAGAAGCTAAGCAATGTTGGGCTTGGTTAGTACTTGGATGGTAGACCACCTGGGAATATCAAGTGCTGCAGGCATTACATTTTTGTAATTACATTTTACAATTGAAATGTGTGGAGGACAAAAGGAAATTTTGGAGGAATCACCCCCAGCTCACTAAACATAAAAGTCATGAAAGCAGAAATGCAATCGCCTGCGGCCACACCACCTTGAATAAGCCTGATCTCGTCTGATCTCAGAAGCTAAGCAATGTTGGGCTTGGTTAGTACTTGGATGGGAGACCACCTGGGAATATCAAGTGCTGCAGGCATTACATTTTTGTAATTACATTTTACAATTGAAATGTGTGGAGGACAAAAGGAAATTTTGGAGGAATCACCCCCAGCTCACTAAACATAAAAGTCATGAAAGCAGAAATGCAATCGCCTGCGGCCACACCACCTTGAATAAGCCTGATCTCGTCTGATCTCAGAAGCTAAGCAATGTTGGGCTTGGTTAGTACTAGGATGGGAGACCACCTGGGAATATCAAGTGCTGCAGGCATTACATTTTACAATTGAAATGTGTGGAGGACAAAAGGAAATTTTGGAGGAATCACCCCCAGCTCACTAAACATAAAAGTCATGAAAGCAGAAATGCAATCGCCTGCGGCCACACCACCTTGAATAAGCCTGATCTCGTCTGATCTCAGAAGCTAAGCAATGTTGGGCTTGGTTAGTACTTGGATGGGAGACCACCTGGGAATATCAAGTGCTGCAGGCATTACATTTTTGTAATTACATTTTACAATTGAAATGTGTGGAGGACAAAAGGAAATTTTGGAGGAATCACCCCCAGCTCACTAAACATAAAAGTCATGAAAGCAGAAATGCAATCGCCTGCGGCCACACCACCTTGAATAAGCCTGATCTCGTCTGATCTCAGAAGCTAAGCAATGTTGGGCTTGGTTAGTACTTGGATGGGAGACCACCTGGGAATATCAAGTGCTGCAGGCATTACATTTTTGTAATTACATTTTACAATTGAAATGTGTGGAGGACAAAAGGAAATTTTGGAGGAATCACCCCCAGCTCACTAAACATAAAAGTCATGAAAGCAGAAATGCAATCGCCTGCGGCCACACCACCTTGAATAAGCCTGATCTCGTCTGATCTCAGAAGCTAAGCAATGTTGGGCTTGGTTAGTACTTGGATGGGAGACCACCTGGGAATATCAAGTGCTGCAGGCATTACATTTTTGTAATTACATTTTACAATTGAAATGTGTGGAGGACAAAAGGAAATTTTGGAGGAATCACCCCCAGCTCACTAAACATAAAAGTCATGAAAGCAGAAATGCAATCGCCTGCGGCCACACCACCTTGAATAAGCCTGATCTCGTCTGATCTCTGAAGCTAAGCAATGTTGGGCTTGGTTAGTACTTGGATGGGAGACCACCTGGGAATATCAAGTGCTGCAGGCATTACATTTTACAATTGAAATGTGTGGAGGACAAAAGGAAATTTTGGAGGAATCACCCCCAGCTCACTAAACATAAAAGTCATGAAAGCAGAAATGCAATCGCCTGCGGCCACACCACCTTGAATAAGCCTGATCTCGTCTGATCTCAGAAGCTAAGCAATGTTGGGCTTGGTTAGTACTTGGATGGGAGACCACCTGGGAATATCAAGTGCTGCAGGCATTACATTTTTGTAATTACATTTTACAATTGAAATGTGTGGACGACAAAAGGAAATTTTGGAGGAATCACCCCCAGCTCACTAAACATAAAAGTCATGAAAGCAGAAATGCAATCGCCTGCGGCCACACCACCTTGAATAAGCCTGATCTCGTCTGATCTCAGAAGCTAAGCAATGTTGGGCTTGGTTAGTACTTGGATGGGAGACCACCTGGGAATATCAAGTGCTGCAGGCATTACATTTTACAATTGAAATGTGTGGAGGACAAAAGGAAATTTTGGAGGAATCACCCCCAGCTCACTAAACATAAAAGTCATGAAAGCAGAAATGCAATCGCCTGCGGCCACACCACCTTGAATAAGCCTGATCTCGTCTGATCTCAGAAGCTAAGCAATGTTGGGCTTGGTTAGTACTTGGATGGGAGACCACCTGGGAATATCAAGTGCTGCAGGCATTACATTTTACAATTGAAATGTGTGGAGGACAAAAGGAAATTTTGGAGGAATCACCCCCAGCTCACTAAACATAAAAGTCATGAAAGCAGAAATGCAATCGCCTGCGGCCACACCACCTTGAATAAGCCTGATCTCGTCTGATCTCAGAAGCTAAGCAATGTTGGGCTTGGTTAGTACTTGGATGGGAGACCACCTGGGAATATCAAGTGCTGCAGGCATTACATTTTTGTAATTACATTTTACAATTGAAATGTGTGGAGGACAAAAGGAAATTTTGGAGGAATCACCCCCAGCTCACTAAACATAAAAGTCATGAAAGCAGAAATGCAATCGCCTGCGGCCACACCACCTTGAATAAGCCTGATCTCGTCTGATCTCAGAAGCTAAGCAATGTTGGGCTTGGTTAGTACTTGGATGGGAGACCACCTGGGAATATCAAGTGCTGCAGGCATTACATTTTACAATTGAAATGTGTGGAGGACAAAAGGAAATTTTGGAGGAATCACCCCCAGCTCACTAAACATAAAAGTCATGAAAGCAGAAATGCAATCGCCTGCGGCCACACCACCTTGAATAAGCCTGATCTCGTCTGATCTCAGAAGCTAAGCAATGTTGGGCTTGGTTAGTACTTGGATGGGAGACCACCTCGGAATATCAAGTGCTGCAGGCATTACATTTTACAATTGAAATGTGTGGAGGACAAAAGGAAATTTTGGAGGAATCACCCCCAGCTCACTAAACATAAAAGTCATGAAAGCAGAAATGCAATCGCCTGCGGCCACACCACCTTGAATAAGCCTGATCTCGTCTGATCTCAGAAGCTAAGCAATGTTGGGCTTGGTTAGTACTTGGATGGGAGACCACCTGGGAATATCAAGTGCTGCAGGCATTACATTTTTGTAATTACATTTTACAATTGAAATGTGTGGAGGACAAAAGGAAATTTTGGAGGAATCACCCCCAGCTCACTAAACATAAAAGTCATGAAAGCAGAAATGCAATCGCCTGCGGCCACACCACCTTGAATAAGCCTGATCTCGTCTGATCTCAGAAGCTAAGCAATGTTGGGCTTGGTTAGTACTTGGATGGGAGACCACCTGGGAATATCAAGTGCTGCAGGCATTACATTTTTGTAATTACATTTTACAATTGAAATGTGTGGAGGACAAAAGGAAATTTTGGAGGAATCACCCCCAGCTCACTAAACATAAAAGTCATGAAGCAGAAATGCAATCGCCTGCGGCCACACCACCTTGAATAAGCCTGATCTCGTCTGATCTCAGAAGCTAAGCAATGTTGGGCTTGGTTAGTACTTGGATGGGAGACCACCTGGGAATATCAAGTGCTGCAGGCATTACATTTTTGTAATTACATTTTACAATTGAAATGTGTGGAGGACAAAAGGAAATTTTGGAGGAATCACCCCCAGCTCACTAAACATAAAAGTCATGAAAGCAGAAATGCAATCGCCTGCGGCCACACCACCTTGAATAAGCCTGATCTCGTCTGATCTCAGAAGCTAAGCAATGTTGGGCTTGGTTAGTACTTGGATGGGAGACCACCTCGGAATATCAAGTGCTGCAGGCATTACATTTTACAATTGAAATGTGTGGAGGACAAAAGGAAATTTTGGAGGAATCACCCCCAGCTCACTAAACATAAAAGTCATGAAAGCAGAAATGCAATCGCCTGCGGCCACACCACCTTGAATAAGCCTGATCTCGTCTGATCTCAGAAGCTAAGCAATGTTGGGCTTGGTTAGTACTTGGATGGGAGACCACCTGGGAATATCAAGTGCTGCAGGCATTACATTTTTGTAATTACATTTTACAATTGAAATGTGTGGAGGACAAAAGGAAATTTTGGAGGAATCACCCCCAGCTCACTAAACATAAAAGTCATGAAAGCAGAAATGCAATCGCCTGCGGCCACACCACCTTGAATAAGCCTGATCTCGTCTGATCTCAGAAGCTAAGCAATGTTGGGCTTGGTTAGTACTTGGATGGGAGACCACCTGGGAATATCAAGTGCTGCAGGCATTACATTTTACAATTGAAATGTGTGGAGGACAAAAGGAAATTTTGGAGGAATCACCCCCAGCTCACTAAACATAAAAGTCATGAAAGCAGAAATGCAATCGCCTGCGGCCACACCACCTTGAATAAGCCTGATCTCGTCTGATCTCAGAAGCTAAGCAATGTTGGGCTTGGTTAGTACTTGGATGGGAGACCACCTGGGAATATCAAGTGCTGCAGGCATTACATTTTTGTAATTACATTTTACAATTGAAATGTGTGGAGGACAAAAGGAAATTTTGGAGGAATCACCCCCAGCTCACTAAACATAAAAGTCATGAAAGCAGAAATGCAATCGCCTGCGGCCACACCACCTTGAATAAGCCTGATCTCGTCTGATCTCAGAAGCTAAGCAATGTTGGGCTTGGTTAGTACTTGGATGGGAGACCACCTGGGAATATCAAGTGCTGCAGGCATTACATTTTACAATTGAAATGTGTGGAGGACAAAAGGAAATTTTGGAGGAATCACCCCCAGCTCACTAAACATAAAAGTCATGAAAGCAGAAATGCAATCGCCTGCGGCCACACCACCTTGAATAAGCCTGATCTCGTCTGATCTCAGAAGCTAAGCAATGTTGGGCTTGGTTAGTACTTGGATGGGAGACCACCTGGGAATATCAAGTGCTGCAGGCATTACATTTTTGTAATTACATTTTACAATTGAAATGTGTGGAGGACAAAAGGAAATTTTGGAGGAATCACCCCCAGCTCACTAAACATAAAAGTCATGAAAGCAGAAATGCAATCGCCTGCGGCCACACCACCTTGAATAAGCCTGATCTCGTCTGATCTCAGAAGCTAAGCAATGTTGGGCTTGGTTAGTACTAGGATGGGAGACCACCTGGGAATATCAAGTGCTGCAGGCATTACATTTTACAATTGAAATGTGTGGAGGACAAAAGGAAATTTTGGAGGAATCACCCCCAGCTCACTAAACATAAAAGTCATGAAAGCAGAAATGCAATCGCCTGCGGCCACACCACCTTGAATAAGCCTGATCTCGTCTGATCTCAGAAGCTAAGCAATGTTGGGCTTGGTTAGTACTTGGATGGGAGACCACCTGGGAATATCAAGTGCTGCAGGCATTACATTTTACAATTGAAATGTGTGGAGGACAAAAGGAAATTTTGGAGGAATCACCCCCAGCTCACTAAACATAAAAGTCATGAAAGCAGAAATTCAATCGCCTGCGGCCACACCACCTTGAATAAGCCTGATCTCGTCTGATCTCAGAAGCTAAGCAATGTTGGGCTTGGTTAGTACTTGGATGGGAGACCACCTGGGAATATCAAGTGCTGCAGGCATTACATTTTACAATTGAAATGTGTGGAGGACAAAAGGAAATTTTGGAGGAATCACCCCCAGCTCACTAAACATAAAAGTCATGAAAGCAGAAATGCAATCGCCTGCGGCCACACCACCTTGAATAAGCCTGATCTCGTCTGATCTCAGAAGCTAAGCAATGTTGGGCTTGGTTAGTACTTGGATGGGAGACCACCTGGGAATATCAAGTGCTGCAGGCATTACATTTTACAATTGAAATGTGTGGAGGACAAAAGGAAATTTTGGAGGAATCACCCCCAGCTCACTAAACATAAAAGTCATGAAAGCAGAAATGCAATCGCCTGCGGCCACACCACCTTGAATAAGCCTGATCTCGTCTGATCTCAGAAGCTAAGCAATGTTGGGCTTGGTTAGTACTTGGATGGGAGACCACCTGGGAATATCAAGTGCTGCAGGCATTACATTTTACAATTGAAATGTGTGGAGGACAAAAGGAAATTTTGGAGGAATCACCCCCAGCTCACTAAACATAAAAGTCATGAAAGCAGAAATGCAATCGCCTGCGGCCACACCACCTTGAATAAGCCTGATCTCGTCTGATCTCAGAAGCTAAGCAATGTTGGGCTTGGTTAGTACTTGGATGGGAGACCACCTGGGAATATCAAGTGCTGCAGGCATTACATTTTTGTAATTACATTTTACAATTGAAATGTGTGGAGGACAAAAGGAAATTTTGGAGGAATCACCCCCAGCTCACTAAACATAAAAGTCATGAAAGCAGAAATGCAATCGCCTGCGGCCACACCACCTTGAATAAGCCTGATCTCGTCTGATCTCAGAAGCTAAGCAATGTTGGGCTTGGTTAGTACTTGGATGGGAGACCACCTGGGAATATCAAGTGCTGCAGGCATTACATTTTACAATTGAAATGTGTGGAGGACAAAAGGAAATTTTGGAGGAATCACCCCCAGCTCACTAAACATAAAAGTCATGAAAGCAGAAATGCAATCGCCTGCGGCCACACCACCTTGAATAAGCCTGATCTCGTCTGATCTCTGAAGCTAAGCAATGTTGGGCTTGGTTAGTACTTGGATGGGAGACCACCTGGGAATATCAAGTGCTGCAGGCATTACATTTTACAATTGAAATGTGTGGAGGACAAAAGGAAATTTTGGAGGAATCACCCCCAGCTCACTAAACATAAAAGTCATGAAAGCAGAAATGCAATCGCCTGCGGCCACACCACCTTGAATAAGCCTGATCTCGTCTGATCTCAGAAGCTAAGCAATGTTGGGCTTGGTTAGTACTTGGATGGGAGACCACCTGGGAATATCAAGTGCTGCAGGCATTACATTTTACAATTGAAATGTGTGGAGGACAAAAGGAAATTTTGGAGGAATCACCCCCAGCTCACTAAACATAAAAGTCATGAAAGCAGAAATGCAATCGCCTGCGGCCACACCACCTTGAATAAGCCTGATCTCGTCTGATCTCAGAAGCTAAGCAATGTTGGGCTTGGTTAGTACTTGGATGGGAGACCACCTGGGAATATCAAGTGCTGCAGGCATTACATTTTACAATTGAAATGTGTGGAGGACAAAAGGAAATTTTGGAGGAATCACCCCCAGCTCACTAAACATAAAAGTCATGAAAGCAGAAATGCAATCGCCTGCGGCCACACCACCTTGAATAAGCCTGATCTCGTCTGATCTCAGAAGCTAAGCAATGTTGGGCTTGGTTAGTACTTGGATGGGAGACCACCTGGGAATATCAAGTGCTGCAGGCATTACATTTTACAATTGAAATGTGTGGAGGACAAAAGGAAATTTTGGAGGAATCACCCCCAGCTCACTAAACATAAAAGTCATGAAAGCAGAAATGCAATCGCCTGCGGCCACACCACCTTGAATAAGCCTGATCTCGTCTGATCTCAGAAGCTAAGCAATGTTGGGCTTGGTTAGTACTTGGATGGGAGACCACCTGGGAATATCAAGTGCTGCAGGCATTACATTTTACAATTGAAATGTGTGGAGGACAAAAGGAAATTTTGGAGGAATCACCCCCAGCTCACTAAACATAAAAGTCATGAAAGCAGAAATGCAATCGCCTGCGGCCACACCACCTTGAATAAGCCTGATCTCGTCTGATCTCAGAAGCTAAGCAATGTTGGGCTTGGTTAGTACTTGGATGGGAGACCACCTGGGAATATCAAGTGCTGCAGGCATTACATTTTTGTAATTACATTTTACAATTGAAATGTGTGGAGGACAAAAGGAAATTTTGGAGGAATCACCCCCAGCTCACTAAACATAAAAGTCATGAAAGCAGAAATGCAATCGCCTGCGGCCACACCACCTTGAATAAGCCTGATCTCGTCTGATCTCAGAAGCTAAGCAATGTTGGGCTTGGTTAGTACTTGGATGGGAGACCACCTGGGAATATCAAGTGCTGCAGGCATTACATTTTACAATTGAAATGTGTGGAGGACAAAAGGAAATTTTGGAGGAATCACCCCCAGCTCACTAAACATAAAAGTCATGAAAGCAGAAATGCAATCGCCTGCGGCCACACCACCTTGAATAAGCCTGATCTCGTCTGATCTCAGAAGCTAAGCAATGTTGGGCTTGGTTAGTACTTGGATGGGAGACCACCTGGGAATATCAAGTGCTGCAGGCATTACATTTTACAATTGAAATGTGTGGAGGACAAAAGGAAATTTTGGAGGAATCACCCCCAGCTCACTAAACATAAAAGTCATGAAAGCAGAAATGCAATCGCCTGCGGCCACACCACCTTGAATAAGCCTGATCTCGTCTGATCTCAGAAGCTAAGCAATGTTGGGCTTGGTTAGTACTAGGATGGGAGACCACCTGGGAATATCAAGTGCTGCAGGCATTACATTTTACAATTGAAATGTGTGGAGGACAAAAGGAAATTTTGGAGGAATCACCCCCAGCTCACTAAACATAAAAGTCATGAAAGCAGAAATGCAATCGCCTGCGGCCACACCACCTTGAATAAGCCTGATCTCGTCTGATCTCAGAAGCTAAGCAATGTTGGGCTTGGTTAGTACTTGGATGGGAGACCACCTGGGAATATCAAGTGCTGCAGGCATTACATTTTACAATTGAAATGTGTGGAGGACAAAAGGAAATTTTGGAGGAATCACCCCCAGCTCACTAAACATAAAAGTCATGAAAGCAGAAATGCAATCGCCTGCGGCCACACCACCTTGAATAAGCCTGATCTCGTCTGATCTCAGAAGCTAAGCAATGTTGGGCTTGGTTAGTACTTGGATGGGAGACCACCTGGGAATATCAAGTGCTGCAGGCATTACATTTTACAATTGAAATGTGTGGAGGACAAAAGGAAATTTTGGAGGAATCACCCCCAGCTCACTAAACATAAAAGTCATGAAAGCAGAAATGCAATCGCCTGCGGCCACACCACCTTGAATAAGCCTGATCTCGTCTGATCTCAGAAGCTAAGCAATGTTGGGCTTGGTTAGTACTTGGATGGGAGACCACCTGGGAATATCAAGTGCTGCAGGCATTACATTTTTGTAATTACATTTTACAATTGAAATGCGTGGAGGACAAAAGGAAATTTTGGAGGAATCACCCCCAGCTCACTAAACATAAAAGTCATGAAAGCAGAAATGCAATCGCCTGCGGCCACACCACCTTGAATAAGCCTGATCTCGTCTGATCTCAGAAGCTAAGCAATGTTGGGCTTGGTTAGTACTAGGATGGGAGACCACCTGGGAATATCAAGTGCTGCAGGCATTACATTTTACAATTGAAATGTGTGGAGGACAAAAGGAAATTTTGGAGGAATCACCCCCAGCTCACTAAACATAAAAGTCATGAAAGCAGAAATGCAATTGCCTGCGACCACACCACCTTGAATACGCCTGATCTCGTCTGATCTCAGAAGCTAAGCAATGTTGGGCTTGGTTAGTACTTGGATGGGAGACCACCTCGGAATATCAAGTGCTGCAGGCATTACATTTTACAATTGAAATGTGTGGAGGACAAAAGGAAATTTTGGAGGAATCACCCCCAGCTCACTAAACATAAAAGTCATGAAAGCAGAAATGCAATCGCCTGCGGCCACACCACCTTGAATAAGCCTGATCTCGTCTGATCTCAGAAGCTAAGCAATGTTGGGCTTGGTTAGTACTTGGATGGGAGACCACCTGGGAATATCAAGTGCTGCAGGCATTACATTTTACAATTGAAATGTGTGGAGGACAAAAGGAAATTTTGGAGGAATCACCCCCAGCTCACTAAACATAAAAGTCATGAAAGCAGAAATGCAATCGCCTGCGGCCACACCACCTTGAATAAGCCTGATCTCGTCTGATCTCAGAAGCTAAGCAATGTTGGGCTTGGTTAGTACTTGGATGGGAGACCACCTGGGAATATCAAGTGCTGCAGGCATTACATTTTTGTAATTACATTTTACAATTGAAATGTGTGGAGGACAAAAGGAAATTTTGGAGGAATCACCCCCAGCTCACTAAACATAAAAGTCATGAAAGCAGAAATGCAATCGCCTGCGGCCACACCACCTTGAATAAGCCTGATCTCGTCTGATCTCAGAAGCTAAGCAATGTTGGGCTTGGTTAGTACTTGGATGGGAGACCACCTGGGAATATCAAGTGCTGCAGGCATTACATTTTACAATTGAAATGTGTGGAGGACAAAAGGAAATTTTGGAGGAATCACCCCCAGCTCACTAAACATAAAAGTCATGAAAGCAGAAATGCAATCGCCTGCGGCCACACCACCTTGAATAAGCCTGATCTCGTCTGATCTCAGAAGCTAAGCAATGTTGGGCTTGGTTAGTACTTGGATGGGAGACCACCTGGGAATATCAAGTGCTGCAGGCATTACATTTTTGTAATTACATTTTACAATTGAAATGTGTGGAGGACAAAAGGAAATTTTGGAGGAATCACCCCCAGCTCACTAAACATAAAAGTCATGAAAGCAGAAATGCAATCGCCTGCGGCCACACCACCTTGAATAAGCCTGATCTCGTCTGATCTCAGAAGCTAAGCAATGTTGGGCTTGGTTAGTACTTGGATGGGAGACCACCTGGGAATATCAAGTGCTGCAGGCATTACATTTTTGTAATTACATTTTACAATTGAAATGTGTGGAGGACAAAAGGAAATTTTGGAGGAATCACCCCCAGCTCACTAAACATAAAAGTCATGAAAGCAGAAATGCAATCGCCTGCGGCCACACCACCTTGAATAAGCCTGATCTCGTCTGATCTCAGAAGCTAAGCAATGTTGGGCTTGGTTAGTACTTGGATGGGAGACCACCTGGGAATATCAAGTGCTGCAGGCATTACATTTTACAATTGAAATGTGTGGAGGACAAAAGGAAATTTTGGAGGAATCACCCCCAGCTCACTAAACATAAAAGTCATGAAAGCAGAAATGCAATCGCCTGCGGCCACACCACCTTGAATAAGCCTGATCTCGTCTGATCTCAGAAGCTAAGCAATGTTGGGCTTGGTTAGTACTTGGATGGGAGACCACCTGGGAATATCAAGTGCTGCAGGCATTACATTTTACAATTGAAATGTGTGGAGGACAAAAGGAAATTTTGGAGGAATCACCCCCAGCTCACTAAACATAAAAGTCATGAAAGCAGAAATGCAATCGCCTGCGGCCACACCACCTTGAATAAGCCTGATCTCGTCTGATCTCAGAAGCTAAGCAATGTTGGGCTTGGTTAGTACTTGGATGGGAGACCACCTGGGAATATCAAGTGCTGCAGGCATTACATTTTACAATTGAAATGTGTGGAGGACAAAAGGAAATTTTGGAGGAATCACCCCCAGCTCACTAAACATAAAAGTCATGAAAGCAGAAATGCAATCGCCTGCGGCCACACCACCTTGAATAAGCCTGATCTCGTCTGATCTCAGAAGCTAAGCAATGTTGGGCTTGGTTAGTACTTGGATGGGAGACCACCTGGGAATATCAAGTGCTGCAGGCATTACATTTTACAATTGAAATGTGTGGAGGACAAAAGGAAATTTTGGAGGAATCACCCCCAGCTCACTAAACATAAAAGTCATGAAAGCAGAAATGCAATCACCTGCGGCCACACCACCTTGAATAAGCTTGATCTCGTCTGATCTCAGAAGCTAAGCAATGTTGGGCTTGGTTAGTACTTGGATGGGAGACCACCTGGGAATATCAAGTGCTGCAGGCATTACATTTTACAATTGAAATGTGTGGAGGACAAAAGGAAATTTTGGAGGAATCACCCCCAGCTCACTAAACATAAAAGTCATGAAAGCAGAAATGCAATCGCCTGCGGCCACACCACCTTGAATAAGCCTGATCTCGTCTGATCTCAGAAGCTAAGCAATGTTGGGCTTGGTTAGTACTTGGATGGGAGACCACCTGGGAATATCAAGTGCTGCAGGCATTACATTTTTGTAATTACATTTTACAATTGAAATGTGTGGAGGACAAAAGGAAATTTTGGAGGAATCACCCCCAGCTCACTAAACATAAAAGTCATGAAAGCAGAAATGCAATCGCCTGCGGCCACACCACCTTGAATAAGCTTGATCTCGTCTGATCTCAGAAGCTAAGCAATGTTGGGCTTGGTTAGTACTTGGATGGGAGACCACCTGGGAATATCAAGTGCTGCAGGCATTACATTTTACAATTGAAATGTGTGGAGGACAAAAGGAAATTTTGGAGGAATCACCCCCAGCTCACTAAACATAAAAGTCATGAAAGCAGAAATGCAATCGCCTGCGGCCACACCACCTTGAATAAGCCTGATCTCGTCTGATCTCAGAAGCTAAGCAATGTTGGGCTTGGTTAGTACTTGGATGGGAGACCACCTGGGAATATCAAGTGCTGCAGGCATTACATTTTTGTAATTACATTTTACAATTGAAATGTGTGGAGGACAAAAGGAAATTTTGGAGGAATCACCCCCAGCTCACTAAACATAAAAGTCATGAAAGCAGAAATGCAATCGCCTGCGGCCACACCACCTTGAATAAGCCTGATCTCGTCTGATCTCAGAAGCTAAGCAATGTTGGGCTTGGTTAGTACTAGGATGGGAGACCACCTGGGAATATCAAGTGCTGCAGGCATTACATTTTACAATTGAAATGTGTGGAGGACAAAAGGAAATTTTGGAGGAATCACCCCCAGCTCACTAAACATAAAAGTCATGAAAGCAGAAATGCAATTGCCTGCTGCCACACCACCTTGAATAAGCCTGATCTCGTCTGATCTCAGAAGCTAAGCAATGTTGGGCTTGGTTAGTACTTGAATGGGAGACCACCTCGGAATATCAAGTGCTGCAGGCATTACATTTTACAATTGAAATGTGTGGAGGACAAAAGGAAATTTTGGAGGAATCACCCCCAGCTCACTAAACATAAAAGTCATGAAAGCAGAAACGCAATCGCCTGCGGCCACACCACCTTGAATAAGCCTGATCTCGTCTGATCTCAGAAGCTAAGCAATGTTGGGCTTGGTTAGTACTTGGATGGGAGACCACCTGGGAATATCAAGTGCTGCAGGCATTACATTTTACAATTGAAATGTGTGGAGGACAAAAGGAAATTTTGGAGGAATCACCCCCAGCTCACTAAACATAAAAGTCATGAAAGCAGAAATGCAATCGCCTGCGGCCACACCACCTTGAATAAGCCTGATCTCGTCTGATCTCAGAAGCTAAGCAATGTTGGGCTTGGTTAGTACTTGGATGGGAGACCACCTGGGAATATCAAGTGCTGCAGGCATTACATTTTTGTAATTACATTTTACAATTGAAATGTGTGGAGGACAAAAGGAAATTTTGGAGGAATCACCCCCAGCTCACTAAACATAAAAGTCATGAAAGCAGAAATGCAATCGCCTGCGGCCACACCACCTTGAATAAGCCTGATCTCGTCTGATCTCAGAAGCTAAGCAATGTTGGGCTTGGTTAGTACTTGGATGGGAGACCACCTGGGAATATCAAGTGCTGCAGGCATTACATTTTTGTAATTACATTTTACAATTGAAATGTGTGGAGGACAAAAGGAAATTTTGGAGGAATCACCCCCAGCTCACTAAACATAAAAGTCATGAAAGCAGAAATGCAATCACCTGCGGCCACACCACCTTGAATAAGCCTGATCTCGTCTGATCTCAGAAGCTAAGCAATGTTGGGCTTGGTTAGTACTTGGATGGGAGACCACCTCGGAATATCAAGTGCTGCAGGCATTACATTTTACAATTGAAATGTGTGGAGGACAAAAGGAAATTTTGGAGGAATCACCCCCAGCTCACTAAACATAAAAGTCATGAAAGCAGAAATGCAATCGCCTGCGGCCACACCACCTTGAATAAGCCTGATCTCGTCTGATCTCAGAAGCTAAGCAATGTTGGGCTTGGTTAGTACTTGGATGGGAGACCACCTGGGAATATCAAGTGCTGCAGGCATTACATTTTACAATTGAAATGTGTGGAGGACAAAAGGAAATTTTGGAGGAATCACCCCCAGCTCACTAAACATAAAAGTCATGAAAGCAGAAATGCAATCGCCTGCGGCCACACCACCTTGAATAAGCCTGATCTCGTCTGATCTCAGAAGCTAAGCAATGTTGGGCTTGGTTAGTACTTGGATGGGAGACCACCTGGGAATATCAAGTGCTGCAGGCATTACATTTTACAATTGAAATGTGTGGAGGACAAAAGGAAATTTTGGAGGAATCACCCCCAGCTCACTAAACATAAAAGTCATGAAAGCAGAAATGCAATCGCCTGCGGCCACACCACCTTGAATAAGCCTGATCTCGTCTGATCTCAGAAGCTAAGCAATGTTGGGCTTGGTTAGTACTTGGATGGGAGACCACCTGGGAATATCAAGTGCTGCAGGCATTACATTTTACAATTGAAATGTGTGGAGGACAAAAGGAAATTTTGGAGGAATCACCCCCAGCTCACTAAACATAAAAGTCATGAAAGCAGAAATGCAATCGCCTGCGGCCACACCACCTTGAATAAGCCTGATCTCGTCTGATCTCAGAAGCTAAGCAATGTTGGGCTTGGTTAGTACTTGGATGGGAGACCACCTGGGAATATCAAGTGCTGCAGGCATTACATTTTTGTAATTACATTTTACAATTGAAATGTGTGGAGGACAAAAGGAAATTTTGGAGGAATCACCCCCAGCTCACTAAACATAAAAGTCATGAAAGCAGGAATGCAATCGCCTGCGGCCACACCACCTTGAATAAGCCTGATCTCGTCTGATCTCAGAAGCTAAGCAATGTTGGGCTTGGTTAGTACTTGGATGGGAGACCACCTGGGAATATCAAGTGCTGCAGGCATTACATTTTTGTAATTACATTTTACAATTGAAATGTGTGGAGGACAAAAGGAAATTTTGGAGGAATCACCCCCAGCTCACTAAACATAAAAGTCATGAAAGCAGAAATGCAATCGCCTGCGGCCACACCACCTTGAATAAGCCTGATCTCGTCTGATCTCAGAAGCTAAGCAATGTTGGGCTTGGTTAGTACTTGGATGGGAGACCACCTGGGAATATCAAGTGCTGCAGGCATTACATTTTACAATTGAAATGTGTGGAGGACAAAAGGAAATTTTGGAGGAATCACCCCCAGCTCACTAAACATAAAAGTCATGAAAGCAGAAATGCAATCGCCTGCGGCCACACCACCTTGAATAAGCCTGATCTCGTCTGATCTCAGAAGCTAAGCAATGTTGGGCTTGGTTAGTACTTGGATGGGAGACCACCTGGGAATATCAAGTGCTGCAGGCATTACATTTTACAATTGAAATGTGTGGAGGACAAAAGGAAATTTTGGAGGAATCACCCCCAGCTCACTAAACATAAAAGTCATGAAAGCAGAAATGCAATCGCCTGCGGCCACACCACCTTGAATAAGCCTGATCTCGTCTGATCTCAGAAGCTAAGCAATGTTGGGCTTGGTTAGTACTTGGATGGGAGACCACCTGGGAATATCAAGTGCTGCAGGCATTACATTTTACAATTGAAATGTGTGGAGGACAAAAGGAAATTTTGGAGGAATCACCCCCAGCTCACTAAACATAAAAGTCATGAAAGCAGAAATGCAATCGCCTGCGGCCACACCACCTTGAATAAGCCTGATCTCGTCTGATCTCAGAAGCTAAGCAATGTTGGGCTTGGTTAGTACTTGGATGGGAGACCACCTGGGAATATCAAGTGCTGCAGGCATTACATTTTTGTAATTACATTTTACAATTGAAATGTGTGGAGGACAAAAGGAAATTTTGGAGGAATCACCCCCAGCTCACTAAACATAAAAGTCATGAAAGCAGAAATGCAATCGCCTGCGGCCACACCACCTTGAATAAGCCTGATCTCGTCTGATCTCAGAAGCTAAGCAATGTTGGGCTTGGTTAGTACTTGGATGGGAGACCACCTGGGAATATCAAGTGCTGCAGGCATTACATTTTACAATTGAAATGTGTGGAGGACAAAAGGAAATTTTGGAGGAATCACCCCCAGCTCACTAAACATAAAAGTCATGAAAGCAGAAATGCAATCGCCTGCGGCCACACCACCTTGAATAAGCCTGATCTCGTCTGATCTCAGAAGCTAAGCAATGTTGGGCTTGGTTAGTACTTGGATGGGAGACCACCTGGGAATATCAAGTGCTGCAGGCATTACATTTTACAATTGAAATGTGTGGAGGACAAAAGGAAATTTTGGAGGAATCACCCCCAGCTCACTAAACATAAAAGTCATGAAAGCAGAAATGCAATCGCCTGCGGCCACACCACCTTGAATAAGCCTGATCTCGTCTGATCTCAGAAGCTAAGCAATGTTGGGCTTGGTTAGTACTTGGATGGGAGACCACCTGGGAATATCAAGTGCTGCAGGCATTACATTTTACAATTGAAATGTGTGGAGGACAAAAGGAAATTTTGGAGGAATCACCCCCAGCTCACTAAACATAAAAGTCATGAAAGCAGAAATGCAATCGCCTGCGGCCACACCACCTTGAATAAGCCTGATCTCGTCTGATCTCAGAAGCTAAGCAATGTTGGGCTTGGTTAGTACTTGGATGGGAGACCACCTGGGAATATCAAGTGCTGCAGGCATTACATTTTTGTAATTACATTTTACAATTGAAATGTGTGGAGGACAAAAGGAAATTTTGGAGGAATCACCCCCAGCTCACTAAACATAAAAGTCATGAAAGCAGAAATGCAATCGCCTGCGGCCACACCACCTTGAATAAGCCTGATCTCGTCTGATCTCAGAAGCTAAGCAATGTTGGGCTTGGTTAGTACTTGGATGGGAGACCACCTGGGAATATCAAGTGCTGCAGGCATTACATTTTACAATTGAAATGTGTGGAGGACAAAAGGAAATTTTGGAGGAATCACCCCCAGCTCACTAAACATAAAAGTCATGAAAGCAGAAATGCAATCGCCTGCGGCCACACCACCTTGAATAAGCCTGATCTCGTCTGATCTCAGAAGCTAAGCAATGTTGGGCTTGGTTAGTACTTGGATGGGAGACCACCTGGGAATATCAAGTGCTGCAGGCATTACATTTTACAATTGAAATGTGTGGAGGACAAAAGGAAATTTTGGAGGAATCACCCCCAGCTCACTAAACATAAAAGTCATGAAAGCAGAAATGCAATCGCCTGCGGCCACACCACCTTGAATAAGCCTGATCTCGTCTGATCTCAGAAGCTAAGCAATGTTGGGCTTGGTTAGTACTTGGATGGGAGACCACCTGGGAATATCAAGTGCTGCAGGCATTACATTTTTGTAATTACATTTTACAATTGAAATGTGTGGAGGACAAAAGGAAATTTTGGAGGAATCACCCCCAGCTCACTAAACATAAAAGTCATGAAAGCAGAAATGCAATCGCCTGCGGCCACACCACCTTGAATAAGCCTGATCTCGTCTGATCTCAGAAGCTAAGCAATGTTGGGCTTGGTTAGTACTTGGATGGGAGACCACCTGGGAATATCAAGTGCTGCAGGCATTACATTTTTGTAATTACATTTTACAATTGAAATGTGTGGAGGACAAAAGGAAATTTTGGAGGAATCACCCCCAGCTCACTAAACATAAAAGTCATGAAAGCAGAAATGCAATCGCCTGCGGCCACACCACCTTGAATAAGCCTGATCTCGTCTGATCTCAGAAGCTAAGCAATGTTGGGCTTGGTTAGTACTAGGATGGGAGACCACCTGGGAATATCAAGTGCTGCAGGCATTACATTTTACAATTGAAATGTGTGGAGGACAAAAGGAAATTTTGGAGGAATCACCCCCAGCTCACTAAACATAAAAGTCATGAAAGCAGAAATGCAATCGCCTGCGGCCACACCACCTTGAATAAGCCTGATCTCGTCTGATCTCAGAAGCTAAGCAATGTTGGGCTTGGTTAGTACTTGGATGGGAGACCACCTGGGAATATCAAGTGCTGCAGGCATTACATTTTTGTAATTACATTTTACAATTGAAATGTGTGGAGGACAAAAGGAAATTTTGGAGGAATCACCCCCAGCTCACTAAACATAAAAGTCATGAAAGCAGAAATGCAATCGCCTGCGGCCACACCACCTTGAATAAGCCTGATCTCGTCTGATCTCAGAAGCTAAGCAATGTTGGGCTTGGTTAGTACTTGGATGGGAGACCACCTGGGAATATCAAGTGCTGCAGGCATTACATTTTTGTAATTACATTTTACAATTGAAATGTGTGGAGGACAAAAGGAAATTTTGGAGGAATCACCCCCAGCTCACTAAACATAAAAGTCATGAAAGCAGAAATGCAATCGCCTGCGGCCACACCACCTTGAATAAGCCTGATCTCGTCTGATCTCAGAAGCTAAGCAATGTTGGGCTTGGTTAGTACTTGGATGGGAGACCACCTGGGAATATCAAGTGCTGCAGGCATTACATTTTTGTAATTACATTTTACAATTGAAATGTGTGGAGGACAAAAGGAAATTTTGGAGGAATCACCCCCAGCTCACTAAACATAAAAGTCATGAAAGCAGAAATGCAATCGCCTGCGGCCACACCACCTTGAATAAGCCTGATCTCGTCTGATCTCAGAAGCTAAGCAATGTTGGGCTTGGTTAGTACTAGGATGGGAGACCACCTGGGAATATCAAGTGCTGCAGGCATTACATTTTACAATTGAAATGTGTGGAGGACAAAAGGAAATTTTGGAGGAATCACCCCCAGCTCACTAAACATAAAAGTCATGAAAGCAGAAATGCAATTGCCTGCGGCCACACCACCTTGAATAAGCCTGATCTCGTCTGATCTCAGAAGCTAAGCAATGTTGGGCTTGGTTAGTACTTGGATGGGAGACCACCTGGGAATATCAAGTGCTGCAGGCATTACATTTTACAATTGAAATGTGTGGAGGACAAAAGGAAATTTTGGAGGAATCACCCCCAGCTCACTAAACATAAAAGTCATGAAAGCAGAAATGCAATCGCCTGCGGCCACACCACCTTGAATAAGCCTGATCTCGTCTGATCTCAGAAGCTAAGCAATGTTGGGCTTGGTTAGTACTTGGATGGGAGACCACCTGGGAATATCAAGTGCTGCAGGCATTACATTTTTGTAATTACATTTTACAATTGAAATGTGTGGAGGACAAAAGGAAATTTTGGAGGAATCACCCCCAGCTCACTAAACATAAAAGTCATGAAAGCAGAAATGCAATCGCCTGCGGCCACACCACCTTGAATAAGCCTGATCTCGTCTGATCTCAGAAGCTAAGCAATGTTGGGCTTGGTTAGTACTTGGATGGGAGACCACCTGGGAATATCAAGTGCTGCAGGTATTACATTTTACAATTGAAATGTGTGGAGGACAAAAGGAAATTTTGGAGGAATCACCCCCAGCTCACTAAACATAAAAGTCATGAAAGCAGAAATGCAATCGCCTGCGGCCACACCACCTTGAATAAGCCTGATCTCGTCTGATCTCAGAAGCTAAGCAATGTTGGGCTTGGTTAGTACTTGGATGGGAGACCACCTGGGAATATCAAGTGCTGCAGGCATTACATTTTTGTAATTACATTTTACAATTGAAATGTGTGGAGGACAAAAGGAAATTTTGGAGGAATCACCCCCAGCTCACTAAACATAAAAGTCATGAAAGCAGAAATGCAATCGCCTGCGGCCACACCACCTTGAATAAGCCTGATCTCGTCTGATCTCAGAAGCTAAGCAATGTTGGGCTTGGTTAGTACTTGGATGGGAGACCACCTGGGAATATCAAGTGCTGCAGGCATTACATTTTTGTAATTACATTTTACAATTGAAATGTGTGGAGGACAAAAGGAAATTTTGGAGGAATCACCCCCAGCTCACTAAACATAAAAGTCATGAAAGCAGAAATGCAATCGCCTGCGGCCACACCACCTTGAATAAGCCTGATCTCGTCTGATCTCAGAAGCTAAGCAATGTTGGGCTTGGTTAGTACTTGGATGGGAGACCACCTGGGAATATCAAGTGCTGCAGGCATTACATTTTTGTAATTACATTTTACAATTGAAATGTGTGGAGGACAAAAGGAAATTTTGGAGGAATCACCCCCAGCTCACTAAACATAAAAGTCATGAAAGCAGAAATGCAATCGCCTGCGGCCACACCACCTTGAATAAGCCTGATCTCGTCTGATCTCAGAAGCTAAGCAATGTTGGGCTTGGTTAGTACTAGGATGGGAGACCACCTGGGAATATCAAGTGCTGCAGGCATTACATTTTACAATTGAAATGTGTGGAGGACAAAAGGAAATTTTGGAGGAATCACCCCCAGCTCACTAAACATAAAAGTCATGAAAGCAGAAATGCAATTGCCTGCGGCCACACCACCTTGAATAAGCCTGATCTCGTCTGATCTCAGAAGCTAAGCAATGTTGGGCTTGGTTAGTACTTGGATGGGAGACCACCTGGGAATATCAAGTGCTGCAGGCATTACATTTTACAATTGAAATGTGTGGAGGACAAAAGGAAATTTTGGAGGAATCACCCCCAGCTCACTAAACATAAAAGTCATGAAAGCAGAAATGCAATCGCCTGCGGCCACACCACCTTGAATAAGCCTGATCTCGTCTGATCTCAGAAGCTAAGCAATGTTGGGCTTGGTTAGTACTTGGATGGGAGACCACCTGGGAATATCAAGTGCTGCAGGCATTACATTTTTGTAATTACATTTTACAATTGAAATGTGTGGAGGACAAAAGGAAATTTTGGAGGAATCACCCCCAGCTCACTAAACATAAAAGTCATGAAAGCAGAAATGCAATCGCCTGCGGCCACACCACCTTGAATAAGCCTGATCTCGTCTGATCTCAGAAGCTAAGCAATGTTGGGCTTGGTTAGTACTTGGATGGGAGACCACCTGGGAATATCAAGTGCTGCAGGCATTACATTTTACAATTGAAATGTGTGGAGGACAAAAGGAAATTTTGGAGGAATCACCCCCAGCTCACTAAACATAAAAGTCATGAAAGCAGAAATGCAATCGCCTGCGGCCACACCACCTTGAATAAGCCTGATCTCGTCTGATCTCAGAAGCTAAGCAATGTTGGGCTTGGTTAGTACTTGGATGGGAGACCACCTGGGAATATCAAGTGCTGCAGGCATTACATTTTTGTAATTACATTTTACAATTGAAATGTGTGGAGGACAAAAGGAAATTTTGGAGGAATCACCCCCAGCTCACTAAACATAAAAGTCATGAAAGCAGAAATGCAATCGCCTGCGGCCACACCACCTTGAATAAGCCTGATCTCGTCTGATCTCAGAAGCTAAGCAATGTTGGGCTTGGTTAGTACTTGGATGGGAGACCACCTGGGAATATCAAGTGCTGCAGGCATTACATTTTACAATTGAAATGTGTGGAGGACAAAAGGAAATTTTGGAGGAATCACCCCCAGCTCACTAAACATAAAAGTCATGAAAGCAGAAATGCAATCGCCTGCGGCCACACCACCTTGAATAAGCCTGATCTCGTCTGATCTCAGAAGCTAAGCAATGTTGGGCTTGGTTAGTACTTGGATGGGAGACCACCTGGGAATATCAAGTGCTGCAGGCATTACATTTTACAATTGAAATGTGTGGAGGACAAAAGGAAATTTTGGAGGAATCACCCCCAGCTCACTAAACATAAAAGTCATGAAAGCAGAAATGCAATCGCCTGCGGCCACACCACCTTGAATAAGCCTGATCTCGTCTGATGTCAGAAGCTAAGCAATGTTGGGCTTGGTTAGTACTTGGATGGGAGACCACCTGGGAATATCAAGTGCTGCAGGCATTACATTTTACAATTGAAATGTGTGGAGGACAAAAGGAAATTTTGGAGGAATCACCCCCAGCTCACTAAACATAAAAGTCATGAAAGCAGAAATGCAATCGCCTGCGGCCACACCACCTTGAATAAGCCTGATCTCGTCTGATCTCAGAAGCTAAGCAATGTTGGGCTTGGTTAGTACTTGGATGGGAGACCACCTGGGAATATCAAGTGCTGCAGGCATTACATTTTACAATTGAAATGTGTGGAGGACAAAAGGAAATTTTGGAGGAATCACCCCCAGCTCACTAAACATAAAAGTCATGAAAGCAGAAATGCAATCGCCTGCGGCCACACCACCTTGAATAAGCCTGATCTCGTCTGATCTCAGAAGCTAAGCAATGTTGGGCTTGGTTAGTACTTGGATGGGAGACCACCTGGGAATATCAAGTGCTGCAGGCATTATATTTTACAATTGAAATGTGTGGAGGACAAAAGGAAATTTTGGAGGAATCACCCCCAGCTCACTAAACATAAAAGTCATGAAAGCAGAAATGCAATCGCCTGCGGCCACACCACCTTGAATAAGCCTGATCTCGTCTGATCTCAGAAGCTAAGCAATGTTGGGCTTGGTTAGTACTTGGATGGGAGACCACCTGGGAATATCAAGTGCTGCAGGCATTACATTTTTGTAATTACATTTTACAATTGAAATGTGTGGAGGACAAAAGGAAATTTTGGAGGAATCACCCCCAGCTCACTAAACATAAAAGTCATGAAAGCAGAAATGCAATCGCCTGCGGCCACACCACCTTGAATAAGCCTGATCTCGTCTGATCTCAGAAGCTAAGCAATGTTGGGCTTGGTTAGTACTTGGATGGGAGACCACCTGGGAATATCAAGTGCTGCAGGCATTACATTTTACAATTGAAATGTGTGGAGGACAAAAGGAAATTTTGGAGGAATCACCCCCAGCTCACTAAACATAAAAGTCATGAAAGCAGAAATGCAATCGCCTGCGGCCACACCACCTTGAATAAGCCTGATCTCGTCTGATCTCAGAAGCTAAGCAATGTTGGGCTTGGTTAGTACTTGGATGGGAGACCACCTGGGAATATCAAGTGCTGCAGGCATTACATTTTTGTAATTACATTTTACAATTGAAATGTGTGGAGGACAAAAGGAAATTTTGGAGGAATCACCCCCAGCTCACTAAACATAAAAGTCATGAAAGCAGAAATGCAATCGCCTGCGGCCACACCACCTTGAATAAGCCTGATCTCGTCTGATCTCAGAAGCTAAGCAATGTTGGGCTTGGTTAGTACTTGGATGGGAGACCACCTGGGAATATCAAGTGCTGCAGGCATTACATTTTAGTAATTACATTTTACAATTGAAATGTGTGGAGGACAAAAGGAAATTTTGGAGGAATCACCCCCAGCTCACTAAACATAAAAGTCATGAAAGCAGAAATGCAATCGCCTGCGGCCACACCACCTTGAATAAGCCTGATCTCGACTGATCTCAGAAGCTAAGCAATGTTGGGCTTGGTTAGTACTTGGATGGGAGACCACCTGGGAATATCAAGTGCTGCAGGCATTACATTTTTGTAATTACATTTTACAATTGAAATGTGTGGAGGACAAAAGGAAATTTTGGAGGAATCACCCCCAGCTCACTAAACATAAAAGTCATGAAAGCAGAAATGCAATCGCCTGCGGCCACACCACCTTGAATAAGCCTGATCTCGTCTGATCTCAGAAGCTAAGCAATGTTGGGCTTGGTTAGTACTTGGATGGGAGACCACCTGGGAATATCAAGTGCTGCAGGCATTACATTTTACAATTGAAATGTGTGGAGGACAAAAGGAAATTTTGGAGGAATCACCCCCAGCTCACTAAACATAAAAGTCATGAAAGCAGAAATGCAATCGCCTGCGGCCACACCACCTTGAATAAGCCTGATCTCAGAAGCTAAGCAATGTTGGGCTTGGTTAGTACTTGGATGGGAGACCATCTGGGAATATCAAGTGCTGCAGGCATTACATTTTACAATTGAAATGTGTGGAGGACAAAAGGAAATTTTGGAGGAATCACCCCCAGCTCACTAAACATAAAAGTCATGAAAGCAGAAATGCAATCGCCTGCGGCCACACCACCTTGAATAAGCCTGATCTCGTCTGATCTCAGAAGCTAAGCAATGTTGGGCTTGGTTAGTACTTGGATGGGAGACCACCTGGGAATATCAAGTGCTGCAGGCATTACATTTTTGTAATTACATTTTACAATTGAAATGTGTGGAGGACAAAAGGAAATTTTGGAGGAATCACCCCCAGCTCACTAAACATAAAAGTCATGAAAGCAGAAATGCAATCGCCTGCGGCCACACCACCTTGAATAAGCCTGATTTCGTCTGATCTCAGAAGCTAAGCAATGTTGGGCTTGGTTAGTACTTGGATGGGAGACCACCTGGGAATATCAAGTGCTGCAGGCATTACATTTTTGTAATTACATTTTACAATTGAAATGTGTGGACAAAAGGAAATTTTGGAGGAATCACCCCCAGCTCACTAAACATAAAAGTCATGAAAGCAGAAATGCAATCGCCTGCGGCCACACCACCTTGAATAAGCCTGATCTCGTCTGATCTCAGAAGCTAAGCAATGTTGGGCTTGGTTAGTACTTGGATGGGAGACCACCTGGGAATATCAAGTGCTGCAGGCATTACATTTTTGTAATTACATTTTACAATTGAAATGTGTGGAGGACAAAAGGAAATTTTGGCGGAATCACCCCCAGCTCACTAAACATAAAAGTCATGAAAGCAGAAATGCAATCGCCTGCGGCCACACCACCTTGAATAAGCCTGATCTCGTCTGATCTCAGAAGCTAAGCAATGTTGGGCTTGGTTAGTACTTGGATGGGAGACCACCTGGGAATATCAAGTGCTGCAGGCATTACATTTTACAATTGAAATGTGTGGAGGACAAAAGGAAATTTTGGAGGAATCACCCCCAGCTCACTAAACATAAAAGTCATGAAAGCAGAAATGCAATCGCCTGCGGCCACACCACCTTGAATAAGCCTGATCTCGTCTGATCTCAGAAGCTAAGCAATGTTGGGCTTGGTTAGTACTTGGATGGGAGACCACCTGGGAATATCAAGTGCTGCAGGCATTACATTTTTGTAATTACATTTTACAATTGAAATGTGTGGAGGACAAAAGGAAATTTTGGCGGAATCACCCCCAGCTCACTAAACATAAAAGTCATGAAAGCAGAAATGCAATCGCCTGCGGCCACACCACCTTGAATAAGCCTGATCTCGTCTGATCTCAGAAGCTAAGCAATGTTGGGCTTGGTTAGTACTTGGATGGGAGACCACCTGGGAATATCAAGTGCTGCAGGCATTACATTTTTGTAATTACATTTTACAATTGAAATGTGTGGAGGACAAAAGGAAATTTTGGAGGAATCACCCCCAGCTCACTAAACATAAAAGTCATGAAAGCAGAAATGCAATCGCCTGCGGCCACACCACCTTGAATAAGCCTGATCTCGTCTGATCTCAGAAGCTAAGCAATGTTGGGCTTGGTTAGTACTTGGATGGGAGACCACCTGGGAATATCAAGTGCTGCAGGCATTACATTTTACAATTGAAATGTGTGGAGGACAAAAGGAAATTTTGGAGGAATCACCCCCAGCTCACTAAACATAAAAGTCATGAAAGCAGAAATGCAATCGCCTGCGGCCACACCACCTTGAATAAGCCTGATCTCGTCTGATCTCAGAAGCTAAGCAATGTTGGGCTTGGTTAGTACTTGGATGGGAGACCACCTGGGAATATCAAGTGCTGCAGGCATTACATTTTACAATTGAAATGTGTGGAGGACAAAAGGAAATTTTGGAGGAATCACCCCCAGCTCACTAAACATAAAAGTCATGAAAGCAGAAATGCAATCTCCTGCGGCCACACCACCTTGAATAAGCCTGATCTCGTCTGATCTCAAAAGCTAAGCAATGTTGGGCTTGGTTAGTACTTGGATGGGAGACCACCTGGGAATGTCAAGTGCTGCAGGCATTACATTTTACAATTGAAATGTGTGGAGGACAAAAGGAAATTTTGGAGGAATCACCCCCAGCTCACTAAACATAAAAGTCATGAAAGCAGAAATGCAATCGCCTGCGGCCACACCACCTTGAATAAGCCTGATTTCGTCTGATCTCAGAAGCTAAGCAATGTTGGGCTTGGTTAGTACTTGGATGGGAGACCACCTGGGAATATTAAGTGCTGCAGGCATTACATTTTACAATTGAAATGTGTGGAGGACAAAAGGAAATTTTGGAGGAATCACCCCCAGCTCACTAAACATAAAAGTCATGAAAGCAGAAATGCAATCGCCTGCGGCCACACCACCTTGAATAAGCCTGATCTCGTCTGATCTCAGAAGCTAAGCAATGTTGGGCTTGGTTAGTACTTGGATGGGAGACCACCTGGGAATATCAAGTGCTGCAGGCATTACATTTTACAATTGAAATGTGTGGAGGACAAAAGGAAATTTTGGAGGAATCACCCCCAGCTCACTAAACATAAAAGTCATGAAAGCAGAAATGCAATCGCCTGCGGCCACACCACCTTGAATAAGCCTGATCTCGTCTGATCTCAGAAGCTAAGCAATGTTGGGCTTGGTTAGTACTTGGATGGGAGACCACCTGGGAATATCAAGTGCTGCAGGCATTACATTTTTGTAATTACATTTTACAATTGAAATGTGTGGAGGACAAAAGGAAATTTTGGAGGAATCACCCCCAGCTCACTAAACATAAAAGTCATGAAAGCAGAAATGCATTCGCCTGCGGCCACACCACCTTGAATAAGCGTGATCTCGTCTGATCTCAGAAGCTAAGCAATGTTGGGCTTGGTTAGTACTTGGATGGGAGACCACCTGGGAATATCAAGTGCTGCAGGCATTACATTTTACAATTGAAATGTGTGGAGGACAAAAGGAAATTTTGGAGGAATCACCCCCAGCTCCCTAAACATAAAAGTCATGAAAGCAGAAATGCAATTACCTGCGGCCACACCACCTTGAATAAGCCTGATCTCGTCTGATCTCAGAAGCTAAGCAATGTTGGGCTTGGTTAGTACTTGGATGGGAGACCACCTGGGAATATCAAGTGCTGCAGGCATTACATTTTACAATTGAAATGTGTGGAGGACAAAAGGAAATTTTGGAGGAATCACCCCCAGCTCCCTAAACATAAAAGTCATGAAAGCAGAAATGCAATTACCTGCGGCCACACCACCTTGAATAAGCCTGATCTCGTCTGATCTCAGAAGCTAAGCAATGTTGGGCTTGGTTAGTACTTGGATGGGAGACCACCTGGGAATATCAAGTGCTGCAGGCATTACATTTTACAATTGAAATGTGTGGAGGACAAAAGGAAATTTTGGAGGAATCACCCCCAGCTCACTAAACATAAAAGTCATGAAAGCAGAAATGCAATCGCCTGCGGCCACACCACCTTGAATAAGCCTGATCTCAGAAGCTAAGCAATGTTGGGCTTGGTTAGTACTTGGATGGGAGACCACCTGGGAATATCAAGTGCTGCAGGCATTACATTTTACAATTGAAATGTGTGGAGGACAAAAGGAAATTTTGGAGGAATCACCCCCAGCTCCCTAAACATAAAAGTCATGAAAGCAGAAATGCAATCGCCTGCGGCCACACCACCTTGAATAAGCCTGATCTCAGAAGCTAAGCAATGTTGGGCTTGGTTAGTACTTGGATGGGAGACCACCTGGGAATATCAAGTGCTGCAGGCATTACATTTTTGTAATTACATTTTACAATTGAAATGTGTGGAGGACAAAAGGAAATTTTGGAGGAATCACCCCCAGCTCACTAAACATAAAAGTCATGAAAGCAGAAATGCAATCGCATGCGGCCACACCACCTTGAATAAGCCTGATCTCAGAAGCTAAGCAATGTTGGGCTTGGTTAGTACTTGGATGGGAGACCACCTGGGAATATCAAGTGCTGCAGGCATTACATTTTACAGTTGAAATGTGTGGAGGACAAAAGGAAATTTTGGAGGAATCACCCCCAGCTCACTAAACATAAAAGTCATGAAAGCAGAAAAGCAATCGCCTGCGGCCACACCACCTTGAATAAGCCTGATCTCAGAATCTAAGTAATGTTGGGCTTGGTTAGTACTTGGATGGGAGACCACCTGGGAATATCAAGTGCTGCAGGCATTACATTTTTGTAATTACATTTTACAATTGAAATGTGTGGAGGACAAAAGGAAATTTTGGAGGAATCACCCCCAGCTCACTAAACATAAAAGTCATGAAAGCAGAAATGCAATCGCCTGCGGCCACACCACCTTGAATAAGCCTGATCTCGTCTGATCTCAGAAGCTAAGCAATGTTGGGCTTGGTTAGTACTTGGATGGGAGACCACCTGGGAATATCAAGTGCTGCAGGCATTACATTTTTGTAATTACATTTTACAATTGAAATGTGTGGAGGACAAAAGGAAGTTTTGGAGGACTCACCCCCAGCTCACTAAACAGAAAAGTCATGAAAGCAGAAATGCAATCGCCTGCGGCCACACCACCTTGAATAAGCCTGCTCTCGTCTGATCTCAGAAGCTAAGCAATGTTGGGCTTGGTTAGTACTTGGATGGGAGACCACCTGGGAATATCAAGTGCTGCAGGCATTACATTTTACAATTGAAATGTGTGGAGGACAAAAGGAAATTTTGGAGGAATCACCCCCAGCTCACTAAACATAAAAGTCATGAAAGCAGAAATGCAATCACCTGCGGCCACACCACCTTGAATAAGCCTGATCTCGTCTGATCTCAGAAGCTAAGCAATGTTGGGCTTGGTTAGTACTTGGATGGGAGACCACCTGGGAATATCAAGTGCTGCAGGCATTACATTTTTGTAATTACATTTTACAATTGAAATGTGTGGAGGACAAAAGGAAATTTTGGAGGAATCACCCCCAGCTCACTAAACATAAATGTCATGAAAGCAGAAATGCAATCGCCTGCGGCCACACCACCTTGAATAAGCCTGATCTCGTCTGATCTCAGAAGCTAAGCAATGTTGGGCTTGGTTAGTACTTGGATGGGAGACCACCTGGGAATATCAAGTGCTGCAGGCATTACATTTTTGTAATTACATTTTACAATTGAAATGTGTGGAGGACAAAAGGAAATTTTGGAGGACTCACCCCCAGCTCACTAAACATAAAAGTCATGAAAGCAGAAATGCAATCGCCTGCGGCCACACCACCTTGAATAAGCCTGATCTCGTCTGATCTCAGAAGCTAAGCAATGTTGGGCTTGGTTAGTACTTGGAGGGGAGACCACCTTTGAATATCAAGTGCTGCAGGCATTACATTTTTGTAATTACGTTTTACAATTGAAATGTGTGGAGGACAAAAGGAAATTTTGGAGGAATCACCCCCAGCTCACTAAACATAAAAGTCATGAAAGCAGAAATGCAATCGCCTGCGGCCACACCACCTTGAATAAGCCTGATCTCGTCTGATCTCAGAAGCTCAGCAATGTTGGGCTTGGTTAGTACTTGGATGGGAGACCACCTGGGAATATCAAGTGCTGCAGGCATTACATTTTACAATTGAAATGTGTGGAGGACAAAAGGAAATTTTGGAGGAATCACCCCCAGCTCACTAAACATAAAAGTCATGAAAGCAGAAATGCAATTGCCTGCGGCCACACCACCTTGAATAAGCCTGATCTCGTCTGATCTCAGAAGCTAAGCAATGTTGGGCTTGGTTAGTACTTGGAGGGGAGACCACCTTTGAATATCAAGTGCTGCAGGCATTACATTTTTGTAATTACGTTTTACAATTGAAATGTGTGGAGGACAAAAGGAAATTTTGGAGGAATCACCCCCAGCTCACTAAACATAAAAGTCATGAAAGCAGAAATGCAATCGCCTGCGGCCACACCACCTTGAATAAGCCTGATCTCGTCTGATCTCAGAAGCTCAGCAATGTTGGGCTTGGTTAGTACTTGGATGGGAGACCACCTGGGAATATCAAGTGCTGCAGGCATTACATTTTACAATTGAAATGTGTGGAGGACAAAAGGAAATTTTGGAGGAATCACCCCCAGCTCACTAAACATAAAAGTCATGAAAGCAGAAATGCAATTGCCTGCGGCCACACCACCTTGAATAAGCCTGATCTCGTCTGATCTCAGAAGCTAAGCAATGTTGGGCTTGGTTAGTACTTGGATGGGAGACCACCTGGGAATATCAAGTGCTGCAGGCATTACATTTTTGTAATTACATTTTACAATTGAAATGTGTGGAGGACAAAAGGAAATTTTGGAGGAATCACCCCCAGCTCACTAAACATAAATGTCATGAAAGCAGAAATGCAATCGCCTGCGGCCACACCACCTTGAATAAGCCTGATCTCGTCTGATCTCAGAAGCTAAGCAATGTTGGGCTTGGTTAGTACTTGGATGGGAGACCACCTGGGAATATCAAGTGCTGCAGGCATTACATTTTTGTAATTACATTTTACAATTGAAATGTGTGGAGGACAAAAGGAAATTTTGGAGGACTCACCCCCAGCTCACTAAACATAAAAGTCATGAAAGCAGAAATGCAATCGCCTGCGGCCACACCACCTTGAATAAGCCTGATCTCGTCTGATCTCAGAAGCTAAGCAATGTTGGGCTTGGTTAGTACTTGGAGGGGAGACCACCTTTGAATATCAAGTGCTGCAGGCATTACATTTTTGTAATTACGTTTTACAATTGAAATGTGTGGAGGACAAAAGGAAATTTTGGAGGAATCACCCCCAGCTCACTAAACATAAAAGTCATGAAAGCAGAAATGCAATCGCCTGCGGCCACACCACCTTGAATAAGCCTGATCTCGTCTGATCTCAGAAGCTCAGCAATGTTGGGCTTGGTTAGTACTTGGATGGGAGACCACCTGGGAATATCAAGTGCTGCAGGCATTACATTTTACAATTGAAATGTGTGGAGGACAAAAGGAAATTTTGGAGGAATCACCCCCAGCTCACTAAACATAAAAGTCATGAAAGCAGAAATGCAATCGCCTGCGGCCACACCACCTTGAATAAGCCTGATCTCGTCTGATCTCAGAAGCTAAGCAATGTTGGGCTTGGTTAGTACTTGGATGGGAGACCACCTGGGAATATCAAGTGCTGCAGGCATTACATTTTACAATTGAAATGTGTGGAGGACAAAAGGAAATTTTGGAGGAATCACCCCCAGCTCACGAAACATAAAAGTCATGAAAGCAGAAATGCAATCGCCTGCGGCCACACCACCTTGAATAAGCCTGATCTCGTCTGATCTCAGAAGCTCAGCAATGTTGGGCTTGTTTAGTACTTGGATGGGAGACCACCTGGGAATATCAAGTGCTACAGGCATTACATTTTACAATTGAAATGTGTGGAGTACAAAAGGAAATTTTGGAGGAATCACCCCCAGCTCACTAAACATAAAAGTCATGAAAGCAGAAATGCAATCGACTGCGGCCACACCACCTTGAATAAGCCTGATCTCAGAAGATAAGCAATGTTGGGCTTGGTAAGTACTTGGATGGGAGACCACCTGGGAATATCAAGTGCTGCAGGCATTACATTTTTGTAATTACATTTTACAATTGAAATGTGTGGACAAAAGGAAATTTTGGAGGAATCACCCCCAGCTCACTAAACATAAAAGTCATGAAAGCAGAAATGCAATCGCCTGCGGCCACACCACCTTGAATAAGCCTGATCTCGTCTGATCTCAGAAGCTAAGCAATGTTGGGCTTGGTTAGTACTTGGATGGGAGACCACCTGGGAATATCAAGTGCTGCAGGCATTACATTTTACAATTGAAATGTGTGGAGGACAAAAGGAAATTTTGGAGGAATCACCCCCAGCTCACTAAACATAAAAGTCATGAAAGCAGAAATGCAATCGCCTGCGGCCACACCACCTTGAATAAGCCTGATCTCGTCTGATCTCAGAAGCTAAGCAATGTTGGGCTTGGTTAGTACTTGGATGGGAGACCACCTGGGAATATCAAGTGCTGCAGGCATTACATTTTACAATTGAAATGTGTGAGGACAAAAGGAAGTTTTGGAGGAATCACCCCCAGCTCACTAAACATAAAAGTCATGAAAGCAGAAATGCAATCGCCTGCGGCCACACCACCTTGAATAAGCCTGATCTCGTCTGATCTCAGAAGCTAAGCAATGTTGGGATTGGTTAGTACTTGGATGGGAGACCACCTGGGAATATCAAGTGCTGCAGGCATTACATTTTACAATTGAAATGTGTGGAGGACAAAAGGAAATTTTGGAGGAATCACCCCCAGCTCACTAAACATAAAAGTCATGAAAGCAGAAATGCAATCGCCTGCGGCCACACCACCTTGAATAAGCCTGATCTCAGAAGCTAAGCAATGTTGGGCTTGGTTAGTACTTGGATGGGAGACCACCTGGGAATATCAAGTGCTGCAGGCATTACATTTTACAATTGAAATGTGTGGAGGACAAAAGGAAGTTTTGGAGGAATCACCCCCAGCTCACTAAACATAAAAGTCATGAAAGCAGAAATGCAATCGCCTGCGGCCACACCACCTTGAATAAGCTTGATCTCAGAAGCTAAGCAATGTTGGGCTTGGTTAGTACTTGGATGGGAGACCACCTGGGAATATCAAGTGCTGCAGGCATTACATTTTACAATTGAAATGTGTGGAGGACAAAAGGAAATTTTGGAGGAATCACCCCCAGCTCACTAAACATAAAAGTCATGAAAGCAGAAATGCAATCACCTGCGGCCACACCACCTTGAATAAGCCTGATCTCGTCTGATCTCAGAAGCTAAGCAATGTTGGGCTTGGTTAGTACTTGGATGGGAGACCACCTGGGAATATCAAGTGCTGCAGGCATTACATTTTTGTAATTACATTTTACAATTGAAATGTGTGGAGGACAAAAGGAAATTTTGGAGGAATCACCCCCAGCTCCCTAAACATAAAAGTCATGAAAGCAGAAACGCAATCGCCTGCGGCCACACCACCTTGAATAAGCCTGATCTCAGAAGCTATGCAATGTTGGGCTTGGTTAGTACTTGGATGGGAGACCACCTGGGAATATCAAGTGCTGCAGGCATTACATTTTACAATTGAAATGTGTGGAGGACAAAAGGAAATTTTGGAGGAATCACCCCCAGCTCACTAAACATAAAAGTCATGAAAGCAGAAAAGCAATCGCCTGCGGCCACACCACCTTGAATAAGCCTGATCTCGTCTGATCTCAGAAGCTAAGCAATGTTGGGCTTGGTTAGTACTTGGAAGGGAGACCACCTGGGAATATCAAGTGCTGCAGGCATTATATTTTACAATTGAAATGTGTGGAGGACAAAAGGAAATTTTGGAGGAATCACCCCCAGCTCACTAAACATAAAAGTCATGAAAGCAGAAATGCAATCGCCTGCGGCCACACCACCTTGAATAAGCCTGATCTCGTCTGATCTCAGAAGCTAAGCAGTGTTGGGCTTGGTTAGTACTTGGATGGGAGACCACCTGGGAATATCAAGTGCTGCAGGCATTACATTTTTGTAATTACAATTGAAATGTGTGGAGGACAAAAGGAAATTTTGGAGGAATCACCCCCAGCTCACTAAACATAAAAGTCATGAAAGCAGAAATGCAATCGCCTGCGGCCACACCACCTTGAATAAGCCTGATCTCAGAAGCTAAGCAATGTTGGGCTTGGTTAGTACTTGGATGGGAGACCACCTGGGAATATCAAGTGCTGCAGGCATTACATTTTTGTAATTACATTTTACAATTGAAATGTGTGGAGGACAAAAGGAAATTTTGGAGGAATCACCCCCAGCTCACTAAACATAAAAGTCATGAAAGCAGAAATGCAATCGCCTGCGGCCACACCACCTTGAATAAGCCTGATCTCGTCTGATCTCAGAAGCTAAGCAATGTTGGGCTTGGTTAGTACTTGGATGGGAGACCACCTGGGAATATCAAGTGCTGCAGGCATTACATTTTTGTAATTACAATTGAAATGTGTGGAGGACAAAAGGAAATTTTGGAGGAATCACCCCCAGCTCACTAAACATAAAAGTCATGAAAGCAGAAATGCAATCGCCTGCGGCCACACCACCTTGAATAAGCCTGATCTCAGAAGCTAAGCAATGTTGGGCTTGGTTAGTACTTGGATGGGAGACCACCTGGGAATATCAAGTGCTGCAGGCATTACATTTTTGTAATTACATTTTACAATTGAAATGTGTGGAGGACAAAAGGAAATTTTGGAGGAATCACCCCCAGCTCACTAAACATAAAAGTCATGAAAGCAGAAATGCAATCGCCTGCGGCCACACCACCTTGAATAAGCCTGATCTCGTCTGATCTCAGAAGCTAAGCAATGTTGGGCTTGGTTAGTACTTGGATGGGAGACCACCTGGGAATATCAAGTGCTGCAGGCATTACATTTTACAATTGAAATGTGTGGAGGACAAAAGGAAATTTTGGAGGAATCACCCCCAGCTCACTAAACATAAAAGTCATGGAAGCAGAAATGCAATCGCCTGCGGCCACACCACCTTGAATAAGCCTGATCTCGTCTGATCTCAGAAGCTAAGCAGTGTTGGGCTTGGTTAGTACTTGGATGGGAGACCACCTGGGAATATCAAGTGCTGCAGGCATTACATTTTTGTAATTACAATTGAAATGTGTGGAGGACAAAAGGAAATTTTGGAGGAATCACCCCCAGCTCACTAAACATAAAAGTCATGAAAGCAGAAATGCAATCGCCTGCGGCCACACCACCTTGAATAAGCCTGATCTCAGAAGCTAAGCAATGTTGGGCTTGGTTAGTACTTGGATGGGAGACCACCTGGGAATATCAAGTGCTGCAGGCATTACATTTTTGTAATTACATTTTACAATTGAAATGTGTGGAGGACAAAAGGAAATTTTGGAGGAATCACCCCCAGCTCACTAAACATAAAAGTCATGAAAGCAGAAATGCAATCGCCTGCGGCCACACCACCTTGAATAAGCCTGATCTCGTCTGATCTCAGAAGCTAAGCAATGTTGGGCTTGGTTAGTACTTGGATGGGAGACCACCTGGGAATATCAAGTGCTGCAGGCATTACATTTTTGTAATTACAATTGAAATGTGTGGAGGACAAAAGGAAATTTTGGAGGAATCACCCCCAGCTCACTAAACATAAAAGTCATGAAAGCAGAAATGCAATCGCCTGCGGCCACACCACCTTGAATAAGCCTGATCTCAGAAGCTAAGCAATGTTGGGCTTGGTTAGTACTTGGATGGGAGACCACCTGGGAATATCAAGTGCTGCAGGCATTACATTTTTGTAATTACATTTTACAATTGAAATGTGTGGAGGACAAAAGGAAATTTTGGAGGAATCACCCCCAGCTCACTAAACATAAAAGTCATGAAAGCAGAAATGCAATCGCCTGCGGCCACACCACCTTGAATAAGCCTGATCTCGTCTGATCTCAGAAGCTAAGCAATGTTGGGCTTGGTTAGTACTTGGATGGGAGACCACCTGGGAATATCAAGTGCTGCAGGCATTACATTTTACAATTGAAATGTGTGGAGGACAAAAGGAAATTTTGGAGGAATCACCCCCAGCTCACTAAACATAAAAGTCATGGAAGCAGAAATGCAATCGCCTGCGGCCACACCACCTTGAATAAGCCTGATCTCAGAAGCTAAGCAATGTTGGGCTTGGTTAGTACTTGGATGGGAGACCACCTGGGAATATCAAGTGCTGCAGGCATTACATTTTTGTAATTACATTTTACAATTGAAATGTGTGGAGGACAAAAGGAAATTTTGGAGGAATCACCCCCAGCTCACTAAACATAAAAGTCATGAAAGCAGAAATGCAATCGCCTGCGGCCACACCACCTTGAATAAGCCTGATCTCGCCTGATCTCAGAAGCTAAGCAGTGTTGGGCTTGGTTAGTACTTGGATGGGAGACCACCTGGGAATATCAAGTGCTGCAGGCATTACATTTTTGTAATTACATTTTACAATTGAAATGTGTGGAGGACAAAAGGAAATTTTGGAGGAATCACCCCCAGCTCACTAAACATAAAAGTCATGAAAGCAGAAATGCAATCGCCTGCGGCCACACCACCTTGAATAAGCCTGATCTCGTCTGATCTCAGAAGCTAAGCAATGTTGGGCTTGGTTAGTACTTGGATGGGAGACCACCTGGGAATATCAAGTGCTGCAGGCATTACGTTTTGTAATTACATTTTACAATTGAAATGTGTGGAGGACAAAAGGAAATTTTGGAGGAATCAACCCCAGCTCACTAAACATAAAAGTCATGAAAGCAGAAATGCAATCGCCTGCGGCCACACCACCTTGAATAAGCCTGATCTCGTCTGATCTCAGAAGCTAAGCAATGTTGGGCTTGTTTAGTACTTGGATGGGAGACCACCTGGGAATATCAAGTGCTGCAGGCATTACATTTTACAATTGAAATGTGTGGAGGACAAAAGGAAATTTTGGAGGAATCACCCCCAGCTCACTAAACATAAAAGTCATGAAAGCAGAAATGCAATCGCCTGCGGCCACACCACCTTGAATAAGCCTGATCTCAGAAGCTAAGCAATGTTGGGCTTGGTTAGTACTTGGATGGGAGACCACCTGGGAATATCAAGTGCTGCAGGCATTACATTTTTGTAATTACATTTTACAATTGAAATGTGTGGAGGACAAAAGGAAATTTCGGAGGACTCACCCCCAGCTACCTAAACATAAAAGTCATGAAAGCAGAAATGCAATCGCCTGCGGCCACACCACCTTGAATAAGCCTGATCTCGCCTGATCTCAGAAGCTAAGCAATGTTGGGCTTGGTTAGTACTTGGATGGGAGACCACCTGGGAATATCAAGTGCTGCAGGCATTACATTTTTGTAATTACATTTTACAATTGAAATGTGTGGAGGACAAAAGGAAATTTTGGAGGAATCACCCCCAGCTCACTAAACATAAAAGTCATGAAAGCAGAAATGCAATCGCCTGCGGCCACACCACCTTGAATAAGCCTGATATCAGAAGCTAAGCAATGTTGGGCTTGGTTAGTACTTGGATGGGAGACCACCTGGGAATATCAAGTGCTGCAGGCATTACATTTTTGTAATTACATTTTACAATTGAAATGTGTGGAGGACAAAAGGAAATTTTGGAGGAATCACCCCCAGCTCACTAAACATAAAAGTCATGAAAGCAGAAATGCAATCGCCTGCGGCCACACCACCTTGAATAAGCCTGATCTCAGAAGCTAAGCAATGTTGGGCTTGGTTAGTACTTGGATGGGAGACCACCTGGGAATATCAAGTGCTGCAGGCATTACATTTTTGTAATTACATTTTACAATTGAAATGTGTGGACAAAAGGAAATTTTGGAGGAATCACCCTCAGCTCACTAAACATAAAAGTCAGGAAAGCAGAAATGCAATCGCCTGCGGCCACACCACCTTGAATAAGCCTGATCTCAGAAGCTAAGCAATGTTGGGCTTGGTTAGTACTTGGATGGGAGACCACCTGGGAATATCAAGTGCTGCAGGCATTACATTTTTGTAATTACATTTTACAATTGAAATGTGTGGAGGACAAAAGGAAATTTTGGAGGAATCACCCCCAGCTCACTAAACATAAAAGTCATGAAAGCAGAAATGCAATCGCCTGCGGCCACACCACCTTGAATAAGCCTGATCTCGTCTGATCTCAGAAGCTAAGCAATGTTGGGCTTGGTTAGTACTTGGATGGGAGACCACCTGGGAATATCAAGTGCTGCAGGCATTACATTTTACAATTGAAATGTGTGGAGGACAAAAGGAAATTTTGGAGGACTCACCCCCAGCTCACTAAACATAAAAGTCATGAAAGCAGAAATGCAATCGCCTGCGGCCACACCACCTTGAATAAGCCTGATCTTGTCTGATCTCAGAAGCTAAGCAATGTTGGGCTTGTTTAGTACTTGGATGTTAGACCACCTGGGAATATCAAGTGCTGCAGGCATTACATTTTTGTAATTACATTTTACAATTGAAATGTGTGGAGGACAAAAGGAAATTTTGGAGGAATCACCCCCAGCTCACTAAACATAAAAGTCATGAAAGCAGAAATGCAATCGCCTGCGGCCACACCACCTTGAATAAGCCTGATCTCGTCTGATCTCAGAAGCTAAGCAATGTTGGGCTTGGTTAGTACTTGGATGGGAGACCACCTGGGAATATCAAGTGCTGCAGGCATTACATTTTTGTAATTACATTTTACAATTGAAATGTGTGGAGGACAAAAGGAAATTTTGGAGGAATCACCCCCAGCTCACTAAACATAAAAGTCATGAAAGCAGAAATGCAATCGCCTGCGGCCACACCACCTTGAATAAGCCTGATCTCGTCTGATCTCAGAAGCTAAGCAATGTTGGGCTTGGTTAGTACTTGGATGGGAGACCACCTGGGAATATCAAGTGCTGCAGGCATTACATTTTTGTAATTACATTTTACAATTGAAATGTGTGGACGACAAAAGGAAATTTTGGAGGAATCACCCCCAGCTCACTAAACATAAAAGTCATGAAAGCAGAAATGCAATCGCCTGCGGCCACACCACCTTGAATAAGCCTGATCTCGTCTGATCTCAGAAGCTAAGCAATGTTGGGCTTGGTTAGTACTTGGATGGGAGACCACCTGGGAATATCAAGTGCTGCAGGCATTACATTTTACAATTGAAATGTGTGGAGGACAAAAGGAAATTTTGGAGGAATCACCCCCAGCTCACTAAACATAAAAGTCATGAAAGCAGAAATGCAATTGCCTGCGGCCACACCACCTTGAATAAGCCTGATCTCGCCTGATCTCGTCTGATCTCAGAAGCTAAGCAATGTTGGGCTTGGTTAGTACTTGGATGGGAGACCACCTGGGAATATCAAGTGCTGCAGGCATTACATTTTACAATTGAAATGTGTGGAGGACAAAAGGAAATTTTGGAGGAATCACCCCCAGCTCACTAAACATAAAAGTCATGAAAGCAGAAATGCAATCGCCTGCGGCCACACCACCTTGAATAAGCCTGATCTCGTCTGATCTCAGAAGCTAAGCAATGTTGGGCTTGGTTAGTACTTGGATGGGAGACCACCTGGGAATATCAAGTGTTGCAGGTATTACATTTTACAATTGAAATGTGTGGAGGACAAAAGGAAATTTTGGAGGAATCACCCCCAGCTCACTAAACATAAAAGTCATGAAAGCAGAAATGCAATCGCCTGCGGCCACACCACCTTGAATAAGCCTGATCTCGTCTGATCTCAGAAGCTAAGCAATGTTGGGCTTGGTTAGTACTTGGATGGGAGACCACCTGGGAATATCAAGTGCTGCAGGCATTACATTTTTGAAATTACATTTTACAATTGAAATGTGTGGAGGACAAAAGGAAATTTTGGAGGAATCACCCCCAGCTCACTAAACATAAAAGTCATGAAAGCAGAAATGCAATCGCCTGCAGCCACACCACCTTGAATGAGCCTGATCTCGTCTGATCTCAGAAGCTAAGCAATGTTGGGCTTGGTTAGTACTTGGATGGGAGACCACCTGGGAATATCAAGTGCTGCAGGCATTACATTTTACAATTGAAATGTGTGGAGGACAAAAGGAAATTTTGGAGGAATCACCCCCAGCTCACTAAACATAAAAGTCATGAAAGCAGAAATGCAATCGCCTGCGGCCACACCACCTTGAATAAGCCTGATCCCGCCTGATCTCAGAAGCTAAGCAGTGTTGGGCTTGGTTAGTACTTGGATGGGAGACCACCTGGGAATATCAAGTGCTGCAGGCATTACATTTTTGTAATTACATTTTACAATTGAAATGTGTGGAGGACAAAAGGAAATTTTGGAGGAATCACCCCCAGCTCACTAAACATAAAAGTCATGAAAGCAGAAATGCAATCGCCTGCGGCCACACCACCTTGAATAAGCCTGATCTCGTCTGATCTAAAAAGCTAAGCAATGTTGGGCTTGGTTAGTACTTGGATGGGAGACCACCTGGGAATATCAAATGCTGCAGGCATTACATTTTTGTAATTACATTTTACAATTGAAATGTGTGGAGGACAAAAGGAAATTTTGGAGGAATCACCCCCAGCTCCCTAAACATAAAAGTCATGAAAGCAGAAATGCAATCGCCTGCGGCCACACCACCTTGAATAAGCCTGATCTCAAAAGCTAAGCAATGTTGGGCTTGGTTAGTACTTGGATGGGAGACCACCTGGGAATATCAAGTGCTGCAGGCATTACATTTTTGTAATTACATTTTACAATTGAAATGTGTGGAGGACAAAAGGAAATTTTGGAGGAATCACCCCCAGCTCACTAAACATAAAAGTCATGAAAGCAGAAATGCAATCGCCTGCGGCCACACCACCTTGAATAAGCCTGATCTCGTCTGATCTCAGAAGCTAAGCAATGTTGGGCTTGGTTAGTACTTGGATGGGAGACCACCTGGGAATATCAAGTGCTGCAGGCATTACATTTTTGTAATTACATTTTACAATTGAAATGTGTGGAGGACAAAAGGAAATTTTGGAGGAATCACCCCCAGTTCACTAAACATAAAAGTCATGAAAGCAGAAATGCAATCGCCTGCGGCCACACCACCTTGAATAAGCCTGATCTCGTCTGATCTCAGAAGCTAAGCAATGTTGGGCTTGATTAGTACTTGGATGGGAGACAACCTGGGATTATCAAGTGCTGCAGGCATTACATTTTACAATTGAAATGTGTGGAGGACAAAAGGAAATTTTGGAGGAATCACCCCCAGCTCACTAAACATAAAAGTCATGAAAGCAGAAATGCAATCGCCTGCGGCCACACCACCTTGAATAAGCCTGATCTCGTCTGATCTCAGAAGCTAAGCAATGTTGGGCTTGGTTAGTACTTGGATGGGAGACCACCTGGGAATATCAAGTGCTGCAGGCATTACATTTTACAATTGAAATGTGTGGAGGACAAAAGGAAATTTTGGAGGAATCACCCCCAGCTCACTAAACATAAAAGTCATGAAAGCAGAAATGCAATCGCCTGCGGCCACACCACCTTGAATAAGTCTGATCTCAGAAGCTAAGCAATGTTGGGCTTGGTTAGTACTTGGATGGGAGACCACCTGGGAATATCAAGTGCTGCAGGCATTACATTTTACAATTGAAATGTGTGGAGGACAAAAGGAAATTTTGGAGGAATCACCCCCAGCTCACTAAACATAAAAGTCATTAAAGCAGAAATGCAATCGCCTGCGGCCACACCACCTTGAATAAGCCTGATCTCGTCTGATCTCAGAAGCTAAGCAATGTTGGGCTTGGTTAGTACTTGGATGGGAGACCACCTGGGAATATCAAGTGCTGCAGGCATTACATTTTACAATTGAAATGTGTGGAGGACAAAAGGAAATTTTGGAGGAATCACCCCCAGCTCACTAAACATAAAAGTCATGAAAGCAGAAATGCAATTGCCTGCGGCCACACCACCTTGAATAAGCCTGATCTCGCCTGATCTCGTCTGATCTCAGAAGCTAAGCAATGTTGGGCTTGGTTAGTACTTGGATGGGAGACCACCTGGGAATATCAAGTGCTGCAGGCATTACATTTTACAATTGAAATGTGTGGAGGACAAAAGGAAATTTTGGAGGAATCACCCCCAGCTCACTAAACATAAAAGTCATGAAAGCAGAAATGCAATCGCCTGCGGCCACACCACCTTGAATAAGCCTGATCTCGTCTGATCTCAGAAGCTAAGCAATGTTGGGCTTGGTTAGTACTTGGATGGGAGACCACCTGGGAATATCAAGTGCTGCAGGTATTACATTTTACAATTGAAATGTGTGGAGGACAAAAGGAAATTTTGGAGGAATCACCCCCAGCTCACTAAACATAAAAGTCATGAAAGCAGAAATGCAATCGCCTGCGGCCACACCACCTTGAATAAGCCTGATCTCGTCTGATCTCAGAAGCTAAGCAATGTTGGGCTTGGTTAGTACTTGGATGGGAGACCACCTGGGAATATCAAGTGCTGCAGGCATTACATTTTTGTAATTACATTTTACAATTGAAATGTGTGGAGGACAAAAGGAAATTTTGGAGGAATCACCCCCAGCTCACTAAACATAAAAGTCATGAAAGCAGAAATGCAATCGCCTGCGGCCACACCACCTTGAATAAGCCTGATCTCGTCTGATCTCAGAAGCTAAGCAATGTTGGGCTTGATTAGTACTTGGATGGGAGACCACCTGGGATTATCAAGTGCTGCAGGCATTACATTTTACAATTGAAATGTGTGGAGGACAAAAGGAAATTTTGGAGGAATCACCCCCAGCTCACTAAACATAAAAGTCATGAAAGCAGAAATGCAATCGCCTGCGGCCACACCACCTTGAATAAGCCTGATCTCGTCTGATCTCAGAAGCTAAGCAATGTTGGGCTTGGTTAGTACTTGGATGGGAGACCACCTGGGAATATCAAGTGCTGCAGGCATTACATTTTACAATTGAAATGTGTGGAGGACAAAAGGAAATTTTGGAGGAATCACCCCCAGCTCACTAAACATAAAAGTCATGAAAGCAGAAATGCAATCGCCTGCGGCCACACCACCTTGAATAAGCCTGATCTCGTCTGATCTCAGAAGCTAAGCAATGTTGGGCTTGGTTAGTACTTGGATGGGAGACCACCTGGGAATATCAAGTGCTGCAGGTATTACATTTTACAATTGAAATGTGTGGAGGACAAAAGGAAATTTTGGAGGAATCACCCCCAGCTCACTAAACATAAAAGTCATGAAAGCAGAAATGCAATCGCCTGCGGCCACACCACCTTGAATAAGCCTGATCTCGTCTGATCTCAGAAGCTAAGCAATGTTGGGCTTGGTTAGTACTTGGATGGGAGACCACCTGGGAATATCAAGTGCTGCAGGCATTACATTTTTGTAATTACATTTTACAATTGAAATGTGTGGAGGACAAAAGGAAATTTTGGAGGAATCACCCCCAGCTCACTAAACATAAAAGTCATGAAAGCAGAAATGCAATCGCCTGCGGCCACACCACCTTGAATAAGCCTGATCTCGTCTGATCTCAGAAGCTAAGCAATGTTGGGCTTGATTAGTAATTGGATGGGAGACCACCTGGGATTATCAAGTGCTGCAGGCATTACATTTTACAATTGAAATGTGTGGAGGACAAAAGGAAATTTTGGAGGAATCACCCCCAGCTCACTAAACATAAAAGTCATGAAAGCAGAAATGCAATCGCCTGCGGCCACACCACCTTGAATAAGCCTGATCTCGTCTGATCTCAGAAGCTAAGCAATGTTGGGCTTGGTTAGTACTTGGATGGGAGACCACCTGGGAATATCAAGTGCTGCAGGCATTACATTTTACAATTGAAATGTGTGGAGGACAAAAGGAAATTTTGGAGGAATCACCCCCAGCTCACTAAACATAAAAGTCATGAAAGCAGAAATGCAATCGCCTGCGGCCACACCACCTTGAATAAGCCTGATCTCGTCTGATCTCAGAAGCTAAGTAATGTTGGGCTTGGTTAGTACTTGGATGGGAGACCACCTGGGAATATCAAGTGCTGCAGGTATTACATTTTACAATTGAAATGTGTGGAGGACAAAAGGAAATTTTGGAGGAATCACCCCCAGCTCACTAAACATAAAAGTCATGAAAGCAGAAATGCAATCGCCTGCGGCCACACCACCTTGAATAAGCCTGATCTCGTCTGATCTCAGAAGCTAAGCAATGTTGGGCTTGGTTAGTACTTGGATGGGAGACCACCTGGGAATATCAAGTGCTGCAGGCATTACATTTTTGTAATTACATTTTACAATTGAAATGTGTGGAGGACAAAAGGAAATTTTGGAGGAATCACCCCCAGCTCACTAAACATAAAAGTCATGAAAGCAGAAATGCAATCGCCTGCGGCCACACCACCTTGAATAAGCCTGATCTCGTCTGATCTCAGAAGCTAAGCAATGTTGGGCTTGGTTAGTACTTGGATGGGAGACCACCTGGGAATATCAAGTGCTGCAGGCATTACATTTTACAATTGAAATGTGTGGAGGACAAAAGGAAATTTTGGAGGAATCACCCCCAGCTCACTAAACATAAAAGTCATGAAAGCAGAAATGCAAACGCCTGCGGCCACACCACCTTGGATAAGCCTGATCTCGTCTGATCTCAGAAGCTAAGCAATGTTGGGCTTGGTTAGTACTTGGATGGGAGACCACCTGGGAATATCAAGTGCTGCAGGCATTACATTTTACAATTGAAATGTGTGGACCAAAGGATATTTTGGAGGAATCACCCCCAGCTCACTAAACATAAAAGTCATGAAAGCAGAAATGCAATCGCCTGCGGCCACACCACCTTGAATAAGCCTGATCTCGTCTGATCTCAGAAGCTAAGCAATGTTGGGCTTGGTTAGTACTTGGATGGGAGACCACCTGGGAATATCAAGTGCTGCAGGCATTACATTTTTATTTTACATTTTACAATTGAAATGTGTGGAGGACAAAAGGAAATTTTGGAGCTCACCCCCAGCTCACTAAACATAAAAGTCATGAAAGCAGAAATGCAATCGCCTGCGGCCACACCACCTTGAATAAGCCTGATCTCGTCTGATCTCAGAAGCTAAGCAATGTTGGGCTTGGTTAGTACTTGGATGGGAGACCACCTGGGAATATCAAGTGCTGCAGGCATTACATTTTACAATTGAAATGTGTGGAGGACAAAAGGAAATTTTGGAGGAATCACCCCCAGCTCACTAAACATAAAAGTCATGAAAGCAGAAATGCAATCGCCTGCGGCCACACCACCTTGAAAAAGCCTGATCTCGTCTGATCTCAGAAGCTAAGCAATGTTGGGCTTGGTTAGTACTTGGATGGGAGACCACCTGGGAATATCAAGTGCTGCAGGCATTACATTTTTGTAATTACATTTTACAATTGAAATGTGTGGTGGACAAAAGGAAATTTTGGAGGACTCACCCCCAGCTCACTAAACATAAAAGTCATGAAAGCAGAAATGCAATCGCCTGCGGCCACACCACCTTGAATAAGCCTGATCTCGTCTGATCTCAGAAGCTAAGCAATGTTGGGCTTGGTTAGTACTTGGATGGGAGACCACCTTTGAATATCAAGTGCTGCAGGCATTACATTTTTGTAATTACATTTTACAATTGAAATGTGTGGAGGACAAAAGGAAATTTTGGAGGAATCACCCCCAGCTCACTAAACATAAATGTCATGAAAGCAGAAATGCAATCGCCTGCGGCCACACCACCTTGAATAAGCCTGATCTCGTCTGATCTCAGAAGCTAAGCAATGTTGGGCTTGGTTAGTACTTGGATGGGAGACCACCTGGGAATATCAAGTGCTGCAGGCATTACATTTTACAATTGAAATGTGTGGAGGACAAAAGGAAATTTTGGAGGAATCACCCCCAGCTCACTAAACATAAAAGTCATGAAAGCAGAAATGCAATCGCCTGCGGCCACACCACCTTGAATAAGCCTGATCTCGTCTGATCTCAGAAGCTCAGCAATGTTGGGCTTGGTTAGTACTTGGATGGGAGACCACCTGGGAATATCAAGTGCTGCGGGCATTACATTTTACAATTGAAATGTGTGGAGGACAAAAGGAAATTTTGGAGGAATCACCCCCAGCTCACTAAACATAAAAGTCATGAAAGCAGAAATGCAATCGCCTGCGGCCACACCACCTTGAATAAGCCTGATCTCGTCTGATCTCAGAAGCTAAGCAATGTTGGGCTTGTTTAGTACTTGGATGGGAGACCACCTGGGAATATCAAGTGCTGCAGGCATTACATTTTACAATTGAAATGTGTGGAGGACAAAAGGAAATTTTGGAGGAATCACCCCCAGCTCCCTAAACATAAAAGTCATGAAAGCAGAAATGCAATCGCCTGCGGCCACACCACCTTGAATAAGCCTGATCTCAGAAGCTAAGCAATGTTGGGCTTGGTTAGTACTTGGATGGGAGACCACCTGGAAATATCAAGTGCTGCAGGCATTACATTTTTGTAATTACATTTTACAATTGAAATGTGTGGAGGACAAAAGGAAATTTTGGAGGAATCACCCCCAGCTCACTAAACATAAAAGTCATGAAAGCAGAAATGCAATCGCCTGCGGCCACACCACCTTGAATAAGCCTGATCTCGTCTGATCTCAGAAGCTAAGCAGTGTTGGGCTTGGTTAGTACTTGGATTGGAGACCACCTGGGAATATCAAGTGCTGCAGGCATTACATTTTTGTAATTGAAAATGGAGGACAAAAGGAAATTTTGGAGGAATCACCCCCAGCTCACTAAACATAAAAGTCATGAAAGCAGAAATGCAATCGCCTGCGGCCACACCACCTTGAATAAGCCTGATCTCGTCTGATCTCAGAAGCTAAGCAATGTTGGGCTTGGTTAGTACTTGGATGGGAGACCACCTGGGAATATCAAGTGCTGCAGGCATTACATTTTACAATTGAAATGTAATGCCTTTTGAATCACCCCCAGCTCCCTAGTACTTGGATTGGAGACCACCTGGGAATATCAAGTGCTGCAGGCATTACATTTTACAATTGAAATGTGTGGAGGACAAAAGGAAATTTTGGAGGAATCACCCCCAGCTCACTAAACATAAAAGTCATGAAAGCAGAAATGCAATCGCCTGCGGCCACACCACCTTGAATAAGCCTGATCTCGTCTGATCTCAGAAGCTAAGCAATGTTGGGCTTGTTTAGTACTTGGATGGGAGACCACCTGGGAATATCAAGTGCTGCAGGCATTACATTTTACAATTGAAATGTGTGGAGGACAAAAGGAAATTTTGGAGGAATCACCCCCAGCTCACTAAACATAAAAGTCATGAAAGCAGAAATGTAACCGCCTGCGGCCACACCACCTTGAATAAGCCTGATCTCGTCTGATCTCAGAAGCTAAGCAATGTTGGTCTTGGTTAGTACTTGGATGGGAGACCACCTGGGAATATCAAGTGCTGCAGGCATTACATTTTACAATTGAAATGTGTGGAGGACAAAAGGAAATTTTGGAGGAATCACCCCCAGCTCACTAAACATAAAAGTCATGAAAGCAGAAATGCAATCGCCTGCGGCCACACCACCTTGAATAAGCTTGATCTCAGAAGCTAAGCAATGTTGGGCTTGGTTAGTACTTGGATGGGAGACCACCTGGGAATATCAAGTGCTGCAGGCATTACATTTTACAATTGAAATGTGTGGAGGACAAAAGGAAATTTTGGAGGAATCACCCCCAGCTCCCTAAACATAAAAGTCATGAAAGCAGAAATGCAATCGCCTGCGGCCACACCACCTTGAATAAGCCTGATCTCGTCTGATCTCAGAAGCTAAGCAGTGTTGGGCTTGGTAAGTACTTGGATGGGAGACCACCTGGGAATATCAAGTGCTGCAGGCATTACATTTTTGTAATTACATTTTACAATTGAAATGTGTGGAGGACAAAAGGAAATTTTGGAGGACACACCCCCAGCTCACTAAACATAAAAGTCATGAAAGCAGAACTGCAATCGCCTGCGGCCACACCACCTTGAATAAGCCTGATCTCGTCTGATCTCAGAAGCTAAGCAATGTTGGGCTTGGTTAGTACTTGGATGGGAGACCCCCTGGGAATATCAAGTGCTGCAGGCATTACATTTTTGTAATTACATTTTACAATTGAAATGTGTGGAGGACAAAAGGAAATTTTGGAGGAATCACCCCCAGCTCCCTAAACATAAAAGTCATGAAAGCAGAAATGCAATCGCCTGCGGCCACACCACCTTGAATAAGCCTGATCTCAGAAGCTAAGCAATGTTGGGCTTGGTTAGTACTTGGATGGGAGACCACCTGGAAATATCAAGTGCTGCAGGAATTACATTTTTGTAATTACATTTTACAATTGAAATGTGTGGAGGACAAAAGGAAATTTTGGAGGAATCACCCCCAGCTCACTAAACATAAAAGTCATGAAAGCAGAAATGCAATCGCCTGCGGCCACACCACCTTGAATAAGCCTGATCTCGTCTGATCTCAGAAGCTAAGCAATGTTGGGCTTGGTTAGTACTTGGATGGGAGACCACCTGGGAATATCAAGTGCTGCAGGCATTACATTTTTGTAATTACATTTTACAATTGAAATGTGTGGAGGACAAAAGGAAATTTTGGAGGAATCACCCCCAGCTCACTAAACATAAAAGTCATGAAAGCAGAAATGCAATCGCCTGCGGCCACACCACCTTGAATAAGCCTGATCTCGTCTGATCTCAGAAGCTAAGCAGTGTTGGGCTTGGTTAGTACTTGGATTGGAGACCACCTGGGAATATCAAGTGCTGCAGGCATTACATTTTTGTAATTACATTTTACAATTGAAATGTGTGGAGGACAAAAGGAAATTTTGGAGGAATCACCCCCAGCTCACTAAACAAAAAAGTCATGAAAGCAGAAATGCAATCGCCTGCGGCCACACCACCTTGAATAAGCCTGATCTCGCCTGATCTCAGAAGCTAAGCAATGTTGGGCTTGGTTAGTACTTGGATGGGAGACCACCTGGGAATATCAAGTGCTGCAGGCATTACATTTTACAATTGAAATGTGTGGAGGACAAAAGGAAATTTTGGAGGAATCACCCCCAGCTCCCTAAACATAAAAGTCATGAAAGCAGAAATGCAATCGCCTGCGGCCACACCACCTTGAATAAGCCTGATCTCGTCTGATCTCAGAAGCTAAGCAGTGTTGGGCTTGGTTAGTACTTGGATGGGAGACCACCTGGGAATATCACGTGCTGCAGGCATTACATTTTTGTAATTACATTTTACAATTGAAATGTGTGGAGGACAAAAGGATATTTTGGAGGAATCACCCCCAGCTCACTAAACATAAAAGTCATGAAAGCAGAAATGCAATCGCCTGCGGCCACACCACCTTGAATAAGCCTGATCTCGTCTGATCTCAGAAGCTAAGCAATGTTGGGCTTGGTTAGTACTTGGATGGGAGACCACCTGGGAATATCAAGTGCTGCAGGCATTACATTTTTGTAATTACATTTTACAATTGAAATGTGTGGAGGACAAAAGGAAATTTTGGAGGAATCACCCCCAGCTCCCTAAACATAAAAGTCATGAAAGCAGAAATGCAATCGCCTGCGGCCACACCACCTTGAATAAGCCTGATCTCAGAAGCTAAGCAATGTTGGGCTTGGTTAGTACTTGGATGGGAGACCACCTGGGAATATCAAGTGCTGCAGGCATTACATTTTACAATTGAAATGTGTGGAGGACAAAAGGAAATTTTGGAGGAATCACCCCCAGCTCACTAAACATAAAAGTCATGAAAGCAGAAATGCAATCGCCTGCGGCCACACCACCTTGAATAAGCCTGATCTCGTCTGATCTCAGAAGCTAAGCAATGTTGGGCTTGGTTAGTACTTGGATGGGAGATCACCTGGGAATATCAAGTGCTGCAGGCATTACATTTTACAATTGAAATGTGTGGAGGACAAAAGGAAATTTTGGAGGAATCACCCCCAGCTCACTAAACATAAAAGTCATGAAAGCAGAAATGCAATCGCCTGCGGCCACACCACCTTGAATAAGCCTGATCTCGTCTGATCTCAGAAGCTAAGCAGTGTTGTGCTTGGTTAGTACTTGGATGGGAGACCACCTGGGAATATCAAGTGCTGCAGGCATTACATTTTTGTAATTACAATTGAAATGTGTGGAGGACAAAAGGAAATTTTGGAGGAATCACCCCCAGCTCACTAAACATAAAAGTCATGAAAGCAGAAATGCAATCGCCTGCGGCCACACCACCTTGAATAAGCCTGATCTCAGAAGCTAAGCAATGTTGGGCTTGGTTAGTACTTGGATGGGAGACCACCTGGGAATATCAAGTGCTGCAGGCATTACATTTTTGTAATTACATTTTACAATTGAAATGTGTGGAGGACAAAAGGAAATTTTGGAGGAATCACCCCCAGCTCACTAAACATAAAAGTCATGAAAGCAGAAATGCAATCGCCTGCGGCCACACCACCTTGAATAAGCCTGATCTCGTCTGATCTCAGAAGCTAAGCAATGTTGGGCTTGGTTAGTACTTGGATGGGAGACCACCTGGGAATATCAAGTGCTGCAGGCATTACATTTTACAATTGAAATGTGTGGAGGAGAAAAGGAAATTTTGGAGGAATCACCCCCAGCTCACTAAACATAAAAGTCATGAAAGCAGAAATGCAATCGACTGCGGCCACACCACCTTGAATAAGCCTGATCTCAGAAGCTAAGCAATGTTGGGCTTGGTTAGTACTTGGATGGGAGACCACCTGGGAATATCAAGTGCTGCAGGCATTACATTTTTGTAATTACATTTTACAATTGAAATGTGTGGAGGACAAAAGGAAATTTTGGAGGAATCACCCCCAGCTCACTAAACATAAAAGTCATGAAAGCAGAAATGCAATCGCCTGCGGCCACACCACCTTGAATAAGCCTGATCTCGCCTGATCTCAGAAGCTAAGCAGTGTTGGGCTTGGTTAGTACTTGGATGGGAGACCACCTGGGAATATCAAGTGCTGCAGGCATTACATTTTTGTAATTACATTTTACAATTGAAATGTGTGGAGGACAAAAGGAAATTTTGGAGGAATCACCCCCAGCTCACTAAACATAAAAGTCATGAAAGCAGAAATGCAATCGCCTGCGGCCACACCACCTTGAATAAGCCTGATCTCGTCTGATCTCAGAAGCTAAGCAATGTTGGGCTTGGTTAGTACTTGGATGGGAGACCACCTGGGAATATCAAGTGCTGCAGGCATTACATTTTTGTAATTACATTTTACAATTGAAATGTGTGGAGGACAAAAGGATATTTTGGAGGAATCACCCCCAGCTCACTAAACATAAAAGTCATGAAAGCAGAAATGCAATCGCCTGCGGCCACACCACCTTGAATAAGCCTGATCTCGTCTGATCTCAGAAGCTAAGCAATGTTGGGCTTGGTTAGTACTTGGATGGGAGACCACCTGGGAATATCAAGTGCTGCAGGTATTACATTTTTGTAATTACATTTTACAATTGAAATGTGTGGAGGACAAAAGGAAATTTTGGAGGAATCACCCCCAGCTCACTAAACATAAAAGTCATGAAAGCAGAAATGCAATCGCCTGCGGCCACACCACCTTGAATAAGCCTGATCTTGTCTGATCTCAGAAGCTAAGCAATGTTGGGCTTGGTTAGTACTTGGATGGGAGACCACCTGGGAATATCAATTGCTGCAGGCATTATATTTTTGTAATTACATTTTAAAATTGAAATGTGTGGAGGACAAAAGGAAATTTTGGAGGAATCACCCTCAGCTCACTAAACATAAAAGTCATGAAAGCAGAAATGCAATCGCCTGCGGCCACACCACCTTGAATAAGCCTGATCTCGTCTGATCTCAGAAGCTAAGCAATGTTGGGCTTGGTTAGTACTTGGATGGGAGACCACCTGGGAATATCAAGTGCTGCAGGCATTACATTTTACAATTGAAATGTGTGGAGGACAAAAGGAAATTTTGGAGGAATCACCCCCAGCTCACTAAACATAAAAGTCATGAAAGCAGAAATGCAATCGCCTGCGGCCACACCACCTTGAATAAGCCTGATCTCGTCTGATCTCAGAAGCTAAGCAATGTTGGGCTTGGTTAGTACTTGGATGGGAGACCACCTGGGAATATCAAGTGCTGCAGGCATTACATTTTACAATTGAAATGTGTGGAGGACAAAAGGAAATTTTGGAGGAATCACCCCCAGCTCACTAAACATAAAAGTCATGAAAGCAGAAATGCAATCGCCTGCGGCCACACCACCTTGAATAAGCCTGATCTCGTCTGATCTCAGAAGCTAAGCAATGTTGGGCTTGGTTAGTACTTGGATGGGAGACCACCTGGGAATATCAAGTGCTGCAGGCATTACATTTTACAATTGAAATGTGTGGAGGACAAAAGGAAATTTTGGAGGAATCACCCCCAGCTCACTAAACATAAAAGTCATGAAAGCAGAAATGCAATCGCCTGCGGCCACACCACCTTGAATAAGCCTGATCTCAGAAGCTAAGCAATGTTGGGCTTGGTTAGTACTTGGATGGGAGACCACCTGGGAATATCAAGTGCTGCAGGCATTACATTTTACAATTGAAATGTGTGGAGGACAAAAGGAAATTTTGGAGGAATCACCCCCAGCTCACTAAACATAAAAGTCATGAAAGCAGAAATGCAATCGCCTGCGGCCACACCACCTTGAATAAGCCTGATCTCGTCTGATCTCAGAAGCTAAGCAATGTTGGGCTTGGTTAGTACTTGGATGGGAGACCACCTGGGAATATCAAGTGCTGCAGGCATTACATTTTACAATTGAAATGTGTGGAGGACAAAAGGAAATTTTGGAGGAATCACCCCCAGCTCACTAAACATAAAAGTCATGAAAGCAGAAATGCAATCGCCTGCGGCCACACCACCTTGAATAAGCCTGATCTCAGAAGCTAAGCAATGTTGGGCTTGGTTAGTACTTGGATGGGAGACCACCTGGGAATATCAAGTGCTGCAGGCATTACATTTTTGTAATTACATTTTACAATTGAAATGTGTGGAGGACAAAAGGAAATTTTGGAGGAATCACCCCCAGCTCACTAAACATAAAAGTCATGAAAGCAGAAATGCAATCGCCTGCGGCCACACCACCTTGAATAAGCCTGATATCAGAAGCTAAGCAAAGTTGGGCTTGGTTAGTACTTGGATGGGAGACCACCTGGGAATATCAAGTGCTGCAGGCATTACATTTTTGTAATTACATTTTACAATTGAAATGTGTGGAGGACAAAAGGAAATTTTGGAGGAATCACCCCCAGCTCACTAAACATAAAAGTCATGAAAACAGAAATGCAATCGCCTGCGGCCACACCACCTTGAATAAGCCTGATCTCAGAAGCTAAGCAATGTTGGGCTTCGTTAGTACTTGGATGGGAGACCACCTGGGAATATCAAGTGCTGCAGGCATTACATTTTTGTAATTACATTTTACAATTGAAATGTGTGGAGGACAAAAGGAAATTTTGGAGGAATCACCCTCAGCTCACTAAACATAAAAGTCATGAAAGCAGAAATGCAATCGCCTGCGGCCACACCACCTTGAATAAGCCTGATCTCAGAAGCTAAGCAATGTTGGGCTTGGTTAGTACTTGGATGGGAGACCACCTGGGAATATCAAGTGCTGCAGGCATTACATTTTTGTAATTACATTTTACAATTGAAATGTGTGGAGGACAAAAGGGAATTTTGGAGGAATCACCCCCAGCTCACTAAACATAAAAGTCATGAAAGCAGAAATGCAATCGCCTGCGGCCACACCACCTTGAATAAGCCTGATCTCGTCTGATCTCAGAAGCTAAGCAATGTTGGGCTTGGTTAGTACTTGGATGGGAGACCACCTGGGAATATCAAGTGCTGCAGGCATTACATTTTACAATTGAAATGTGTGGAGGACAAAAGGAAATTTTGGAGGACTCACCCCCAGCTCCCTAAACATAAAAGTCATGAAAGCAGAAATGCAATCGCCTGCGGCCACACCACCTTGAATAAGCCTGATCTTGTCTGATCTCAGAAGCTAAGCAATGTTGGGCTTGTTTAGTAATTGGATGTTAGACCACCTGGGAATATCAAGTGCTGCAGGCATTACATTTTTGTAATTACATTTTACAATTGAAATGTGTGGAGGACAAAAGGAAATTTTGGAGGAATCACCCCCAGCTCACTAAACATAAAAGTCATGAAAGCAGAAATGCAATCGCCTGCGGCCACACCACCTTGAATAAGCCTGATCTCGTCTGATCTCAGAAGCTAAGCAATGTTGGGCTTGGTTAGTACTTGGATGGGAGACCACCTGGGAATATCAAGTGCTGCAGGCATTACATTTTTGTAATTACATTTTACAATTGAAATGTGTGGAGGACAAAAGGAAATTTTGGAGGAATCACCCCCAGCTCACTAAACATAAAAGTCATGAAAGCAGAAATGCAATCGCCTGCGGCCACACCACCTTGAATAAGCCTGATCTCGTCTGATCTCAGAAGCTAAGCAATGTTGGGCTTGGTTAGTACTTGGATGGGAGACCACCTGGGAATATCAAGTGCTGCAGGCATTACATTTTTGTAATTACATTTTACAATTGAAATGTGTGGAGGACAAAAGGAAATTTTGGAGGAATCACCCCCAGCTCACTAAACATAAAAGTCATGAAAGCAGAAATGCAATCGCCTGCGGCCACACCACCTTGAATAAGCCTGATCTCGTCTGATCTCAGAAGCTAAGCAATGTTGGGCTTGGTTAGTACTTGGATGAGAGACCACCTGGGAATATCAAGTGCTGCAGGCATTACATTTTACAATTGAAATGTGTGGAGGACAAAAGGAAATTTTGGAGGAATCACCCCCAGCTCACTAAACATAAAAGTCATGAAAGCAGAAATGCAATCGCCTACGGCCACACCACCTTGAATAAGCCTGATCTCGTCTGATCTCAGAAGCTAAGCAATGTTGGGCTTGGTTAGTACTTGGATGGGAGACCACCTGGGAATATCAAGTGCTGCAGGCATTACATTTTACAATTGAAATGTGTGGAGGACAAAAGGAAATTTTGGAGGAATCACCCCCAGCTCACTAAACATAAAAGTCATGAAAGCAGAAATGCAATCGCCTACGGCCACACCACCTTGAATAAGCCTGATCTCGTCTGATCTCAGAAGCTAAGCAATGTTGGGCTTGGTTAGTACTTGGATGGGAGACCACCTGGGAATATCAAGTGCTGCAGGCATTACATTTTTGTAATTACATTTTACAATTGAAATGTGTGGAGGACAAAAGGAAATTTTGGAGGAATCACCCCCAGCTCACTAAACATAAAAGTCATGAAAGCAGAAATGCAATCGCCTGCGGCCACACCACCTTGAATAAGCCTGATCTCGTCTGATCTCAGAAGCTAAGCAATGTTGGGCTTGGTTAGTACTTGGATGGGAGACCACCTGGGAATATCAAGTGCTGCAGGCATTACATTTTACAATTGAAATGTGTGGAGGACAAAAGGAAATTTTGGAGGAATCACCCCCAGCTCACTAAACATAAAAGTCATGAAAGCAGAAATGCAATCGCCTGCGGCCACACCACCTTGAATAAGCCTGATCTCGTCTGATCTCCGAAGCTAAGCAATGTTGGGCTTGGTTAGTACTTGGATGGGAGACCACCTGGGAATATCAAGTGCTGCAGGCATTACATTTTTGTAATTACATTTTACAATTGAAATGTGTGGAGGACAAAAGGAAATTTTGGAGGAATCACCCCCAGCTCACTAAACATAAAAGTCATGAAAGCAGAAATGCAATCGCCTGCGGCCACACCACCTTGAATAAGCCTGATCTCGTCTGATCTCAGAAGCTAAGCAATGTTGGGCTTGGTTAGTACTTGGATGGGAGACCACCTGGGAATATCAAGTGCTGCAGGCATTACATTTTTGTAATTACATTTTACAATTGAAATGTGTGGAGGACAAAAGGAAATTTTGGAGGAATCACCCCCAGCTCACTAAACATAAAAGTCATGAAAGTAGAAATGCAATCGCCTGCGGCCACACCACCTTGAATAAGCCTGATCTTGTCTGATCTCAGAAGCTAAGCAATGTTGGGCTTGGTTAGTACTTGGATGGGAGACCACCTGGGAATATCAAGTGCTGCAGGCATTACATTTTTGTAATTACATTTTACAATTGAAATGTGTGGAGGACAAAAGGAAATTTTGGAGGAATCACCCCCAGCTCACTAAACATAAAAGTCATGAAAGTAGAAATGCAATCGCCTGCGGCCACACCACCTTGAATAAGCCTGATCTTGTCTGATCTCAGAAGCTAAGCAATGTTGGGCTTGGTTAGTACTTGGATGGGAGACCACCTGGGAATATCAAGTGCTGCAGGCATTACATTTTTGTAATTACATTTTACAATTGAAATGTGTGGAGGACAAAAGGAAATTTTGGAGGAATCACCCCCAGCTCACTAAACATAAAAGTCATGAAAGCAGAAATGCAATCGCCTGCGGCCACACCACCTTGAATAAGCCTGATCTCAGAAGCTAAGCAATGTTGGGCTTGGTTAGTACTTGGATGGGAGACCACCTGGGAATATCAAGTGCTGCAGGCATTACATTTTTGTAATTACATTTTACAATTGAAATGTGTGGAGGACAAAAGGAAATTTCGGAGGACTCACCCCCAGCTACCTAAACATAAAAGTCATGAAAGCAGAAATGCAATCGCCTGCGGCCACACCACCTTGAATAAGCCTGATCTCGCCTGATCTCAGAAGCTAAGCAATGTTGGGCTTGGTTAGTACTTGGATGGGAGACCACCTGGGAATATCAAGTGCTGCAGGCATTACATTTTTGTAATTACATTTTACAATTGAAATGTGTGGAGGACAAAAGGAAATTTTGGAGGAATCACCCCCAGCTCACTAAACATAAAAGTCATGAAAGCAGAAATGCAATCGCCTGCGGCCACACCACCTTGAATAAGCCTGATATCAGAAGCTAAGCAATGTTGGGCTTGGTTAGTACTTGGATGGGAGACCACCTGGGAATATCAAGTGCTGCAGGCATTACATTTTTGTAATTACATTTTACAATTGAAATGTGTGGAGGACAAAAGGAAATTTTGGAGGAATCACCCCCAGCTCACTAAACATAAAAGTCATGAAAGCAGAAATGCAATCGCCTGCGGCCACACCACCTTGAATAAGCCTGATCTCAGAAGCTAAGCAATGTTGGGCTTGGTTAGTACTTGGATGGGAGACCACCTGGGAATATCAAGTGCTGCAGGCATTACATCTTTGTAATTACATTTTACAATTGAAATGTGTGGACAAAAGGAAATTTTGGAGGAATCACCCTCAGCTCACTAAACATAAAAGTCATGAAAGCAGAAATGCAATCGCCTGCGGCCACACCACCTTGAATAAGCCTGATCTCGCCTGATCTCAGAAGCTAAGCAATGTTGGGCTTGGTTAGTACTTGGATGGGAGACCACCTGGGAATATCAAGTGCTGCAGGCATTACATTTTTGTAATTACATTTTACAATTGAAATGTGTGGAGGACAAAAGGAAATTTTGGAGGAATCACCCCCAGCTCACTAAACATAAAAGTCATGAAAGCAGAAATGCAATCGCCTGCGGCCACACCACCTTGAATAAGCCTGATATCAGAAGCTAAGCAATGTTGGGCTTGGTTAGTACTTGGATGGGAGACCACCTGGGAATATCAAGTGCTGCAGGCATTACATTTTTGTAATTACATTTTACAATTGAAATGTGTGGAGGACAAAAGGAAATTTTGGAGGAATCACCCCCAGCTCACTAAACATAAAAGTCATGAAAGCAGAAATGCAATCGCCTGCGGCCACACCACCTTGAATAAGCCTGATCTCAGAAGCTAAGCAATGTTGGGCTTGGTTAGTACTTGGATGGGAGACCACCTGGGAATATCAAGTGCTGCAGGCATTACATCTTTGTAATTACATTTTACAATTGAAATGTGTGGACAAAAGGAAATTTTGGAGGAATCACCCTCAGCTCACTAAACATAAAAGTCATGAAAGCAGAAATGCAATCGCCTGCGGCCACACCACCTTGAATAAGCCTGATCTCAGAAGCTAAGCAATGTTGGGCTTGGTTAGTACTTGGATGGGAGACCACCTGGGAATATCAAGTGCTGCAGGCATTACATTTTTGTAATTACATTTTACAATTGAAATGTGTGGAGGACAAAAGGAAATTTTGGAGGAATCACCCCCAGCTCACTAAACATAAAAGTCATGAAAGCAGAAATGCAATCGCCTGCGGCCACACCACCTTGAATAAGCCTGATCTCGTCTGATCTCAGAAGCTAAGCAATGTTGGGCTTGGTTAGTACTTGGATGGGAGACCACCTGGGAATATCAAGTGCTGCAGGCATTACATTTTACAATTGAAATGTGTGGAGGACAAAAGGAAATTTTGGAGGACTCACCCCCAGCTCACTAAACATAAAAGTCATGAAAGCAGAAATGCAATCGCCTGCGGCCACACCACCTTGAATAAGCCTGATCTCGTCTGATCTCAGAAGCTAAGCAATGTTGGGCTTGGTTAGTACTTGGATGGGAGACCACCTGGGAATATCAAGTGCTGCAGGCATTACATTTTTGTAATTACATTTTACAATTGAAATGTGTGGAGGCCAAAAGGAAATTTTGGAGGAATCACCCCCAGCTCACTAAACATAAAAGTCATGAAAGCAGAAATGCAATCGCCTGCGGCCACACCACCTTGAATAAGCCTGATCTCGTCTGATCTCAGAAGCTAAGCAATGTTGGGCTTGGTTAGTACTTGGATGGGAGACCACCTGGGAATATCAAGTGCTGCAGGCATTACATTTTACAATTGAAATGTGTGGAGGACAAAAGGAAATTTTGGAGGAATCACCCCCAGCTCACTAAACATAAAAGTCATGAAAGCAGAAATACAATCGCCTGCGGCCACACCACCTTGAATAAGCCTGATCTCGTCTGATCTCAGAAGCTAAGCAATGTTGGGCTTGGTTAGTACTTGGATGGGAGACCACCTGGGAATATCAAGTGCTGCAGGCATTACATTTTACAATTGAAATGTGTGGAGGACAAAAGGAAATTTTGGAGGAATCACCCCCAGCTCACTAAACATAAAAGTCATGAAAGCAGAAATGCAATCGCCTGCGGCCACACCACCTTGAATAAGCCTGATCTCGTCTGATCTCAGAAGCTAAGCAATGTTGGGCTTGGTTAGTACTTGGATGGGAGACCACCTGGGAATATCAAGTGCTGCAGGCATTACATTTTACAATTGAAATGTGTGGAGGACAAAAGGAAATTTTGGAGGAATCACCCCCAGCTCACTAAACATAAAAGTCATGAAAGCAGAAATGCAATCGCCTACGGCCACACCACCTTGAATAAGCCTGATCTCGTCTGATCTCAGAAGCTAAGCAATGTTGGGCTTGGTTAGTACTTGGATGGGAGACCACCTGGGAATATCAAGTGCTGCAGGCATTACATTTTTGTAATTACATTTTACAATTGAAATGTGTGGAGGACAAAAGGAAATTTTGGAGGAATCACCCCCAGCTCACTAAACATAAAAGTCATGAAAGCAGAAATGCAATCGCCTGCGGCCACACCACCTTGAATAAGCCTGATCTCGTCTGATCTCAGAAGCTAAGCAATGTTGGGCTTGGTTAGTACTTGGATGGGAGACCACCTGGGAATATCAAGTGCTGCAGGCATTACATTTTACAATTGAAATGTGTGGAGGACAAAAGGAAATTTTGGAGGAATCACCCCCAGCTCACTAAACATAAAAGTCATGAAAGCAGAAATGCAATCGCCTGCGGCCACACCACCTTGAATAAGCCTGATCTCGTCTGATCTCAGAAGCTAAGCAATGTTGGGCTTGGTTAGTACTTGGATGGGAGACCACCTGGGAATATCAAGTGCTGCAGGCATTACATTTTACAATTGAAATGTGTGGAGGACAAAAGGAAATTTTGGAGGAATCACCCCCAGCTCACTAAACATAAAAGTCATGAAAGCAGAAATGCAATCGCCTGCGGCCACACCACCTTGAATAAGCCTGATCTCGTCTGATCTCAGAAGCTAAGCAATGTTGGGCTTGGTTAGTACTTGGATGGGAGACCACCTGGGAATATCAAGTGCTGCAGGCATTACATTTTACAATTGAAATGTGTGGAGGACAAAAGGAAATTTTGGAGGAATCACCCCCAGCTCACTAAACATAAAAGTCATGAAAGCAGAAATGCAATCGCCTACGGCCACACCACCTTGAATAAGCCTGATCTCGTCTGATCTCAGAAGCTAAGCAATGTTGGGCTTGGTTAGTACTTGGATGGGAGACCACCTGGGAATATCAAGTGCTGCAGGCATTACATTTTTGTAATTACATTTTACAATTGAAATGTGTGGAGGACAAAAGGAAATTTTGGAGGAATCACCCCCAGCTCACTAAACATAAAAGTCATGAAAGCAGAAATGCAATCGCCTACGGCCACACCACCTTGAATAAGCCTGATCTCGTCTGATCTCAGAAGCTAAGCAATGTTGGGCTTGGTTAGTACTTGGATGGGAGACCACCTGGGAATATCAAGTGCTGCAGGCATTACATTTTACAATTGAAATGTGTGGAGGACAAAAGGAAATTTTGGAGGAATCACCCCCAGCTCACTAAACATAAAAGTCATGAAAGCAGAAATGCAATCGCCTGCGGCCACACCACCTTGAATAAGCCTGATCTCGTCTGATCTCAGAAGCTAAGCAATGTTGGGCTTGGTTAGTACTTGGATGGGAGACCACCTGGGAATATCAAGTGCTGCAGGCATTACATTTTACAATTGAAATGTGTGGAGGACAAAAGGAAATTTTGGAGGAATCACCCCCAGCTCACTAAACATAAAAGTCATGAAAGCAGAAATGCAATCGCCTGCGGCCACACCACCTTGAATAAGCCTGATCTCGTCTGATCTCAGAAGCTAAGCAATGTTGGGCTTGGTTAGTACTTGGATGGGAGACCACCTGGGAATATCAAGTGCTGCAGGCATTACATTTTACAATTGAAATGTGTGGAGGACAAAAGGAAATTTTGGAGGAATCACCCCCAGCTCACTAAACATAAAAGTCATGAAAGCAGAAATGCAATCGCCTACGGCCACACCACCTTGAATAAGCCTGATCTCGTCTGATCTCAGAAGCTAAGCAATGTTGGGCTTGGTTAGTACTTGGATGGGAGACCACCTGGGAATATCAAGTGCTGCAGGCATTACATTTTTGTAATTACATTTTACAATTGAAATGTGTGGAGGACAAAAGGAAATTTTGGAGGAATCACCCCCAGCTCACTAAACATAAAAGTCATGAAAGCAGAAATGCAATCGCCTACGGCCACACCACCTTGAATAAGCCTGATCTCGTCTGATCTCAGAAGCTAAGCAATGTTGGGCTTGGTTAGTACTTGGATGGGAGACCACCTGGGAATATCAAGTGCTGCAGGCATTACATTTTTGTAATTACATTTTACAATTGAAATGTGTGGAGGACAAAAGGAAATTTTGGAGGAATCACCCCCAGCTCACTAAACATAAAAGTCATGAAAGCAGAAATGCAATTGCCTGCGGCCACACCACCTTGAATAAGCCTGATCTCGTCTGATCTCAGAAGCTAAGCAATGTTGGGCTTGGTTAGTACTTGGATGGGAGACCACCTGGGAATATCAAGTGCTGCAGGCATTACATTTTTGTAATTACATTTTACAATTGAAATGTGTGGACGACAAAAAGGAAATTTTGGAGGAATCACCCCCAGCTCACTAAACATAAAAGTCATGAAAGCAGAAATGCAATCGCCTGCGGCCACACCACCTTGAATAAGCCTGATCTCGTCTGATCTCAGAAGCTAAGCAGTGTTGGGCTTGGTTAGTATTTAGATGGGAGACCACCTGGGAATATCAAGTGCTGCAGGCATTACATTTTTGTAATTACATTTTACAATTGAAATGTGTGGAGGACAAAAGGAAATTTTGGAGGAATCACCCCCAGCTCACTAAACATAAAAGTCATGAAAGCAGAAATGCAATCGCCTGCGGCCACACCACCTTGAATAAGCCTGATCTCGTCTGATCTCAGAAGCTAAGCAGTGTTGGGCTTGGTTAGTATTTAGATGGGAGACCACCTGGGAATATCAAGTGCTGCAGGCATTACATTTTTGTTATTACATTTTACAATTGAAATGTGTGGAGGACAAAAGGAAATTTTGGAGGAATCACCCCCAGCTCACTAAACATAAAAGTCATGAAAGCAGAAATGCAATCTCCTGCGGCCACACCACCTTGAATAAGTCTGATCTCAGAAGCTAAGCAATGTTGGGCTTGGTTAGTACTCGGATGGGAGACCACCTGGTAATATCAAGTGCTGCAGGCATTATATTTTACAATTGAAATGTGTGGAGGACAAAAGGAAATTTTGGAGGAATCACCCCCAGCTCACTAAACATAAAAGTCATGAAAGCAGAAATGCAATCGCCTGCGGCCACACCACCTTGAATAAGCCTGATCTCAGAAGCTAAGCAATGTTGGGCTTGGTTAGTACTTGGATGGGAGACCACCTGGGAATATCAAGTGCTGCAGGCATTACATTTTTGTAATTACATTTTACAATTGAAATGTGTGGAGGACAAAAGGAAATTTTGGAGGAATCACCCCCAGCTCACTAAACATAAAAGTCATGAAAGCAGAAATGCAATCGCCTGCGGCCACACCACCTTGAATAAGCCTGATCTCAGAAGCTAAGCAATGTTGGGCTTGGTTAGTACTTGGATGGGAGACCACCTGGGAATATCAAGTGCTGCAGGCATTACATTTTTGTAATTACATTTTACAATTGAAATGTGTGGAGGACAAAAGGAAATTTTGGAGGAATCACCCCCCAGCTCACTAAACATAAAAGTCATGAAAGCAGAAATGCAATGGCCTGCGGCCACACCATCTTGAATAAGCCTGATCTCGTCTGATCTCAGAAGCTAAGCAATGTTGGGCTTGGTTAGTACTTGGATGGGAGACCACCTGGGAATATCAAGTGCTGCAGGCATTACATTTTACAATTGAAATGTGTGGAGGACAAAAGGAAATTTTGGAGGAATCACCCCCAGCTCACTAAACATAAAAGTCATGAAAGCAGAAATGCAATCGCCTGCGGCCACACCACCTTGAATAAGCCTCATCTCGTCTGATTTCAGAAGTTAAGCAATGTTGGGCTTGGTTAGTACTTGGATGGGAGACCACCTGGGAATATCAAGTGCTGCAGGCATTACATTTTACAATTGAAATGTGTGGAGGACAAAAGGACATTTTGGAGGAATCACCCCCAGCTCACTAAACATAAAAGTCATGAAAGCAGAAATGCAATCGCCTGCGGCCACACCACCTTGAATAAGCCTGATCTCGTCTGATCTCAGAAGCTAAGCAATGTTGGGCTTGGTTAGTACTTGGATGGGAGACCACCTGGGAATATCAAGTGCTGCAGGCATTACATTTTACAATTGAAATGTGTGGAGGACAAAAGGAAATTTTGGAGGAATCACCCCCAGCTCACTAAACATAAAAGTCATGAAAGCAGTAATGCAATCGCCTGCGGCCACACCACCTTGAATAAGCCTGATCTCGTCTGATCTCAGAAGCTAAGCAATGTTGGGCTTGGTTAGTACTTGGATGGGAGACCACCTGGGAATATCAAGTGCTGCAGGCATTACATTTTTGTAATTACATTTTACAATTGAAATGTGTGGAGGACAAAAGGAAATTTTGGAGGAATCACCCCCAGCTCACTAAACATAAAAGTCATGAAAGCAGAAATGCAATCGCCTGCGGCCACACCACCTTGAATAAGCCTGATCTCGTCTGATCTCAGAAGCTAAGCAATGTTGGGTATTGGTTAGTACTTGGATGGGAGACCACCTGGGAATATCAAGTGCTGCAGGCATTACATTTTTGTAATTACATTTTACAATTGAAATGTGTGGAGGACAAAAGGAAATTTTGGAGGAATCACCCCCAGCTCACTAAACATAAAAGTCATGAAAGCAGAAATGCAATCGCCTGCGGCCACACCACCTTGAATAAGCCTGATCTCAGAAGCTAAGCAATGTTGGGCTTGGTTAGTACTTGGATGGGAGACCACCTGGGAATATCAAGTGCTGCAGGCATTACATTTTACAATTGAAATGTGTGGACGCCAAAGGGAAATTTTGGAGGAATCACCCCCAGCTCCCTAAACATAAAAGTCATGAAAGCAGAAATGCAATCGCCTGCGGCCACACCACCTTGAATAAGCCTGATCTCGTCTGATCTCAGAAGCTAAGCAATGTTGGGCTTGGTTAGTACTTGGATGGGAGACCACCTGGGAATATCAAGTGCTGCAGGCATTACATTTTTGTAATTACATTTTACAATTGAAATGTGTGGAGGACAAAAGGAAATTTTGGAGGAATCACCCCCAGCTCACTAAACATAAAAGTCATGAAAGCAGAAATGCAATCGCCTGCGGCCACACCACCTTGAATAAGCCTGATCTCGTTTGATCTCAGAAGCTAAGCAATGTTGGGCTTGGTTAGTACTTGGATGGTAGACCACCTGGGAATATCAAGTGCTGCAGGCATTACATTTTACAATTGAAATGTGTGGAGGACAAAAGGAAATTTTGGAGGAATCAGCCCCAGCTCACTAAACATAAAAGTCATGAAAGCAGAAATGCAATCGCCTGCGGCCACACCACCTTGAATAAGCCTGATCTCGTTTGATCTCAGAAGCTAAGCAATGTTGGGCTTGGTTAGTACTTGGATGGGAGACCACCTGGGAATATCAAGTGCTGCAGGCATTACATTTTTGTAATTACATTTTACAATTGAAATGTGTGGAGGCCAAAGGGAAATTTTGGAGGAATCACCCCTAGCTCCCTAAACATAAAAGTCATGAAAGCAGAAATGCAATCGCCTGCGTCCACACCACCTTGAATAAGCCTGATCTCGTCTGATCTCAGAAGCTAAGCAATGTTGGGCTTGGTTAGTACTTGGATGGGAGACCACCTGGGAATATCAAGTGCTACAGGCATTACATTTTTGTAATTACATTTTACAATTGAAATGTGTGGAGGCCAAAAGGAAATTTTGGAGGAATCACCCCCAGCTCACTAAACATAAAAGTCATGAAAGCAGAAATGCAATCGCCTGCGGCCACACCACCTTGAATAAGCCTGATCTCGTCTGATCTCAGAAGCTAAGCAATGTTGGGCTTGGTTAGTACTTGGATGAGAGACCACCTGGGAATATCAAGTGCTGCAGGCATTACATTTTACAATTGAAATGTGTGGAGGACAAAAGGAAATTTTGGAGGAATCACCCCCAGCTCACTAAACATAAAAGTCATGAAAGCAGAAATGCATTCGCCTGCGGCCACACCACCTTGAATAAGCCTGATCTCGTCTGATCTCAGAAGCTAAGCAATGTTGGGCTTGGTTAGTACTTGGATGGGAGACCACCTGGGAATATCAAGTGCTGCAGGCATTACATTTTACAATTGAAATGTGTGGAGGACAAAAGGAAATTTTGGAGGAATCACCCCCAGCTCACTAAACATAAAAGTCATGAAAGCAGAAATGCAATCGCCTGCGGCCACACCACCTTGAATAAGCCTGATCTCAGAAGCTAAGCAATGTTGGGCTTGGTTAGTACTTGGATGGGAGACCACCTGGGAATATCAAGTGCTGCAGGCATTACATTTTTGTAATTACATTTTACAATTGAAATGTGTGGAGGACAAAAGGAAATTTTGGAGGAATCAACCCCAGCTCCCTAAACATAAAAGTCATGAAAGCAGAAATGCAGTCGCCTGTAGCCACACCACCTTGCATAAGCCTGATCTCGTCTGATCTCAGAAGCTAAGCAATGTTGGGCTTGGTTAGTACTTGGATGGGAGACCACCTGGGAATATCAAGTGCTGCAGGCATTACATTTTACAATTGAAATGTGTGGAGGAAATTTTGGAGGAATCACCCCCAGCTCACTAAACATAAAAGTCATGAAAGCAGAAATGCAATCGCCTGCGGCCACACCACCTTGAATAAGCCTGATCTCGTCTGATCTCAGAAGCTAAGCAATGTTGGGCTTGGTTAGTACTTGGATGGGAGACCACCTGGGAATATCAAGTGCTGCAGGCATTACATTTTTGTAATTACATTTTACAATTGAAATGTGTGGAGGCCAAAAGGAAATTTTGGAGGAATCACCCCCAGCTCACTAAACATAAAAGTCATGAAAGCAGAAATGCAATCGCCTGCGGCCACACCACCTTGAATAAGTCTGATCTCAGAAGCTAAGCAATGTTGGGCTTGGTTAGTACTTGGATGAGAGACCACCTGGGAATATCAAGTGCTGCAGGCATTACATTTTACAATTGAAATGTGTGGAGGACAAAAGGAAATTTTGGAGGAATCACCCCCAGCTCACTAAACATAAAAGTCATGAAAGCAGAAATGCAATCTCCTGCGGCCACACCACCTTGAATAAGTCTGATCTCAGAAGCTAAGCAATGTTGGGCTTGGTTAGTACTTGGATGGGAGACCACCTGGGAATATCAAGTGCTGCAGGCATTACATTTTACAATTGAAATGTGTGGAGGACAAAAGGAAATTTTGGAGGAATCACCCCCAGCTCACTAAACATAAAAGTCATGAAAGCAGAAATGCAATCGCCTGCGGCCACACCACCTTGAATAAGCCTGATCTCAGAAGCTAAGCAATGTTGGGCTTGGTTAGTACTTGGATGGGAGACCACCTGGGAATATCAAGTGCTGCAGGCATTACATTTTTGTAATTACATTTTACAATTGAAATGTGTGGAGGACAAAAGGAAATTTTGGAGGAATCAACCCCAGCTCCCTAAACATAAAAGTCATGAAAGCAGAAATGCAGTCGCCTGCGGCCACACCACCTTGAATAAGCCTGATCTCGTCTGATCTCAGAAGCTAAGCAATGTTGGGCTTGGTTAGTACTTGGATGAGAGACCACCTGGGAATATCAAGTGCTGCAGGCATTACATTTTACAATTGAAATGTGTGGAGGACAAATGGAAATTTTGGAGGAATCACCCCCAGCTCACTAAACATAAAAGTCATGAAAGCAGAAATGCAATCGCCTGCGGCCACACCACCTTGAATAAGCCTGATCTCGTTTGATCTCAGAAGCTAAGCAATGTTGGGCTTGGTTAGTACTTGGATGGGAGACCACCTGGGAATATCAAGTGCTGCAGGCATTACATTTTTGTAATTACATTTTACAATTGAAATGTGTGGAGGAGAAAAGGAAATTTTGGAGGAATCACCCCCAGCTCCCTAAACATAAAAGTCATGAAAGCAGAAATGCAATCGCCTGCGGCCACACCACCTTGAATAAGCCTGATCTCAGAAGCTAAGCAATGTTGGGCTTGGTTAGTACTTGGATGGGAGACCACCTGGGAATATCAAGTGCTGCAGGCATTACATTTTTGTAATTACATTTTACAATTGAAATGTGTGGAGGACAAAAGGAAATTTTGGAGGAATCACCCCCAGCTCCCTAAACATAAAAGTCATGAAAGCAGAAATGCAATCGCCTGCGGCCACACCACCTTGAATAAGCCTGATCTCGTCTGATCTCAGAAGCTAAGCAATGTTGGGCTTGGTTAGTACTTGGATGGGAGACCACCTGGGAATATCAAGTGCTGCAGGCATTACATTTTACAATTGAAATGTGTGGAGGACAAAAGGAAATTTTGGAGGAATCACCCCCAGCTCACTAAACATAAAAGTCATGAAAGCAGAAATGCAATCGCCTGCGGCCACACCACCTTGAATAAGCCTGATCTCAGAAGCTAAGCAATGTTGGGCTTGGTTAGTACTTGGATGGGAGACCACCTGGGAATATCAAGTGCTGCAGGCATTACATTTTACAATTGAAATGTGTGGAGGACAAAAGGAAATTTTGGAGGAATCACCCCCAGCTCACTAAACATAAAAGTCATGAAAGCAGAAATGCAATCGCCTGCGGCCACACCACCTTGAATAAGCCTGATTTCGTCTGATCTCAGAAGCTAAGCAATGTTGGGCTTGGTTAGTACTTGGATGGGAGACCACCTGGGAATATCAAGTGCTGCAGGCATTACATTTTTGTAATTACATTTTACAATTGAAATGTGTGGAGGCCAAAAGGAAATTTTGGAGGAATCACCCCCAGCTCACTAAACATAAAAGTCATGGAAGCAGAAATGCAATCGCCTGCGGCCACACCACCTTGAATAAGCCTGATCTCGTCTGATCTCAGAAGCTAAGCAATGTTGGGCTTGGTTAGCACTTGGATGGGAGACCACCTGGGAATATCAAGTGCTGCAGGCATTACATTTTTGTAATTACATTTTACAATTGAAATGTGTGGAGGCCAAAGGGAAATTTTGGAGGAATCACCCCCAGCTCCCTAAACATAAAAGTCATGAAAGCAGAAATGCAATCGCCTGCGGCCATACCACCTTGAATAAGCCTGATCTCGTCTGATCTCAGAAGCTAAGCAATGTTGGGCTTGGTTAGTACTTGGATGGGAGACCACCTGGGAATATCAAGTGCTGCAGGCATTATATTTTTGTAATTACATTTTACAATTGAAATGTGTGGAGGCCAAAAGGAAATTTTGGAGGAATCACCCCCAGCTCACTAAACATAAAAGTCATGAAAGCAGAAATGCAATCGCCTGCGGCCACACCACCTTGAATAAGCCTGATCTCGTCTGATCTCAGAAGCTAAGCAATGTTGGGCTTGGTTAGTACTTGGATGAGAGACCACCTGGGAATATCAAGTGCTGCAGGCATTACATTTTACAATTGAAATGTGTGGAGGACAAAAGGAAATTTTGGAGGAATCACCCCCAGCTCACTAAACATAAAAGTCATGAAAGCAGAAATGCAATCGCCTGCGGCCACACCACCTTGAATAAGCCTGATCTCGTCTGATCTCAGAAGCTAAGCAATGTTGGGCTTGGTTAGTACTTGGATGGGAGACCACCTGGGAATATCAAGTGCTGCAGGCATTACATTTTACAATTGAAATGTGTGGAGGACAAAAGGAAATTTTGGAGGAATCACCCCCAGCTCACTAAACATAAAAGTCATGAAAGCAGAAATGCAATCGCCTGCGGCCACACCACCTTGAATAAGCCTGATCTCGTCTGATCTCAGAAGCTAAGCAATGTTGGGCTTGGTTAGTACTTGGATGGGAGACCACCTGGGAATATCAAGTGCTGCAGGCATTATATTTTTGTAATTACATTTTACAATTGAAATGTGTGGAGGCCAAAAGGAAATTTTGGAGGAATCACCCCCAGCTCACTAAACATAAAAGTCATGAAAGCAGAAATGCAATCGCCTGCGGCCACACCACCTTGAATAAGCCTGATCTCGTCTGATCTCAGAAGCTAAGCAATGTTGGGCTTGGTTAGTACTTGGATGAGAGACCACCTGGGAATATCAAGTGCTGCAGGCATTACATTTTACAATTGAAATGTGTGGAGGACAAAAGGAAATTTTGGAGGAATCACCCCCAGCTCACTAAACATAAAAGTCATGAAAGCAGAAATGCAATCGCCTGCGGCCACACCACCTTGAATAAGCCTGATCTCGTCTGATCTCAGAAGCTAAGCAATGTTGGGCTTGGTTAGTACTTGGATGGGAGACCACCTGGGAATATCAAGTGCTGCAGGCATTACATTTTACAATTGAAATGTGTGGAGGACAAAAGGAAATTTTGGAGGAAATACCCCCAGCTCACTAAACATAAAAGTCATGAAAGCAGAAATGCAATCGCCTGCGGCCACACCACCTTGAATAAGCCTGATCTCAGAAGCTAAGCAATGTTGGGCTTGGTTAGTACTTGGATGGGAGACCACCTGGGAATATCAAGTGCTGCAGGCATTACATTTTTGTAATTACATTTTACAATTGAAATGTGTGGAGGACAAAAGGAAATTTTGGAGGAATCAACCCCAGCTCCCTAAACATAAAAGTCATGAAAGCAGAAATGCAGTCGCCTGCGGCCACACCACCTTGAATAAGCCTGATCTCGTCTGATCTCAGAAGCTAAGCAATGTTGGGCTTGGTTAGTACTTGGATGGGAGACCACCTGGGAATATCAAGTGCTGCAGGCATTACATTTTTGTAATTACATTTTACAATTGAAATGTGTGGAGGACAAAAGGAAATTTTGGAGGAATCACCCCCAGCTCACTAAACATAAAAGTCATGAAAGCAGAAATGCAATCGCCTGCGGCCACACCCCCTTGAATAAGCCTGATCTCGTCTGATCTCAGAAGCTAAGCAATGTTGGGCTTGGTTAGTACTTGGATGAGAGACCACCTGGGAATATCAAGTGCTGCAGGCATTACATTTTACAATTGAAATGTGTGGAGGACAAAAGGAAATTTTGGAGGAATCACCCCCAGCTCACTAAACATAAAAGTCATGAAAGCAGAAATGCAATCGCCTGCGGCCACACCACCTTGAATAAGCCTGATCTCGTCTGATCTCAGAAGCTAAGCAATGTTGGGCTTGGTTAGTACTTGGATGGGAGACCACCTGGGAATATCAAGTGCTGCAGGCATTACATTTTTGTAATTACATTTTACAATTGAAATGTGTGGAGGAGAAAAGGAAATTTTGGAGGAATCACCCCCAGCTCCCTAAACATAAAAGTCATGAAAGCAGAAATGCAATCGCCTGCGGCCACACCACCTTGAATAAGCCTGATCTCAGAAGCTAAGCAATGTTGGGCTTGGTTAGTACTTGGATGGGAGACCACCTGGGAATATCAAGTGCTGCAGGCATTACATTTTTGTAATTACATTTTACAATTGAAATGTGTGGAGGACAAAAGGAAATTTTGGAGGAATCACCCCCAGCTCCCTAAACATAAAAGTCATGAAAGCAGAAATGCAATCGCCTGCGGCCACACCCCCTTGAATAAGCCTGATCTCGTCTGATCTCAGAAGCTAAGCAATGTTGGGCTTGGTTAGTACTTGGATGAGAGACCACCTGGGAATATCAAGTGCTGCAGGCATTACATTTTTGTAATTACATTTTACAATTGAAATGTGTGGAGGAGAAAAGGAAATTTTGGAGGAATCACCCCCAGCTCCCTAAACATAAAAGTCATGAAAGCAGAAATGCAATCGCCTGCGGCCACACCACCTTGAATAAGCCTGATCTCAGAAGCTAAGCAATGTTGGGCTTGGTTAGTACTTGGATGGGAGACCACCTGGGAATATCAAGTGCTGCAGGCATTACATTTTTGTAATTACATTTTACAATTGAAATGTGTGGAGGACAAAAGGAAATTTTGGAGGAATCACCCCCAGCTCCCTAAACATAAAAGTCATGAAAGCAGAAATGCAATCGCCTGCGGCCACACCACCTTGAATAAGTCTGATCTCAGAAGCTAAGCAATGTTGGGCTTGGTTAGTACTTGGATGGGAGACCACCTGGGAATATCAAGTGCTGCAGGCATTACATTTTACAATTGAAATGTGTGGAGGACAAAAGGAAATTTTGGAGGAATCACCCCCAGCTCACTAAACATAAAAGTCATGAAAGCAGAAATGCAATCGCCTGCGGCCACACCACCTTGAATAAGCCTGATCTCAGAAGCTAAGCAATATTGGGCTTGGTTAGTACTTGGATGGGAGACCACCTGGGAATATCAAGTGCTGCAGGCATTACATTTTACAATTGAAATGTGTGGAGGACAAAAGGAAATTTTGGAGGAATCACCCCCAGCTCACTAAACATAAAAGTCATGAAAGCAGAAATGCAATCGCCTGCGGCCACACCACCTTGAATAAGCCTGATCTCGTCTGATCTCAGAAGCTAAGCAATGTTGGGCTTGGTTAGTACTTGGATGGGAGACCACCTGGGAATATCAAGTGCTGCAGGCATTACATTTTTGTAATTACATTTTACAATTGAAATGTGTGGAGGCCAAAAGGAAATTTTGGAGGAATCACCCCCAGCTCACTAAACATAAAAGTCATGGAAGCAGAAATGCAATCTCCTGCGGCCACACCACCTTGAATAAGCCTGATCTCGTCTGATCTCAGAAGCTAAGCAATGTTGGGCTTGGTTAGTACTTGGATGGGAGACCACCTGGGAATATCAAGTGCTGCAGGCATTACATTTTACAATTGAAATGTGTGGAGGAAATTTTGGAGGAATCACCCCCAGCTCACTAAACATAAAAGTCATGAAAGCAGAAATGCAATCGCCTGCGGCCACACCACCTTGAATAAGCCTGATCTCGTCTGATCTCAGAAGCTAAGCAATGTTGGGCTTGGTTAGTACTTGGATGGGAGACCACCTGGGAATATCAAGTGCTGCAGGCATTACATTTTTGTAATTACATTTTACAATTGAAATGTGTGGAGGCCAAAAGGAAATTTTGGAGGAATCACCCCCAGCTCACTAAACATAAAAGTCATGAAAGCAGAAATGCAATCGCCTGCGGCCACACCACCTTGAATAAGTCTGATCTCAGAAGCTAAGCAATGTTGGGCTTGGTTAGTACTTGGATGAGAGACCACCTGGGAATATCAAGTGCTGCAGGCATTACATTTTACAATTGAAATGTGTGGAGGACAAAAGGAAATTTTGGAGGAATCACCCCCAGCTCACTAAACATAAAAGTCATGAAAGCAGAAATGCAATCTCCTGCGGCCACACCACCTTGAATAAGTCTGATCTCAGAAGCTAAGCAATGTTGGGCTTGGTTAGTACTTGGATGGGAGACCACCTGGGAATATCAAGTGCTGCAGGCATTACATTTTACAATTGAAATGTGTGGAGGACAAAAGGAAATTTTGGAGGAATCACCCCCAGCTCCCTAAACATAAAAGTCATGAAAGCAGAAATGCAATCGCCTGCGGCCACACCACCTTGAATAAGCCTGATCTCGTCTGATCTCAGAAGCTAAGCAATGTTGGGCTTGGTTAGTACTTGGATGGGAGACCACCTGGGAATATCAAGTGCTGCAGGCATTACATTTTACAATTGAAATGTGTGGAGGACAAAAGGAAATTTTGGAGGAATCACCCCCAGCTCACTAAACATAAAAGTCATGAAAGCAGAAATGCAATCGCCTGCGGCCACACCACCTTGAATAAGCCTGATCTCAGAAGCTAAGCAATGTTGGGCTTGGTTAGTACTTGGATGGGAGACCACCTGGGAATATCAAGTGCTGCAGGCATTACATTTTACAATTGAAATGTGTGGAGGACAAAAGGAAATTTTGGAGGAATCACCCCCAGCTCACTAAACATAAAAGTCATGAAAGCAGAAATGCAATCGCCTGCGGCCACACCACCTTGAATAAGCCTGATTTCGTCTGATCTCAGAAGCTAAGCAATGTTGGGCTTGGTTAGTACTTGGATGGGAGACCACCTGGGAATATCAAGTGCTGCAGGCATTACATTTTTGTAATTACATTTTACAATTGAAATGTGTGGAGGCCAAAAGGAAATTTTGGAGGAATCACCCCCAGCTCACTAAACATAAAAGTCATGGAAGCAGAAATGCAATCGCCTGCGGCCACACCACCTTGAATAAGCCTGATCTCGTCTGATCTCAGAAGCTAAGCAATGTTGGGCTTGGTTAGTACTTGGATGGGAGACCACCTGGGAATATCAAGTGCTGCAGGCATTACATTTTTGTAATTACATTTTACAATTGAAATGTGTGGAGGCCAAAGGGAAATTTTGGAGGAATCACCCCCAGCTCCCTAAACATAAAAGTCATGAAAGCAGAAATGCAATCGCCTGCGGCCATACCACCTTGAATAAGCCTGATCTCGTCTGATCTCAGAAGCTAAGCAATGTTGGGCTTGGTTAGTACTTGGATGGGAGACCACCTGGGAATATCAAGTGCTGCAGGCATTACATTTTTGTAATTACATTTTACAATTGAAATGTGTGGAGGCCAAAAGGAAATTTTGGAGGAATCACCCCCAGCTCACTAAACATAAAAGTCATGAAAGCAGAAATGCAATCGCCTGCGGCCACACCACCTTGAATAAGCCTGATCTCGTCTGATCTCAGAAGCTAAGCAATGTTGGGCTTGGTTAGTACTTGGATGAGAGACCACCTGGGAATATCAAGTGCTGCAGGCATTACATTTTACAATTGAAATGTGTGGAGGACAAAAGGAAATTTTGGAGGAATCACCCCCAGCTCACTAAACATAAAAGTCATGAAAGCAGAAATGCAATCGCCTGCGGCCACACCACCTTGAATAAGCCTGATCTCGTCTGATCTCAGAAGCTAAGCAATGTTGGGCTTGGTTAGTACTTGGATGGGAGACCACCTGGGAATATCAAGTGCTGCAGGCATTACATTTTACAATTGAAATGTGTGGAGGACAAAAGGAAATTTTGGAGGAAATACCCCCAGCTCACTAAACATAAAAGTCATGAAAGCAGAAATGCAATCGCCTGCGGCCACACCACCTTGAATAAGCCTGATCTCAGAAGCTAAGCAATGTTGGGCTTGGTTAGTACTTGGATGGGAGACCACCTGGGAATATCAAGTGCTGCAGGCATTACATTTTTGTAATTACATTTTACAATTGAAATGTGTGGACAAAAGGAAATTTTGGAGGAATCAACCCCAGCTCCCTAAACATAAAAGTCATGAAAGCAGAAATGCAGTCGCCTGCGGCCACACCACCTTGAATAAGCCTGATCTCGTCTGATCTCAGAAGCTAAGCAATGTTGGGCTTGGTTAGTACTTGGATGGGAGACCACCTGGGAATATCAAGTGCTGCAGGCATTACATTTTACAATTGAAATGCGTGGAGGACAAATGGAAATTTTGGAGGAATCACCCCCAGCTCACTAAACATAAAAGTCATGAAAGCAGAAATGCAATCACCTGCGGCCACACCACCTTGAATAAGCCTGATTTTGTCTGATCTCAGAAGCTAAGCAATGTTGGGCTTGGTTAGTACTTGGATGGGAGACCACCTGGGAATATCAAGTGCTGCAGGCATTACATTTTTGTAATTACATTTTACAATAGAAATGTGTGGACAAAAGGAAATTTTGGAGGAATCACCCCCAGCTCACTAAACATAAAAGTCATGAAAGCAGAAATGCAATCGCCTGCGGCCACACCACCTTGAATAAGCCTGATCTCGTCTGATCTCAGAAGCTAAGCAATGTTGGGCTTGGTTAGTACTTGGATGGGAGACCACCTGGGAATATCAAGTGCTGCAGGCATTACATTTTTGTAATTACATTTTACAATTGAAATGTGTGGAGGACAAAAGGAAATTTTGGAGGAATCACCCCCAGCTCACTAAACATAAAAGTCATGAAAGCAGAAATGCAATCGCCTGCGGCCACACCACCTTGAATAAGCCTGATCTCAGAAGCTAAGCAATGTTGGGCTTGGTTAGTACTTGGATGGGAGACCACCTGGGAATATCAAGTGCTGCAGGCATTACATTTTACAATTGAAATGTGTGGAGGACAAAAGGAAATTTTGGAGGAATCACCCCCAGCTCACTAAACATAAAAGTCATGAAAGCAGAAATGCAATCACCTGCGGCCACACCACCTTGAATAAGCCTGATCTTGTCTGATCTCAGAAGCTAAGCAATGTTGGGCTTGGTTAGTACTTGGATGGGAGACCACCTGGGAATATCAAGTGCTGCAGGCATTACATTTTTGTAATTACATTTTACAATTGAAATGTGTGGAGGACAAAAGGAAATTTTGGAGGAATCACCCCCAGCTCACTAAACATAAAAGTCATGAAAGCAGAAATGCAATCGCCTGCGGCCACACCACCTTGAATAAGCCTGATCTCGTCTGATCTCAGAAGCTAAGCAATGTTGGGCTTGGTTAGTACTTGGATGGGAGACCACCTGGGAATATCAAGTGCTGCAGGCATTACATTTTTGTAATTACATTTTACAATTGAAATGTGTGGAGGACAAAAGGAAATTTTGGAGGAATCACCCCCAGCTCACTAAACATAAAAGTCATGAAAGCAGAAATGCAATCGCCTGCGGCCACACCCCCTTGAATAAGCCTGATCTCGTCTGATCTCAGAAGCTAAGCAATGTTGGGCTTGGTTAGTACTTGGATGAGAGACCACCTGGGAATATCAAGTGCTGCAGGCATTACATTTTACAATTGAAATGTGTGGAGGACAAAAGGAAATTTTGGAGGAATCACCCCCAGCTCACTAAACATAAAAGTCATGAAAGCAGAAATGCAATCGCCTGCGGCCACACCACCTTGAATAAGCCTGATCTCGTCTGATCTCAGAAGCTAAGCAATGTTGGGCTTGGTTAGTACTTGGATGGGAGACCACCTGGGAATATCAAGTGCTGCAGGCATTACATTTTACAATTGAAATGTGTGGAGGACAAAAGGAAATTTTGGAGGAATCACCCCCAGCTCACTAAACATAAAAGTCATGAAAGCAGAAATGCAATCGCCTGCGGCCACACCACCTTGAATAAGCCTGATCTCAGAAGCTAAGCAATGTTGGGCTTGGTTAGTACTTGGATGGGAGACCACCTGGGAATATCAAGTGCTGCAGGCATTACATTTTTGTAATTACATTTTACAATTGAAATGTGTGGAGGACAAAAGGAAATTTTGGAGGAATCAACCCCAGCTCCCTAAACATAAAAGTCATGAAAGCAGAAATGCAGTCGCCTGCGGCCACACCACCTTGAATAAGCCTGATCTCGTCTGATCTCAGAAGCTAAGCAATGTTGGGCTTGGTTAGTACTTGGATGGGAGACCACCTGGGAATATCAAGTGCTGCAGGCATTACATTTTACAATTGAAATGTGTGGAGGACAAATGGAAATTTTGGAGGAATCACCCCCAGCTCACTAAACATAAAAGTCATGAAAGCAGAAATGCAATCGCCTGCGGCCACACCACCTTGAATAAGCCTGATCTCGTCTGATCTCAGAAGCTAAGCAATGTTGGGCTTGGTTAGTACTTGGATGGGAGACCACCTGGGAATATCAAGTGCTGCAGGCATTACATTTTTGTAATTACATTTTACAATTGAAATGTGTGGAGGAGAAAAGGAAATTTTGGAGGAATCACCCCCAGCTCCCTAAACATAAAAGTCATGAAAGCAGAAATGCAATCGCCTGCGGCCACACCACCTTGAATAAGCCTGATCTCAGAAGCTAAGCAATGTTGGGCTTGGTTAGTACTTGGATGGGAGACCACCTGGGAATATCAAGTGCTGCAGGCATTACATTTTTGTAATTACATTTTACAATTGAAATGTGTGGAGGACAAAAGGAAATTTTGGAGGAATCACCCCCAGCTCCCTAAACATAAAAGTCATGAAAGCAGAAATGCAATCGCCTGCGGCCACACCACCTTGAATAAGCCTGATCTCGTCTGATCTCAGAAGCTAAGCAATGTTGGGCTTGGTTAGTACTTGGATGGGAGACCACCTGGGAATATCAAGTGCTGCAGGCATTACATTTTACAATTGAAATGTGTGGAGGACAAAAGGAAATTTTGGAGGAATCACCCCCAGCTCACTAAACATAAAAGTCATGAAAGCAGAAATGCAATCGCCTGCGGCCACACCACCTTGAATAAGCCTGATCTCAGAAGCTAAGCAATATTGGGCTTGGTTAGTACTTGGATGGGAGACCACCTGGGAATATCAAGTGCTGCAGGCATTACATTTTACAATTGAAATGTGTGGAGGACAAAAGGAAATTTTGGAGGAATCACCCCCAGCTCACTAAACATAAAAGTCATGAAAGCAGAAATGCAATCGCCTGCGGCCACACCACCTTGAATAAGCCTGATCTCGTCTGATCTCAGAAGCTAAGCAATGTTGGGCTTGGTTAGTACTTGGATGGGAGACCACCTGGGAATATCAAGTGCTGCAGGCATTACATTTTTGTAATTACATTTTACAATTGAAATGTGTGGAGGCCAAAAGGAAATTTTGGAGGAATCACCCCCAGCTCACTAAACATAAAAGTCATGGAAGCAGAAATGCAATCTCCTGCGGCCACACCACCTTGAATAAGCCTGATCTCGTCTGATCTCAGAAGCTAAGCAATGTTGGGCTTGGTTAGTACTTGGATGGGAAACCACCTGGGAATATCAAGTGCTGCAGGCATTACATTTTTGTAATTACATTTTACAATTGAAATGTGTGGAGGCCAAAGGGAAATTTTGGAGGAATCACCCCCAGCTCCCTAAACATAAAAGTCATGAAAGCAGAAATGCAATCGCCTGCGGCCATACCACCTTGAATAAGCCTGATCTCGTCTGATCTCAGAAGCTAAGCAATGTTGGGCTTGGTTAGTACTTGGATGGGAGACCACCTGGGAATATCAAGTGCTGCAGGCATTACAATTGAAATGTGTGGAGGACAAAAGGAAATTTTGGAGGAATCACCCCCAGCTCACTAAACATAAAAGTCATGAAAGCAGAAATGCAATCGCCTGCGGCCACACCACCTTGAATAAGCCTGATCTCAGAAGCTAAGCAATGTTGGGCTTGGTTAGTACTTGGATGGGAGACCACCTGGGAATATCAAGTGCTGCAGGCATTACATTTTACAATTGAAATGTGTGGAGGACAAAAGGAAATTTTGGAGGAATCACCCCCAGCTCACTAAACATAAAAGTCATGAAAGCAGAAATGCAATCGCCTGCGGCCACACCACCTTGAATAAGCCTGATCTCGTCTGATCTCAGAAGCTAAGCAATGTTGGGCTTGGTTAGTACTTGGATGGGAGACCACCTGGGAATATCAAGTGCTGCAGGCATTACATTTTTCAATTGAAATGTGTGGAGGACAAAAGGAAATTTTGGAGGAATCACCCCCAGCTCACTAAACATAAAAGTCATGAAAGCAGAAATGCAATCGCCTGCGGCCACACCACCTTGAATAAGCCTGATCTCGTCTGATCTCATAAGCTAAGCAATGTTGGGCTTGGTTAGTACTTGGATGGGAGACCACCTGGGAATATCAAGTGCTGCAGGCATTACATTTTACAATTGAAATGTGTGGAGGACAAAAGGAAATTTTGGAGGAATCACCCCCAGCTCACTAAACATAAAAGTCATGAAAGCAGAAATGCAATCGCCTGCGGCCACACCACCTTGAATAAGCCTGATCTCAGAAGCTAAGCAATGTTGGGCTTGGTTAGTACTTGGATGGGAGACCACCTGGGAATATCAAGTGCTGCAGGCATTACATTTTACAATTGAAATGTGTGGAGGACAAAAGGAAATTTTGGAGGAATCACCCCCAGCTCACTAAACATAAAAGTCATGAAAGCAGAAATGCAATCGCCTGCGGCCACACCACCTTGAATAAGCCTGATCTCGTCTGATCTCAGAAGCTAAGCAATGTTGGGCTTGGTTAGTACTTGGATGGGAGACCACCTGGGAATATCAAGTGCTGCAGGCATTACATTTTACAATTGAAATGTGTGGAGGACAAAAGGAAATTTTGGAGGAATCACCCCCAGCTCCCTAAACATAAAAGTCATGAAAGCAGAAATGCAATCGCCTGCGGCCACACCACCTTGAATAAGCCTGATCTCGTCTGATCTCAGAAGCTAAGCAATGTTGGGTTTGGTTAGTACTTGGATGGGAGACCACCTGGGAATATCAAGTGCTGCAGGCATTACATTTTACAATTGAAATGTGTGGAGGACAAAAGGAAATTTTGGAGGAATCACCCCCAGCTCACTAAACATAAAAGTCATGAAAGCAGAAATGCAATCGCCTGCGGCCACACCACCTTGAATAAGCCTGATCTCGTCTGATCTCAGAAGCTAAGCAATGTTGGGCTTGGTTAGTACTTGGATGGGAGACCACCTGGGAATATCAAGTGCTGCAGGCATTACATTTTACAATTGAAATGTGTGGAGGACAAAAGGAAATTTTGGAGGAATCACCCCCAGCTCCCTAAACATAAAAGTCATGAAAGCAGAAATGCAATCGCCTGCGGCCACACCACCTTGAATAAGCCTGATCTCGTCTGATCTCAGAAGCTAAGCAATGTTGGGCTTGGTTAGTACTTGGATGGGAGACCACCTGGGATTATCAAGTGCTGCAGGCATTACATTTTCCAATTGAAATGTGTGGAGGACAAAAGGAAATTTTGGAGGAATCACCCCCAGCTCACTAAACATAAAAGTCATGAAAGCAGAAATGCAATCGCCTGCGGCCACACCACCTTGAATAAGCCTGATCTCGTCTGATGTCAGAAGCTAAGCAATGTTGGGCTTGGTTAGTACTTGGATGGGAGACCACCTGGGAATATCAAGTGCTGCAGGCATTACATTTTACAATTGAAATGTGTGGAGGACAAAAGGAAATTTTGGAGGAATCACCCCCAGCTCACTAAACATAAAAGTCATGAAAGCAGAAATGCAATCGCCTGCGGCCACACCACCTTGAATAAGCCTGATCTCAGAAGCTAAGCAATGTTGGGCTTGGTTAGTACTTGAATGGGAGACCACCTGGGAATATCAAGTGCTGCAGGCATTACATTTTACAATTGAAATGTGTGGAGGACAAAAGGAAATTTTGGAGGAATCACCCCCAGCTCACTAAACATAAAAGTCATGAAAGCAGAAATGCAATCGCCTGCGGCCACACCACCTTGAATAAGCCTGATCTCGTCTGATCTCAGAAACTAAGCAATGTTGGGCTTGGTTAGTACTTGGATGGGAGACCACCTGGGAATATCAAGTGCTGCAGGCATTACATTTTACAATTGAAATGTGTGGAGGACAAAAGGAAATTTTGGAGGAATCACCCCCAGCTCACTAAACATAAAAGTCATGAAAGCAGAAATGCAATCGCCTGCGGCCACACCACCTTGAATAAGCCTGATCTCGTCTGATCTTAGAAGCTAAGCAATGTTGGGCTTGGTTAGTACTTGGATGGGAGACCACCTGGGAATATCAAGTGCTGCAGGCATTACATTTTACAATTGAAATGTGTGGAGGACAAAAGGAAATTTTGGAGGAATCACCCCCAGCTCACTAAACATAAAAGTCATGAAAGCAGAAATGCAATCGCCTGCGGCCACACCACCTTGAATAAGCCTGATCTCGTCTGATATCAGAAGCTAAGCAATGTTGGGCTTGGTTAGTACTTGGATGGGAGACCACCTGGGAATATCAAGTGCTGCAGGCATTACATTTTACAATTGAAATGTGTGGAGGACAAAAGGAAATTTTGGAGGAATCACCCCCAGCTCACTAAACATAAAAGTCATGAAAGCAGAAATGCAATCGCCTGCGGCCACACCACCTTGAATAAGCCTGATCTTGTCTGATCTCAGAAGCTAAGCAATGTTGGGCTTGGTTAGTACTTGGATGGGAGACCACCTGGGAATATCAAGTGCTGCAGGCATTACATTTTACAATTGAAATGTGTGGAGGACAAAAGGAAATTTTGGAGGAATCACCCCCAGCTCACTAAACATAAAAGTCATGAAAGCAGAAATGCAATCGCCTGCGGCCACACCACCTTTAATAAGCCTGATCTCGTCTGATCTCAGAAGCTAAGCAATGTTGGGCTTGGTTTGTACTTGGATGGGAGACCACCTGGGAATATCAAGTGCTGCAGGCATTACATTTTACAATTGAAATGTGTGGAGGCCAAAAGGAAATTTTGGAGGAATCACCCCCAGCTCACTAAACATAAAAGTCATGAAAGCAGAAATGCAATCGCCTGCGGCCACACCACCTTGAATAAGCCTGATCTCGCCTGATCTCAGAAGCTAAGCAATGTTGGGCTTGGTTAGTACTTGGATGGGAGACCACCTGGGAATATCAAGTGCTGCAGGCATTACATTTTTGTAATTACATTTTACAATTGAAATGTGTGGACAAAAGGAAATTTTGGAGGAATCACCCCCAGCTCACTAAACATAAAAGTCATGAAAGCAGAAATGCAATCGCCTGCGGCCACACCACCTTGAATAAGCCTGATCTCAGAAGCTAAGCAATGTTGGGCTTGGTTAGTACTTGGATGGGAGACCACCTGGGAATATCAAGTGCTGCAGGCATTACATTTTACAATTGAAATGTGTGGAGGACAAAAGGAAATTTTGGAGGAATCACCCCCAGCTCCCTAAACATAAAAGTCATGAAAGCAGAAATGCAATCGCCTGCGGCCACACCACCTTGAATAAGCCTGATCTCAGAAGCTAAGCAATATTGGGCTTGGTTAGTACTTGGATGGGAGACCACCTGGGAATATCAAGTGCTGCAGGCATTACATTTTACAATTGAAATGTGTGGAGGACAAAAGGAAATTTTGGAGGAATCACCCCCAGCTCACTAAACATAAAAGTCATGAAAGCAGAAATGCAATCGCCTGCGGCCACACCACCTTGAATAAGCCTGATCTCAGAAGCTAAGCAATGTTGGGCTTGGTTAGTACTTGGATGGGAGACCACCTGGGAATATCAAGTGCTGCAGGCATTACATTTTTGTAATTACATTTTACAATTGAAATGTGTGGAGGACAAAAGGAAATTTTGGAGGAATCACCCCCAGCTCACTAAACATAAAAGTCATGAAAGCAGAAATGCAATCGCCTGCGGCCACACCACCTTGAATAAGCCTGATCTCGTCTGATCTCAGAAGCTAAGCAATGTTGGGCTTGGTTAGTACTTGGATGGGAGACCACCTGGGAATATCAAGTGCTGCAGGCATTACATTTTTGTAATTACATTTTACAATTGAAATGTGTGGAGGACAAAAGGAAATTTTGGAGGAATCACCCCCAGCTCACTAAACATAAAAGTCATGAAAGCAGAAATGCAATCGCCTGCGGCCACACCACCTTGAATAAGCCTGATCTCAGAAGCTAAGCAATGTTGGGCTTGGTTAGTACTTGGATGGGAGACCACCTGGGAATATCAAGTGCTGCAGGCATTACATTTTTGTAATTACATTTTACAATTGAAATGTGTGGAGGACAAAAGGACATTTTGGAGGAATCACCCCCAGCTCACTAAACATAAAAGTCATGAAAGCAGAAATGCAATCGCCTGCGGCCACACCACCTTGAATAAGCCTGATCTCGTCTGATCTCAGAAGCTAAGCAATGTTGGGCTTGGTTAGTACTTGGATGGGAGACCACCTGGGAATATCAAGTGCTGCAGGCATTACATTTTACAATTGAAATGTGTGGAGGACAAAAGGAAATTTTGGAGGAATCACCCCCAGCTCCCTAAACATAAAAGTCATGAAAGCAGAAATGCAGTCGCCTGCGGCCACACCACCTTGAATAAGCCTGATCTCGTCTGATCTCAGAAGCTAAGCAATGTTGGGCTTGGTTAGTACTTGGATGGGAGACCACCTGGGAATATCAAGTGCTGCAGGCATTACATTTTTGTAATTACATTTTACAATTGAAATGTGTGGAGGACAAAAGGAAATTTTGGAGGAATCACCCCCAGCTCACTAAACATAAAAGTCATGAAAGCAGAAATGCAATCGCCTGTGGCCACACCACCTTGAATAAGCCTGATCTCGTCTGATCTCAGAAGCTAAGCAATGTTGGGCTTGTTTAGTACTTGGATGGGAGACCACCTGGGAATATCAAGTGCTGCAGGCATTACATTTTACAATTGAAATGTGTGGAGGACAAAAGGAAATTTTGGAGGAATCACCCCCAGCTCACTAAACATAAAAGTCATGAAAGCAGAAATGCAATCTCCTGCGGCCACACCACCTTGAATAAGCCTGATCTCAGAAGCTAAGCAATGTTGGGCTTGGTTAGTACTTGGATGGGAGACCACCTGGGAATATCAAGTGCTGCAGGCATTACATTTTTGTAATTACATTTTACAATTGAAATGTGTGGAGGACAAAAGGAAATTTTGGAGGAATCACCCCCAGCTCACTAAACATAAAAGTCATGAAAGCAGAAATGCAATCGCCTGCGGCCACACCACCTTGAATAAGCCTGATCTCGTCTGATCTCAGAAGCTAAGCAATGTTGGGCTTGGTTAGTACTTGGATGGGAGACCACCTGGGAATATCAAGTGCTGCAGGCATTACATTTTACAATTGAAATGTGTGGAGGACAAAAGGAAATTTTGGAGGAATCACCCCCAGCTCACTAAACATAAAAGTCATGAAAGCAGAAATGCAATCGCCTGCGGCCACACCACCTTGAATAAGCCTGATCTCGTCTGATCTCAGAAGCTAAGCAATGTTGGGCTTGGTTAGTACTTGGATGGGAGACCACCTGGGAATATCAAGTGCTGCAGGCATTACATTTTACAATTGAAATGTGTGGAGGACAAAAGGAAATTTTGGAGGAATCACCCCCAGCTCCCTAAACATAAAAGTCATGAAAGCAGAAATGCAATCGCCTGCGGCCACACCACCTTGAATAAGCCTGATCTCAGAAGCTAAGCAATGTTGGGCTTGGTTAGTACTTGGATGGGAGACCACCTGGGAATATCAAGTGCTGCAGGCATTACATTTTTGTAATTACATTTTACAATTGAAATGTGTGGAGGACAAAAGGAAATTTTGGAGGAATCACCCCCAGCTCACTAAACATAAAAGTCATGAAAGCAGAAATGCAATCGCCTGTGGCCACACCACCTTGAATAAGCCTGATCTCGTCTGATTTCAGAAGCTAAGCAATGTTGGGCTTGGTTAGTACTTGGATGGGAGACCACCTGGGAATATCAAGTGCTGCAGGCATCACATTTTTGTAATTACATTTTACAATTGAAATGTGTGGAGGACAAAAGGAAATTTTGGAGGAATCACCCCCAGCTCACTAAACATAAAAGTCATGAAAGCAGAAATGCAATCGCCTGTGGCCACACCACCTTGAATAAGCCTGATCTCGTATGATCTCAGAAGCTAAGCAATGTTGGGCTTGGTTAGTACTTGGATGGGAGACCACCTGGGAATATCAAGTGCTGCAGGCATTACATTTTACAATTGAAATGTGTGGAGGACAAAAGGAAATTTTGGAGGAATCACCCCCAGCTCCCTAAACATAAAAGTCATGAAAGCAGAAATGCAATCGCCTGCGGCCACACCACCTTGAATAAGCCTGATCTCAGAAGCTAAGCAATGTTGGGCTTGGTTAGTACTTGGATGGGAGACCACCTGGGAATATCAAGTGCTGCAGGCATTACATTTTTGTAATTACATTTTACAATTGAAATGTGTGGAGGACAAAAGGAAATTTTGGAGGAATCACCCCCAGCTCACTAAACATAAAAGTCATGAAAGCAGAAATGCAATCGCCTGTGGCCACACCACCTTGAATAATCCTGATCTCGTCTGATTTCAGAAGCTAAGCAATGTTGGGCTTGGTTAGTACTTGGATGGGAGACCACCTGGGAATATCAAGTGCTGCAGGCATTACATTTTTGTAATTACATTTTACAATTGAAATGTGTGGAGGACAAAAGGAAATTTTGGAGGAATCACCCCCAGCTCACTAAACATAAAAGTCATGAAAGCAGAAATGCAATCGCCTGCGGCCACACCACCTTGAATAACCCTGATCTCGTCTGATCTCAGAAGCTAAGCAATGTTGGGCTTGGTTAGTACTTGGATGGGAGACCACCTGGGAATATCAAGTGCTGCAGGCATTACATTTTTGTAATTACATTTTACAATTGAAATGTGTGGAGGACAAAAGGAAATTTTGGAGGAATCACCCCCAGCTCACTAAACATAAAAGTCATGAAAGCAGAAATGCAATCGCCTGCGACCACACCACCTTGAATAAGCCTGATCTCGTCTGATCTCAGAAGCTAAGCAATGTTGGGCTTGGTTAGTACTTGGATGGGAGACCACCTGGGAATATCAAGTGCTGCAGGCATTACATTTTTGTAATTACATTTTACAATTGAAATGTGTGGAGGACAAAAGGAAATTTTGGAGGAATCACCCCCAGCTCACTAAACATAAAAGTCATGAAAGCAGAAATGAAATCGCCTGCGGCCACAACACCTTGAATAAGCCTGATCTCGTCTGATCTCAGAAGCTAAGCAATGTTGGGCTTGGTTAGTACTTGGATGGGAGACCACCTGGGAATATCAAGTGCTGCAGGCATTACATTTTACAATTGAAATGTGTGGAGGACAAAAGGAAATTTTGGAGGAATCACCCCCAGCTCACTAAACATAAAAGTCATGAAAGCAGAAATGCAATCGCCTGCGGCAACAACACCTTGCATAAGCCTGGTCTCGTCTGATCTCAGAAGCTAAGCAATGTTGGGCTTGGTTAGTACTTGGATGGGAGACCACCTGGGAATATCAAGTGCTGCAGGCATTACATTTTACAATTGAAATGTGTGGAGGACAAAAGGAAATTTTGGAGGAATCACCCCCAGCTCACTAAACATAAAAGTCATGAAAGCAGAAATGCGATTGCCTGCGGCAACAACACCTTGCATAAGCCTGGTCTCGTCTGATCTCAGAAGCTAAGCAATGTTGGGTTTGGTTAGTGCTTGGATGGGAGACCACCTGGGAATATCAAGTGCTGCAGGCAATTACATTTTACAATTGAAATGTGTGGAGGACAAAAGGAAATTTTGGAGGAATCACCCCCAGCTCACTAAACATAAAAGTCATGAAAGCAGAAATGCAATCGCCTGCGGCCACTCCACCTTGAATAAGCCTGATCTCGTCTGATCTCAGAAGCTAAGCAATGTTGGGCTTGGTTAGTACTTGGATGGGAGACCACCTGGGAATATCAAGTGCTGCAGGCATTACATTTTTGTAATTACATTTTACAATTGAAATGTGTGGAGGACAAAAGGAAATTTTGGAGGAATCACCCCCAGCTCACTAAACATAAAAGTCATGAAAGCAGAACTGCAATTGCCTGCGGCCACAACACCTTGAATAAGTCTGATCTCAGAAGCTAAGCAATGTTGGGCTTGGTTAGTACTTGGATTTGAGACCACCTGGGAATATCAAGTGCTGCAGGCATTACATTTTACAATTGAAATGTGTGGAGGACAAAAGGAAATTTTGGAGGAATCACCCCCAGCTCACTAAACATAAAAGTCATGAAAGCAGAAATGTAGTTGCCTGCGGCCACAACACCTTGAATAAGCCTGATCTTCTCTGATCTCAGAAGCTATGCAATGTTGGGCTTGGTTAGTATTTGGATGGAATATCAAGTGCTGCAGGCATTACATTTTTGTAATTACATTTTACAATTGAAATGTGTGGAGGACAAAAGGAAATTTTGGAGGAGTCACCCCCAGCTCACTAAACATAAAAGTCATGAAAGCAGAAATGCAATCGCCTGTAGCCACACCACCTTGAATAAGCCTGATCTCGTCTGATCTCAGAAGCTAAGCAATGTTGAGCTTGGTTAGTACTTGGATGGGAGACCACCTGGGAATATCAAGTGCTGCAGGCATTACATTTCACAATTGAAATGTGTGGAGGACAAAAGAAAAGTTTGGAGGAATCACCCCCAGCTCACTAAACATAAAAGTCATGAAAGCAGAAATGCAATCTCCTGCGGCCACACCACCTTGAATAAGCCTGATCTCGTCTGATCTCAGAAGCTAAGCAATGTTGGGCTTGGTTAGTACTTGGATGGGAGACCACCTGGGAATATCAAGTGCTGCAGGCATTATATTTTTGTAATTACATTTTACAATTGAAATGTGTGGAGGACAAAAGGAAATTTTGGAGGAATCACCCACAGCTCACTAAACATAAAAGTCATGAAAGCAGAAATGCAAATGCCTGCGGCCACACCACCTTGAATGAGCCTGATCTCGTCTGATCTCAGAAGCTAAGCAATGTTGAGCTTGGTTAGTACTTGGATGGGAGACCACCTGGGAATATCAAGTGCTGCAGGCATTACATTTCACAATTGAAATGTGTGGAGGACAAAAGGAAAGTTTGGAGGAATCACCCCCAGCTCACTAAACATAAAAGTCATGAAAGCAGAAATGCAATCTCCTGCGGCCACACCACCTTGAATAAGCCTGATCTCGTCTGATCTCAGAAGCTAAGCAATGTTGGGCTTGGTTAGTACTTGGATGGGAGACCACCTGGGAATATCAAGTGCTGCAGGCATTATATTTTTGTAATTACATTTTACAATTGAAATGTGTGGAGGACAAAAGGAAATTTTGGAGGAATCACCCACAGCTCACTAAACATAAAAGTCATGAAAGCAGAAATGCAAATGCCTGCGGCCACACCACCTTGAATGAGCCTGATCTCGTCTGATCTCAGAAGCTAAGCAATGTTGAGCTTGGTTAGTACTTGGATGGGAGACCACCTGGGAATATCAAGTGCTGCAGGCATTACATTTTTGTAATTACAATTGAAATTTGTGGAGGACAAAAGGAAATTTTGGAGGAATCACCCCCAGCTCACTAAACATAAAAGTCATGAAAGTAGAAATGCAATCGCCTGCGGCCACACCACCTTGAATATGCCTGATCTCGTCTGATCTCAGAAGCTAAGCAATGTTGGGCTTGGTTAGTACTTGGATGGGAGACCACCTGGGAATATCAAGTGCTGCAGGCATTACACTTTTTGTAATTACATTTTACAATTGAAATGTGTGGAGGACAAAAGGAAATTTTGGCGGAATCACCCCCAGCTCACTAAACATAAAAGTCGTGAAAGCAGAAATGCAATCGCCTGCGGCCACACCACCTTGAATAAGCCTGATCTCGTCTGATCTCAGAAGCTAAGCAATGTTGGGCTTGGTTAGTACTTGGATGGGAGACCACCTGGGAATATCAAGTGCTGCAGGCATTATTTTTTTGTAATAACATTTTACAATTGAAATGTGTGGAGGACAAAAGGAAATTTTGGAGGAATCACCCACAGCTCACTAAACATAAAAGTCATGAAAGCAGAAATGCAATTGCCTGCGGACACACCACCTTGAATAAGCCTGATCTCGTCTGATCTCAGAAGCTAAGCAATGTTGAGCTTGGTTAGTACTTGGATGGGAGACCACCTGGGAATATCAAGTGCTGCAGGCATTACATTTTTGTAATTACAATTGAAATGTGTGGAGGACAAAAGGAAATTTTGGAGGAATCACCCCCAGCTCACTAAACATAAAAGTCATGAAAGCAGAAAGGCAATAGCCTGCGGCCACACCACCTTGAAAAAGACTGATCTGTTCTGATCTCAGAAGCTAAGCAATGTTGGGCTTGGTTAGTACTTGGATGGGAGACCACCTGGGAATATCAAGTGCTGCAGGCATTACATTTTACAATTGAAATGTGTGGAGGACAAAAGGAAATTTTGGCGGAATCACCCCCAGCTCACTAAACATAAAAGTCGTGAAAGCAGAAATGCAATCGCCTGCGGCCACACCACCTTGAATAAGCCTGATCTCGTCTGATCTCAGAAGCTAAGCAATGTTGGGCTTGGTTAGTACTTGGATGGGAGACCACCTGGGAATATCAAGTGCTGCAGGCATTACATTTTTGTAATTACATTTTACAATTGAAATGTGTGGAGGACAAAAGGAAATTTTGGAGGAATCACCCCCAGCTCACTAAACATAAAAGTCATGAAAGCTGAAATGCAATTGCCTGCGGCCACACCACCTTGAATAAGCCTGATCTCGTCTGATCTCAGAAGCTAAGCAATGTTGAGCTTGGTTAGTACTTGGATGGGAGACCACCTGGGAATATCAAGTGCTGCAGGCATTACATTTTTGTAATTACAATTGAAATGTGTGGAGGACAAAAGGAAATTTTGGAGGAATCACCCCCAGCTCACTAAACATAAAAGTCATGAAAGCAGAAATGCAATCGCCTGCGGCCACACCACCTTGAAAAAGCCTGATCTGTTCTGATCTCAGAAGCTAAGCAATGTTGGGCTTGGTTAGTACTTGGATGGGAGACCACCTGGGAATATCAAGTGCTGCAGGCATTACATTTTACAATTGAAATGTGTGGAGGACAAAAGGAAATTTTGGCGGAATCACCCCCAGCTCACTAAACATAAAAGTCATGAAAGCAGAAATGCAATCGCCTGCGGCCACACCACCTTGAATAAGTCTGATCTCAGAAGCTAAGCAATGTTGGGCTTGGTTAGTACTTGGATGGGAGACCAACTGGGAATATCAAGTGCTGCAGGCATTACATTTTACAATTGAAATGTGTGGACAAAAGGAAATTTTGGAGGAATCACCCCCAGCTCACTAAACATAAAAGTCATGAAAGCAGAAATGCAATCGCCTGCGGCCACACCACCTTGAATAAGCCTGATCTCATCTGATCTCAGAAGCTAAGCAATGTTGGGCTTGGTTAGTACTTGGATGGGAGACCACCTGGGAATATCAAGTGCTGCAGGCATTACATTTTTGTAATTACAATTGAAATGTGTGGAGGACAAAAGGAAATTTTGGAGGAATCACCCCCAGCTCACTAAACATAAAAGTCATGAAAGCAGAAATGCAATCGCCTGCGGCCACACCACCTTGAATAAGCCTGATCTCGTCTGATCTCAGAAGCTAAGCAATGTTGGGCTTGGTTAGTACTTGGATGGGAGACCACCTGGGAATATCAAGTGCTGCAGGCATTACATTTTTGTAATTACATTTTACAATTGAAATGTGTGGAGGACAAAAGGAAATTTTGGAGGAATCACCCCCAGCTCACTAAACATAAAAGTCATGAAAGCAGAAATGCAATAGCCTGCGGCCACACCACCTTGAAAAAGCCTGATCTGTTCTGATCTCAGAAGCTAAGCAATGTTGGGCTTGGTTAGTACTTGTATGGGAGACCACCTGGGAATATCAAGTGCTGCAGGCATTACATTTTTGTAATTACATTTTACAATTGAAATGTGTGGAGGACAAAAGGAAATTTTGGAGGAATCACCCCCATCTCACTAAACATAATAGTCATGAAAGCAGAAATGCAATCGCCTGCGGCCACACCACCTTGAATAAGCCTGTTCTCGTCTGATCTCAGAAGCTAAGCAATGTTGGGCTTGGTTAGTACTTGGACGGGAGACCACCTGGGAATATCAAGTGCTGCAGGCATTACATTTTACAATTGAAATGTGTGGAGGACAAAAGGAAATTTTGGAGGAATCACCCCCAGCTCACTAAACATAAAAGTCATGAAAGCAGAAATGCAATCGCCTGCGGCCACACCACCTTGAATAAGCCTGTTCTCGTCTGATCTCAGAAGCTAAGCAATGTTGGGCTTGGTTAGTACTTGGACGGGAGACCACCTTGGAATATCAAGTGCTGCAGGCATTACATTTTACAATTGAAATGTGTGGAGGACAAAAGGAAATTTTGGAGGAATCACCCCCAGCTCACTAAACATAAAAGTCATGAAAGCAGAAATGCAATCGCCTGCGGCCACACCACCTTGAATAAGCCTGATCTCGTCTGATCTCAGAAGCTAAACAATGTTGGGCTTGGTTAGTACTTGGATGGGAGACCACCTGGGAATATCAAGTGCTGCAGGCATTACATTTTTGTAATTACAATTTACAATTGAAATGTGTGGAGGACAAAAGAAAATTTTGGAGGAATCACCCCCAGCTCACTAAACATAAAAGTCATGAAAGCAGAAATGCAATCGCCTGCGGCCACACCACACCACACCACCTTGAATACGCATGATCTCGTCTGATCTCAGAAGCTAAGCAATGTTGGGCTTGTTTAGCACTTGGATGGGAGACCACCTGGGAATATCAAGTGCTGCAGGCATTACATTTTACAATTGAAATGTGTGGAGGACAAAAGGAAATTTTGGAGGAATCACCCCCAGCTCACTAAACATAAAAGTCATGAAAGCAGAAATGCAGTCGCCTGCGGCCACACCACCTTGAATAAGCCTGATCTGTTCTGATCTCAGAAGCTAAGCAATGTTGGGCTTGGTTAGTACTTGGATGGGAGACCACCTGGGAATATCAAGTGCTGCAGGCATTACATTTTACAATTGAAATGTGTGGAGGACAAAAGGAAATTTTGGAGGAATCACCCCCAGCTCACTTAACATAAAAGTCATGAAAGCAGAAACGCAATCGCCTGCGGCCACACCACCTTGAATAAGCCTGATCTCGTCTGATCTCAGAAGCTAAGCAATGTTGGGCTTGGTTAGTACTTGGATGGGAGACCACCTGGGAATATCAAGTGCTGTAGGCATTACATTTTACAATTGAAATGTGTGGAGGCCAAAGGGAAATTTTGGAGGAATCACCCCCAGCTCCCTAAACATAAAAGTCATGAAAGCAGAAATGCAATCGCCTGCGGCCACACCACCTTGAATAAGCCTGATCTCGTCTGATCTCAGAAGCTAAGCAATGTTGGGCGTGGTTAGTACTTGGATGGGAGACCACCTGGGAATATCAAGTGCTGCAGGCAGTACATTTTACAATTGAAATGTGTGGAGGACAAAAGGAAATTTTGGAGGAATCACCCCCAGCTCACTAAACATAAAAGTCATGAAAGCAGAAATGCAATCGCCTGCGGCCACACCACCTTGAATAAGCCTGATCTCAGAAGCTAAGCAATGTTGGGCTTGGTTAGTACTTGGATGGGAGACCAACTGGGAATATCAAGTGCTGCAGGCATTACATTTTTGTAATTACATTTTACAATTGAAATGTGTGGAGGCCAAAAGGAAATTTTGGAGGAATCACCCCCAGCTCACTAAACATAAAAGTCATGAAAGCAGAAATGCAATCGCCTGCAGCCACACCACCTTGAATAAGCCTGATCTCGTCTGATCTCAGAAGCTAAGAAATGTTGGGCTTGGTTAGTACTTGGATTGGAGACCACCTGGGAATATCAAGTGCTGCAGGCATTACATTTTACAATTGAAATGTGTGGAGGACAAAAGGAAATTTTAGAGGAATCACCCCCAGCTCACTAAACATAAAAGTCATGAAAGCAGAAATGCAATCGCCTGCGGCCACACCACCTTGAATAAGCCTGATCTCGTCTGATCTCAGAAGCTAAGCAATGTTGGGCTTGGTTACTACTTGGATGGGAGACCACCTGGGAATATCAAGTGCTGCAGGCATTACATTTTTGTAATTACATTTTACAATTGAAATGTGTGGAGGACAAAAGGAAATTTTGGAGGAATCACCCCCAGCTCACTAAACATAAAAGTCATGAAAGCAGAAATGCAATCGCCTGCGGCCACACCACCTTGAATAAGCCTGATCTCAGAAGCTAAGTAATGTTGGGCTTGGTTAGTACTTGGATGGGAGACCACCTGGGAATATGAAGTGTTGCAGGCATTACATTTTTGTAATTACATTTTACAATTGAAATGTGTGGAGGACAAAAGGAAATTTTGGAGGAATCACACCCAGCTCACTAAACATAAAAGTCATGAAAGCAGAAATGCAATCGCCTGTGGCCACACCACCTTGGATAAGCCTGATCTCAGAAGCTAAGCAATGTTGGGCTTGGTTAGTACTTTAATGGGAGACCACCTGGGAATATCAAGTGCTGCAGGCATTACATTTTTGTAATTACATTTTACAATTGAAATGTGTGGAGGACAAAAGGAAATTTTGGAGGAATCACCCCCAGCTCACTAAACATAAAAGTCATGAAAGCAGAAATGCAATCGCCTGCGGCCACACCACCTTGAATAAGCCTGATCTCAGAAGCTAAGTAATGTTGGGCTTGGTTAGTACTTGGATGGGAGACCACCTGGGAATATCAAGTGCTGCAGGCATAACATTTTTGTAATTACATTTTACAATTGAAATGTGTGGAGGACAAAAGGAAATTTTGGAGGAATCACCCCCAGCTCACTAAACATAAAAGTCATGAAAGCAGAAATGCAATCGCCTGTGGCCACACCACCTTGGATAAGCCTGATCTCAGAAGCTAAGCAATGTTGGGCTTGGTTAGTACTTTAATGGGAGACCACCTGGGAATATCAAGTGCTGCAGGCATTACATTTTTGTAATTACATTTTACAATTGAAATGTGTGGAGGACAAAAGGAAATTTTGGAGGAATCACCCCCAGCTCACTAAACATAAAAGTCATGAAAGCAGAAATGCAATCGCCTGCGGCCACACCACCTTGAATAAGCCTGATCTCGTCTGATCTCAGAAGCTAAGCAATGTTGGGCTTGGTTAGTACTTGGATGGGAGACCACCTGGGAATATCAAGTGCTGCAGGCATTACATTTTTGTAATTACATTTTACAATTGAAATGTGTGGACGACAAAAGGAAATTTTGGAGGAATCACCCCCAGCTCACTAAACATAAAAGTCATGAAAGCAGAAATGCAATCGCCTGCAGCCACACCACCTTGAATAAGCCTGATCTCGTCTGATCTCAGAAGCTAAGCAATGGTGGGCTTGGTTAGTACTTGGATGGGAGACCACCTGGGAATATCAAGTGCTGCAGGCATTACATTTTACAATTGAAATGTGTGGAGGACAAAAGGAAATTTTGGAGGAATCACCCCCAGCTCACTAAACATAAAAGTCATGAAAGCAGAAATGCAATCGCCTGCGGCCACACCACCTTGAATAAGCCTGATCTCGTCTGATCTCAGAAGCTAAGCAATGTTGGGCTTGGTTAGTACTTGGATGGGAGACCACCTGGGAATATCAAGTGCTGCAGGCATTACTTTTTTGTAATTACATTTTACAATTGAAATGTGTGGAGGACAAAAGGAAATTTTGGAGGAATCACCCCCAGCTCACTAAACATAAAAGTCATGAAAGCAGAAATGCAATCGCCTGCGGCCACACCACCTTGAATAAGCCTGATCTCAGAAGCTAAGCAATGTTGGGCTTGGTTAGTACTTGGATGGGAGACCACCTGGGAATATCAAGTGCTGCAGGCATTACATTTTTGTAATTACATTTTACAATTGAAATGTGTGGAGGACAAAAGGAAATTTTGGAGGAATCACCCCCAGCTCACTAAACATAAAAGTCATGAAAGCAGAAATGCAATCGCCTGCGGCCACACCACCTTGAATAAGCCTGATCTCAGAAGCTAAGCAATGTTGGGATTGGTTAGTACTTGGATGGGAGACCACCTGGGAATATCAAGTGCTGCAGGCATTACATTTTTGTAATTACATTTTACAATTGAAATGTGTGGAGGACAAAAGGAAATTTTGGAGGAATCACCCCCAGCTCACTAAACATAAAAGTCATGAAAGCAGAAATGCAATCGCCTGCGGCCACACCACCTTGAATAAGCCTGATCTCAGAAGCTAAGCAATGTTGGGCTTGGTTAGTACTTGGATGGGAGACCACCTGGGAATATCAAGTGCTGCAGGCATTACATTTTTGTAATTACATTTTACAATTGAAATGTGTGGAGGACAAAAGGAAATTTTGGAGGAATCACCCCCAGCTCACTAAACATAAAAGTCATGAAAGCAGAAATGCAATCGCCTGCGGCCACACCACCTTGAATAAGCCTGATCTCGTCTGATCTCAGAAGCTAAGCAATGTTGGGCTTGGTTAGTACTTGGATGGGAGACCACCTGGGAATATCAAGTGCTGCAGGCATTACATTTTTGTAATTACATTTTACAATTGAAATGTGTGGAGGACAAAAGGAAATTTTGGAGGAATCACCCCCAGCTCACTAAACATAAAAGTCATGAAAGCAGAAAAGCAATCGCCTGCGGCCACACCACCTTGAATAAGCCTGATCTCGTCTGATCTCAGAAGCTAAGCAATGTTGGGCTTGGTTAGTACTTGGATGGGAGACCACCTGGGAATATCAAGTGCTGCAGGCATTACATTTTTGTAATTACATTTTACAATTGAAATGTGTGGAGGACAAAAGGAAATTTTGGAGGAATCACCCCCAGCTCACTAAACATAAAAGTCATGAAAGCAGAAATGCAATCGCCTGCGGCCACACCACCTTGAATAAGCCTGATCTCAGAAGCTAAGCAATGTTGGGCTTGGTTAGTACTTGGATGGGAGACCACCTGGGAATATCAAGTGCTGCAGGCATTACATTTTTGTAATTACATTTTACAATTGAAATGTGTGGAGGACAAAAGGAAATTTTGGAGGAATCACCCCCAGCTCACTAAACATAAAAGTCATGAAAGCAGAAATGCAATCGCCTGCGGCCACACCACCTTGAATAAGCCTGATCTCGTCTGATCTCAGAAGCTAAGCAATGTTGGGCTTGGTTAGTACTTGGATGGGAGACCACCTGGGAATATCAAGTGCTGCAGGCATTACATTTTACAATTGAAATGTGTGGAGGACAAAAGGAAATTTTGGAGGAATCACCCCCAGCTCACTAAACATAAAAGTCATGAAAGCAGAAATGCAATTGCCTGCGGCCACACCACCTTGAATAAGCCTGATCTCATAAGCTAAGCAATATTGGGCTTGGTTAGTACTTGGATGGGAGACCACCTGGGAATATCAAGTGCTGCAGGCATTACATTTTACAATTGAAATGTGTGGAGGACAAAAGGAAATTTTGGAGGAATCACCCCCAGCTCACTAAACATAAAAGTCATGAAAGCAGAAATGCAATCGCCTGCGGCCACACCACCTTGAATAAGCCTGATCTCAGAAGCTAAGCAATGTTGGGCTTGGTTAGTACTTGGATGGGAGACCACCTGGGAATATCAAGTGCTGCAGGCATTACATTTTACAATTGAAATGTGTGGAGGACAAAAGGAAATTTTGGCGGAATCACCCCCAGCTCACTAAACATAAAAGTCATGAAAGCAGAAATGCACTCGCCTGCGGCCACACCACCTTGAATAAGCCTGATCTCGTCTGATCTCAGAAGCTAAACAGTGTTGGGCTTGATTAGTACTTGGATGGGAGACCACCTGGGAATATCAAGTGCTGCAGGCATTACATTTTACAATTGAAATGTGTGAAGGACAAAAGGAAATTTTGGAGGAATCACCCCCAGCTCACTAAACATAAAAGTCATGAAAGCAGTAATGCAATCGCCTGCGGCCACACCACCTTGAATAAGCCTGATCTCAGAAGCTAAGCAGTGTTGGGCTTGGATAGTACTTGGATGGGAGACCACCTGGGAATATCAAGTGCTGCAGGCATTACATTTTTGTAATTACATTTTACAATTGAAATGTGTGGAGGACAAAAGGAAATTTTGGCGGAATCACCCCCAGCTCACTAAACATAAAAGTCATGAAAGCAGAAATGCAATCGCCTGCGGCCACACCACCTTGAATAAGCCTGATCTCGTCTGATCTCAGAAGCTAAGCAATGTTGGGCTTGGTTAGTACTTGGATGGGAGACCACCTGGGAATATCAAGTGCTGCAGGCATTACATTTTACAATTGAAATGTGTGGAGGACAAAAGGAAATTTTGGAGGAATCACCCCCAGCTCACTAAACATAAAAGTCATGAAAGCAGAAATGCAATCGCCTGCGGCCACACCACCTTGAATAAGCCTGATCTCGCCTGATCTCAGAAGCTAAGCAATGTTGGGCTTGGTTAGTACTTGGATGGGAGACCACCTGGGAATATCAAGTGCTGCAGGCATTACATTTTACAATTGAAATGTGTGGAGGACAAAAGGAAATTTTGGAGGAATCACCCCCAGCTCACTAAACATAAAAGTCATGAAAGCAGAAATGCAATCGCCTGCGGCCACACCACCTTGAATAAGCCTGATCTCGTCTGATCTCAGAAGCTAAGCATTGTTGGGCTTGGTTAGTACTTGGATGGGAGACCACCTGGGAATATCAAGTGCTGCAGGCATTACATTTTACAATTGAAATGTGTGGAGGACAAAAGGAAATTTTGGAGGAATCACCCCCAGCTCACTAAACATAAAAGTCATGAAAGCAGAAATGCAATCGCCTGCGGCCACACCACCTTGAATAAGCCTGATCTCAGAAGCTAAGCAATGTTGGGCTTGGTTAGTACTTGAATGTGAGACCACCTGGGAATATCAAGTGCTGCAGGCATTACATTTTTGTAATTACATTTTACAATTGAAATGTGTGGAGGACAAAAGGAAATTTTGGAGGAATCACCCCCAGCTCACTAAACATAAAAGTCATGAAAGCAGAAATGCAATCGCCTGCGGCCACACCATCTTGAATAAGCCTGCTCTCAGAAGCTAAGCAATGTTGGGCTTGGTTAGTACTTGGATGGGAGACCACCTGGGAATATCAAGTGCTGCAGGCATTACATTTTTGTAATTACATTTTACAATTGAAATGTGTGGTGGACAAAAGGAAATTTTGGAGGAATCACCCCCAGCTCACTAAACATAAAAGTCATGAAAGCAGAAATGCAATCGCCTGCGGCCACACCATCTTGAATAAGCCTGATCTCAGAAGCTAAGCAATGTTGGGCTTGGTTAGTACTTGGATGGGAGACCACCTGGGAATATCAAGTGCTGCAGGCATTACATTTTTGTAATTACATTTTACAATTGAAATGTGTGGAGGACAAAAGGAAATTTTGGAGGAATCACCCCCAGCTCACTAAACATAAAAGTCATGAAAGCAGAAAGGCAATCGCCTGCAGCCACACCACCTTGAATAAGCCTGATCTCGTCTGATCTCAGAAGCTAAGCAATGTTGGGCTTGGTTAGTACTTGGATGGGAGACCACCTGGGAATATCAAGTGATGCAGGCATTACATTTTTGTAATTACATTTTACAATTGAAATGTGTGGAGGACAAAAGGAAATTTTGGAGGAATCACCCCCAGCTCACTAAACATAAAAGTCATGAAAGCAGAAATGCAATTGCCTGCGGCCACACCACCTTGAATAAGCCTGATCTCGTCTGATCTCAGAAGCTAAGCAATGTTGGGCTTGGTTAGTACTTGGATGGGAGACCACCTGGGAATATCAAGTGCTGCAGGCATTACATTTTACAATTGAAATGTGTGGAGGACAAAAGGAAATTTTGGAGGAATCACCCCCAGCTCCCTAAACATAAAAGTCATGAAAGCAGAAATGCAATCGCCTGCGGCCACACCACCTTGAATAAGCCTGATCTCGCCTGATCTCAGAAGCTAAGCAATGTTGGGCTTGCTTAGTACTTGGATGGGAGACCACCTGGGAATATCAAGTGCTGCAGGCATTACATTTTTGTAATTACATTTTACAATTGAAATGTGTGGAGGACAAAAGGAAATTTTGGAGGAATCACACCCAGCTCACTAAACATAAAAGTCATGAAAGCAGAAATGCAATCGCCTGCGGCCACACCACCTTGAATAAGCCTGATTTCGTCTGATCTCAGAAGCTAAGCAATGTTGGGCTTGGTTAGTACTTGGATGGGAGACCACCTGGGAATATCAAGTGCTGCAGGCATTACATTTTTGTAATTACATTTTACAATTGAAATGTGTGGAGGACAAAAGGAAATTTTGGAGGAATCACCCCCAGATCACTAAACATAAAAGTCATGAAAGCAGAAATGCAATCGCCTGCGGCCACACCACCTTGAATAAGCCTGATCTCGTCTGATCTCAGAAGCTAAGCAATGTTGGGCTTGGTTAGTACTTGGATGGGAGACCACCTGGGAATATCAAGTGATGCAGGCATTACATTTTTGTAATTACATTTTACAATTGAAATGTGTGGAGGACAAAAGGAAATTTTGGAGGAATCACCCCCAGCTCACTAAACATAAAAGTCATGAAAGCAGAAATGCAATTGCCTGCGGCCACACCACCTTGAATAAGCCTGATCTCGTCTGATCTCAGAAGCTAAGCAATGTTGGGCTTGGTTAGTACTTGGATGGGAGACCACCTGGGAATATCAAGTGCTGCAGGCATTACATTTTACAATTGAAATGTGTGGAGGACAAAAGGAAATTTTGGAGGAATCACCCCCAGCTCCCTAAACATAAAAGTCATGAAAGCAGAAATGCAATCGCCTGCGGCCACACCACCTTGAATAAGCCTGATCTCAGAAGCTAAGCAATGTTGGGCTTGGTTAGTACTTGGATGGGAGACCACCTGGGAATATCAAGTGCTGCAGGCATTACATTTTTGTAATTACATTTTACAATTGAAATGTGTGGAGGACAAAAGGAAATTTTGGAGGAATCACCCCCAGCTCACTAAACATAAAAGTCATGAAAGCAGAAATGCAATCGCCTGCGGCCACACCACCTTGAATAAGCCTGACCTCGTCTGATCTCAGAAGCTAAGCAATGTTGGGCTTGGTTAGTACTTGGATGGGAGACCACCTGGGAATATCAAGTGCTGCAGGCATTACATTTTACAATTGAAATGTGTGGAGGACAAAAGGAAATTTTGGAGGAATCACCCCCAGCTCACTAAACATAAAAGTCATGAAAGCAGAAATGCAATCGCCTGCGGCCACACCACCTTGAATAAGCCTGATCTCAGAAGCTAAGCAATGTTGGGCTTGGTTAGTACTTGGATGGGAGACCACCTGGGAATATCAAGTGCTGCAGGCATTACATTTTTGTAATTACATTTTACAATTGAAATGTGTGGAGGACAAAAGGAAATTTTGGAGGAATCACCCCCAGCTCACTAAACATAAAAGTCATGAAAGCAGAAATGCAATCGCCTGCGGCCACACCACCTTGAAGAAGCCTGATCTCGTCTGATCTCAGAAGCTAAGCAATGTTGGGCTTGGTTAGTACTTGGATGGGAGACCACCTGGGAATATCAAGTGCTGCAGGCATTACATTTTTGTAATTACATTTTACAATTGAAATGTGTGGAGGACAAAAGGAAATTTTGGCGGAATCACCCCCAGCTCACTAAACATAAAAGTCATGAAAGCAGAAATGCAATCGCCTGCGGCCACACCACCTTGAATAAGCCTGATCTCGTCTGATCTCAGAAGCTAAGCAATGTTGGGCTTGGTTAGTACTTGGATGGGAGACCACCTGGGAATATCAAGTGCTGCAGGCATTACATTTTACAATTGAAATGTGTGGAGGACAAAAGGAAATTTTGGAGGAATCACCCCCACCTCACTAAACATAAAAGTCATGAAAGCAGAAATGCAATCGCCTGCGGCCACACCACCTTGAATAAGCCTGATCTCAGAAGCTAAGCAGTGTTGGGCTTGGATAGTACTTGGATGGGAGACCACCTGGGAATATCAAGTGCTGCAGGCATTACATTTTACAATTGAAATGTGTGGAGGACAAAAGGAAATTTTAGAGGAATCACCCCCAGCTCACTAAACATAAAAGTCATGAAAGCAGAAATGCAATCGCCTGCGGCCACACCACCTTGAATAAGCCTGATTTCGTCTGATCTCAGAAGCTAAGCAATGTTGGGCTTGGTTAGTCTTGGATGGGAGACCACCTGGGAATATCAAGTGCTGCAGGCATTACATTTTTGTAATTACATTTTACAATTGAAATGTGTGGAGGACAAAAGGAAATTTTGGAGGAATCACCCCCAGCTCACTAAACATAAAAGTCATGAAAGCAGAAATGCAAACGCCTGCGGCCACACCACCTTGAATAAGCCTGATCTCGTCTGATCTCAGAAGCTAAGCAATGTTGGGCTTGGTTAGTACTTGGATGGGAGACCACCTGGGAATATCAAGTGCTGCAGGCATTACATTTTTGTAATTACATTTTACAATTGAAATGTGTGGAGGACAAAAGGAAATTTTGGATGAATCACCCCCAGCTCACTAAACATAAAAGTCATGAAAGCAGAAATGCAATCGCCTGCGGCCACACCACCTTGAATAAGCCTGATCTCGTCTGATCTCAGAAGCTAAGCAATGTTGGGCTTGGTTAGTACTTGGATGGGAGACCACCTGGGAATATCAAGTGCTGCAGGCATTACATTTTTGTAATTACATTTTACAATTGAAATGTGTGGACGACAAAAGGAAATTTTGGATGAATCACCCCCAGCTCACTAAACATAAAAGTCATGAAAGCAGAAATGCAATCGCCTGCGGCCACACCACCTTGAATAAGCCTGATCTCGTCTGATCTCAGAAGCTAAGCAATGTTGGGCTTGGTTAGTACTTGGATGGGAGACCACCTGGGAATATCAAGTGCTGCAGGCATTACATTTTTGTAATTACATTTTACAATTGAAATGTGTGGAGGACAAAAGGAAATTTTGGAGGAATCACCCCCAGCTCACTAAACATAAAAGTCATGAAAGCAGAAATGCAATCGCCTGCGGCCACACCACCTTGAATAAGCCTGATCTCGTCTGATCTCAGAAGCTAAGCAATGTTGGGCTTGGTTAGTACTTGGATGGGAGACCACCTGGGAATATCAAGTGCTGCAGGCATTACATTTTTGTAATTACATTTTACAATTGAAATGTGTGGAGGACAAAAGGAAATTTTGGAGGAATCACCCCCAGCTCACTAAACATAAAAGTCATGAAAGCAGAAATGCAATCGCCTGCGGCCACACCACCTTGAATAAGCCTGATCTCGTCTGATCTCAGAAGCTAAGCAATGTTGGGCTTGGTTAGTACTTGGATGGGAGACCACCTGGGAATATCAAGTGCTGCAGGCATTACATTTTACAATTGAAATGTGTGGAGGACAAAAGGAAATTTTGGAGGAATCACCCCCAGCTCCCTAAACATAAAAGTCATGAAAGCAGAAATGCAATCGCCTGCGGCCACACCACCTTGAATAAGCCTGATCTCAGAAGCTAAGCAATGTTGGGCTTGGTTAGTACTTGGATGGGAGACCACCTGGGAATATCAAGTGCTGCAGGCATTACATTTTTGTAATTACATTTTACAATTGAAATGTGTGGAGGACAAAAGGAAATTTTGGAGGAATCACCCCCAGCTCACTAAACATAAAAGTCATGAAAGCAGAAATGCAATCGCCTGCGGCCACACCACCTTGAATAAGCCTGACCTCGTCTGATCTCAGAAGCTAAGCAATGTTGGGCTTGGTTAGTACTTGGATGGGAGACCACCTGGGAATATCAAGTGCTGCAGGCATTACATTTTACAATTGAAATGTGTGGAGGACAAAAGGAAATTTTGGAGGAATCACCCCCAGCTCACTAAACATAAAAGTCATGAAAGCAGAAATGCAATCGCCTGCGGCCACACCACCTTGAATAAGCCTGATCTCAGAAGCTAAGCAATGTTGGGCTTGGTTAGTACTTGGATGGGAGACCACCTGGGAATATCAAGTGCTGCAGGCATTACATTTTTGTAATTACATTTTACAATTGAAATGTGTGGAGGACAAAAGGAAATTTTGGAGGAATCACCCCCAGCTCACTAAACATAAAAGTCATGAAAGCAGAAATGCAATCGCCTGCGGCCACACCACCTTGAAGAAGCCTGATCTCGTCTGATCTCAGAAGCTAAGCAATGTTGGGCTTGGTTAGTACTTGGATGGGAGACCACCTGGGAATATCAAGTGCTGCAGGCATTACATTTTTGTAATTACATTTTACAATTGAAATGTGTGGAGGACAAAAGGAAATTTTGGCGGAATCACCCCCAGCTCACTAAACATAAAAGTCATGAAAGCAGAAATGCAATCGCCTGCGGCCACACCACCTTGAATAAGCCTGATCTCGTCTGATCTCAGAAGCTAAGCAATGTTGGGCTTGGTTAGTACTTGGATGGGAGACCACCTGGGAATATCAAGTGCTGCAGGCATTACATTTTACAATTGAAATGTGTGGAGGACAAAAGGAAATTTTGGAGGAATCACCCCCACCTCACTAAACATAAAAGTCATGAAAGCAGAAATGCAATCGCCTGCGGCCACACCACCTTGAATAAGCCTGATCTCAGAAGCTAAGCAGTGTTGGGCTTGGATAGTACTTGGATGGGAGACCACCTGGGAATATCAAGTGCTGCAGGCATTACATTTTACAATTGAAATGTGTGGAGGACAAAAGGAAATTTTAGAGGAATCACCCCCAGCTCACTAAACATAAAAGTCATGAAAGCAGAAATGCAATCGCCTGCGGCCACACCACCTTGAATAAGCCTGATTTCGTCTGATCTCAGAAGCTAAGCAATGTTGGGCTTGGTTAGTCTTGGATGGGAGACCACCTGGGAATATCAAGTGCTGCAGGCATTACATTTTTGTAATTACATTTTACAATTGAAATGTGTGGAGGACAAAAGGAAATTTTGGAGGAATCACCCCCAGCTCACTAAACATAAAAGTCATGAAAGCAGAAATGCAAACGCCTGCGGCCACACCACCTTGAATAAGCCTGATCTCGTCTGATCTCAGAAGCTAAGCAATGTTGGGCTTGGTTAGTACTTGGATGGGAGACCACCTGGGAATATCAAGTGCTGCAGGCATTACATTTTTGTAATTACATTTTACAATTGAAATGTGTGGAGGACAAAAGGAAATTTTGGATGAATCACCCCCAGCTCACTAAACATAAAAGTCATGAAAGCAGAAATGCAATCGCCTGCGGCCACACCACCTTGAATAAGCCTGATCTCGTCTGATCTCAGAAGCTAAGCAATGTTGGGCTTGGTTAGTACTTGGATGGGAGACCACCTGGGAATATCAAGTGCTGCAGGCATTACATTTTTGTAATTACATTTTACAATTGAAATGTGTGGACGACAAAAGGAAATTTTGGATGAATCACCCCCAGCTCACTAAACATAAAAGTCATGAAAGCAGAAATGCAATCGCCTGCGGCCACACCACCTTGAATAAGCCTGATCTCGTCTGATCTCAGAAGCTAAGCAATGTTGGGCTTGGTTAGTACTTGGATGGGAGACCACCTGGGAATATCAAGTGCTGCAGGCATTACATTTTTGTAATTACATTTTACAATTGAAATGTGTGGAGGACAAAAGGAAATTTTGGAGGAATCACCCCCAGCTCACTAAACATAAAAGTCATGAAAGCAGAAATGCAATCGCCTGCGGCCACACCACCTTGAATAAGCCTGATCTCGTCTGATCTCAGAAGCTAAGCAATGTTGGGCTTGGTTAGTACTTGGATGGGAGACCACCTGGGAATATCAAGTGCTGCAGGCATTACATTTTTGTAATTACATTTTACAACTGAAATGTGTGGAGGACAAAAGGAAATTTTGGAGGAATCACCCCCAGCTCACTAAACATAAAAGTCATGAAAGCAGAAATGCAATCGCCTGCGGCCACACCACCTTGAATAAGCCTGATCTCAGAAGCTAAGCAATGTTGGGCTTGGTTAGTACTTGGATGGGAGACCACCTGGGAATATCAAGTGCTGCAAGCATTACATTTTTGTAATTACATTTTACAATTGAAATGTGTGGAGGACAAAAGGAAATTTTGGAGGATTCACCCCCAGCTCACTAAACATAAAAGTCATGAAAGCAGAAATGCAATCGCCTGCGGCCACACCACCTTGAATAAGCCTGATCTCGTCTGATCTCAGAAGCTAAGCAATGTTGGGCTTGGTTAGTACTTGGATGGGAGACCACCTGGGAATATCAAGTGCTGCAGGCATTACATTTTACAATTGAAATGTGTGGAGGACAAAAGGAAATTTTGGAGGAATCACCCCCAGCTCACTAAACATAAAAGTCATGAAAGCAGAAATGAAATCGCCTGCGGCCACACCACCTTGAATAAGCCTGATCTCGTCTGATCTCAGAAGCTAAGCAATGTTGGGCTTGGTTAGTACTTGGATGGGAGACCACCAGGGAATATCAAGTGCTGCAGGCATTACATTTTACAATTGATATGTGTGGAGGACAAAAGGAAATTTTGGAGGATTCACCCCCAGCTCACTAAACATAAAAGTCATGAAAGCAGAAATGCAATCGCCTGCGGCCACACCACCTTGAATAAGCCTGATCTCGTCTGATCTCCGAAGCTAAGCAATGTTGGGCTTGGTTTGTACTTTGATGGGAGACCACCTGGGAATATCAAGTGCTGCAGGCATTACATTTTTGTAATTACATTTTACAATTGAAATGTGTGGAGGACAAAAGGAAATTTTGGAGGAATCACCCCCAGCTCACTAAACATAAAAGTCATGAAAGCAGAAATGCAATCGCCTGCGGCCACACCACCTTGAATAAGCCTGCTCTCAGAAGCTAAGCAATGTTGGGCTTGGTTAGTACTTGGATGGGAGACCACCTGGGAATATCAAGTGCTGCAGGCATTACATTTTACAATTGAAATGTGTGGAGGACAAAAGGAAATTTTGGAGGAATCACCCCCAGCTCCCTAAACATAAAAGTCATGAAAGCAGAAATGCAATCGCCTGCGGCCACACCACCTTGAATAAGCCTGATCTCGTCTGATCTCCGAAGCTAAGCAATGTTGGGCTTGGTTTGTACTTTGATGGGAGACCACCTGGGAATATCAAGTGCTGCAGGCATTACATTTTTGTAATTACATTTTACAATTGAAATGTGTGGAGGACAAAAGGAAATTTTGGAGGAATCACCCCCAGCTCACTAAACATAAAAGTCATGAAAGCAGAAATGCAATCGCCTGCGGCCACACCACCTTGAATAAGCCTGATCTCAGAAGCTAAGCAATGTTGGGCTTGGTTAGTACTTGGATGGGAGACCACCTGGGAATATCAAGTGCTGCAGGCATTACATTTTACAATTGAAATGTGTGGAGGACAAAAGGAAATTTTGGAGGAATCACCCCCAGCTCCCTAAACATAAAAGTCATGAAAGCAGAAATGCAATCGCCTGCGGCCACACCACCTTGAATAAGCCTGATCTCGCCTGATCTCAGAAGCTAAGCAATGTTGGGCTTGGTTAGTACTTGGATGGGAGACCACCTGGGAATATCAAGTGCTGCAGGCATTACATTTTACAATTGAAATGTGTGGAGGACAAAAGGAAATTTTGGAGGAATCACCCCCAGCTCACTAAACATAAAAGTCATGAAAGCAGAAATGCAATCGCCTGCGGCCACACCACCTTGAATAAGCCTGATCTCAGAAGCTAAGCAATGTTAGGCTTGGTTAGTACTTGGATGGGAGACCACCTGGGAATATCAAGTGCTGCAGGCATTACATTTTACAATTGAAATGTGTGGAGGCCAAAGGGAAATTTTGGAGGAATCACCCCCAGCTCACTAAACATAAAAGTCATGAAAGCAGAAATGCAATCGCCTGCGGCCACACCACCTTGAATAAGCCTGATCTCGTCTGATCTCAGAAGCTAAGCAATGTTGGGCTTGGTTAGTACTTGAATGGGAGACCACCTGGGAATATCAAGTGCTGCAGGCATTACATTTTACAATTGATATGTGTGGAGGACAAAAGGAAATTTTGGAGGATTCACCCCCAGCTCACTAAACATAAAAGTCATGAAAGCAGAAATGCAATCGCCTGCGGCCACACCACCTTGAATAAGCCTGATCTCGTCTGATCTCAGAAGCTAAGCAATGTTGGGCTTGGTTAGTACTTGGATGGGAGACCACCTGGGAATATCAAGTGCTGCAGGCATTACATTTTTGTAATTACATTTTACAATTGAAATGTGTGGAGGACAAAAGGAAATTTTGGAGGAATCACCCCCAGCTCACTAAACATAAAAGTCATGAAAGCAGAAATGCAATCGCCTGCGGCCACACCACCTTGAATAAGCCTGATCTCGCCTGATCTCAGAAGCTAAGCAATGTTGGGCTTGGTTAGTACTTGGATGGGAGACCACCTGGGAATATCAAGTGCTGCAGGCATTACATTTTTGTAATTACATTTTACAATTGAAATGTGTGGAGGACAAAAGGAAATTTTGGAGGAATCACCCCCAGCTCACTAAACATAAAAGTCATGAAAGCAGAAATGCAATCGCCTGCGGCCACACCACCTTGAATAAGCCTGATCTCGCCTGATCTCGTCTGATCTCAGAAGCTAAGCAATGTTGGGCTTGGTTAGTACTTGGATGGGAGACCACCTGGGAATATCAAGTGCTGCAGGCATTACATTTTTGTAATTACATTTTACAATTGAAATGTGTGGAGGACAAAAGGAAATTTTGGAGGAATCACCCCCAGCTCACTAAACATAAAAGTCATGAAAGCAGAAATGCAATCGCCTGCGGCCACACCACCTTGAATAAGCCTGATCTCGCCTGATCTCAGAAGCTAAGCAATGTTGGGCTTGGTTAGTACTTGGATGGGAGACCACCTGGGAATATCAAGTGCTGCAGGCATTACATTTTTGTAATTACATTTTACAATTGAAATGTGTGGAGGACAAAAGGAAATTTTGGAGGAATCACCCCCAGCTCACTAAACATAAAAGTCATGAAAGCAGAAATGCAATCGCCTGCGGCCACACCACCTTGAATAAGCCTGATCTCGCCTGATCTCGTCTGATCTCAGAAGCTAAGCAATGTTGGGCTTGGTTAGTACTTGGATGGGAGACCACCTGGGAATATCAAGTGCTGCAGGCATTACATTTTTGTAATTACATTTTACAATTGAAATGTGTGGAGGACAAAAGGAAATTTTGGAGGAATCACCCCCAGCTCACTAAACATAAAAGTCATGAAAGCAGAAATGCAATCGCCTGCGGCCACACCACCTTGAATAAGCCTGATCTCGTCTGATCTCAGAAGTTAAGCAATGTTGGGCTTGGTTAGTACTTGGATGGGAGACCACCTGGGAATATCAAGTGCTGCAGGCATTACATTTTTGTAATTACATTTTACAATTGAAATGTGTGGAGGACAAAAGGAAATTTTGGAGGAATCACCCCCAGCTCACTAAACATAAAAGTCATGAAAGCAGAAATGCAATCGCCTGCGGCCACACCACCTTGAATAAGCCTGATTTCGTCTGATCTCAGAAGCTAAGCAATGTTGGGCTTGGTTAGTACTTGGATGGGAGACCACCTGGGAATATCAAGTGCTGCAGGCATTACATTTTACAATTGAAATGTGTGGACGACAAAAGGAAATTTTGGAGGAATCACCCCCAGCTCACTAAACATAAAAGTCATGAAAGCAGAAATGCAATCGCCTGCGGCCACACCACCTTGAATAAGCCTGATCTCAGAAGCTAAGCAATGATGGGCTTGGTTAGTACTTGGATGGGAGACCACCTGGGAATATCAAGTGCTGCAGGCATTATATTTTACAATTGAAATGTGTGGAGGACAAAAGGAAATTTTGGAGGAATCACCCCCAGCTCACTAAACATAAAAGTCATGAAAGCAGAAATGCAATCACCTGCGGCCACACCACCTTGAATAAGCCTGATCTCGTCTGATCTCAGAAGCTAAGCAATGTTGGGCTTGGTTAGTACTTGGATGGGAGACCACCTGGGAATATCAAGTGCTGCAGGCATTACATTTTTGTAATTACATTTTACAATTGAAATGTGTGGAGGACAAAAGGAAATTTTGGAGGAATCACCCCCAGCTCACTAAACATAAAAGTCATGAAAGCAGAAATGCAATCGCCTGCGGCCACACCACCTTGAATAAGCCTGATCTCGTCTGATCTCAGAAGCTAAGCAATGTTGGGCTTGGTTAGTACTTGGATGGGAGACCACCTGGGAATATCAAGTGCTGCAGGCATTACATTTTTGTAATTACATTTTACAATTGAAATGTGTGGAGGACAAAAGGAAATTTTGGAGGAATCACCCCCAGCTCACTAAACATAAAAGTCATGAAAGCAGAAATGCAATCGCCTGCGGCCACACCACCTTGAATAAGTCTGATCTCAGAAGCTAAGCAATGTTGGGCTTGGTTAGTACTTGGATGGGAGACCACCTGGGAATATCAAGTGCTGCAGGCATTACATTTTTGTAATTACATTTTACAATTGAAATGTGTGGAGGACAAAAGGAAATTTTGGAGGAATCACCCCCAGCTCACTAAACATAAAAGTCATGAAAGCAGAAATGCAATCGCCTGCGGCCACACCACCTTGAATAAGCCTGATCTCAGAAGCTAAGCAATGTTGGGCTTGGTTAGTACTTGGATGGGAGACCACCTGGGAATATCAAGTGCTGCAGGCATTACATTTTTGTAATTACATTTTACAATTGAAATGTGTGGAGGACAAAAGGAAATTTTGGAGGAATCACCCCCAGCTCACTAAACATAAAAGTCATGAAAGCAGAAATGCAACCGCCTGCGGCCACACCACCTTGAATAAGCCTGATCTCGTCTGATCTCAGAAGCTAAGCAATGTTGGGCTTGGTTAGTACTTGGATGGGAGACCACCTGGGAATATCAAGTGCTGCAGGCATTACATTTTACAATTGAAATGTGTGGAGGACAAAAGGAAATTTTGGAGGAATCACCCCCAGCTCACTAAACATAAAAGTCATGAAAGCAGAAATGCAATCGCCTGCGGCCACACCACCTTGAATAAGCTTGATCTCAGAAGCTAAGCAATGTTGGGCTTGGTTAGTACTTGGATGGGAGACCACCTGGGAATATCAAGTGCTGCAGGCATTACATTTTTGTAATTACATTTTACAATTGAAATGTGTGGAGGACAAAAGGAAATTTTGGAGGAATCACCCCCAGCTCACTAAACATAAAAGTCATGAAAGCAGAAATGCAATCGCCTGCGGCCACACCACCTTGAATAAGCCTGATCTCGTCTGATCTCAGAAGCTAAGCAATGTTGGGCTTGGTTAGTACTTGGATGGGAGACCACTTGGGAATATCAAGTGCTGCAGGCATTACATTTTACAATTGAAATGTGTGGAGGCCAAAAGGAAATTTTGGAGGAATCACCCCCAGCTCACTAAACATAAAAGTCATGAAAGCAGAAATGCAATCGCCTGCGGCCACACCACCTTGAATAAGCCTGATCTCAGAAGCTAAGCAATGTTGGGCTTGGTTAGTACTTGGATGGGAGACCACCTGGGAATATCAAGTGCTGCAGGCATTACATTTTACAATTGAAATGTGTGGAGGACAAAAGGAAATTTTGGAGGAATCACCCCCAGCTCACTAAACATAAAAGTCATGAAAGCAGAAATGCAATCGCCTGCGACCACACCACCTTGAATAAGCCTGATCTCGTCTGATCTCAGAAGCTAAGCAATGTTGGGCTTGATTAGTACTTGGATGGGAGACCACCTGGGAATATCAAGTGCTGCAGGCATTACATTTTACAATTGAAATGTGTGGAGGACAAAAGGAAATTTTGGAGGAATCACCCCCAGCTCACTAAACATAAAAGTCATGAAAGCAGAAATGCAATCGCCTGCGGCCACACCACCTTGAATAAGCCTGATCTCGTCTGATCTCAGAAGCTAAGCAATGTTGGGCTTGGTTAGTACTTGGATGGGAGACCACCTGGGAATATCAAGTGCTGCAGGCATTACATTTTTGTAATTACATTTTACAATTGAAATGTGTGGAGGACAAAAGGAAATTTTGGAGGAATCACCCCCAGCTCCCTAAACATAAAAGTCATGAAAGCAGAAATGCAATCGCCTGCGGCCACACCACCTTGAATAAGCCTGATCTCGTCTGATCTCAGAAGCTAAGCAATGTTGGGCTTGGTTAGTACTTGGATGGGAGACCACCTGGGAATATCAAGTGCTGCAGGCATTACATTTTTGTAATTACATTTTACAATTGAAATGTGTGGAGGACAAAAGGAAATTTTGGAGGAATCACCCCCAGCTCACTAAACATAAAAGTCATGAAAGCAGAAATGCAATCGCCTGCGGCCACACCACCTTGAATAAGCCTGATCTCGTCTGATCTCAGAAGCTAAGCAGTGTTGGGCTTGGTTAGTACTTGGATGGGAGACCACCTGGGAATATCAAGTGCTGCAGGCATTACATTTTTGTAATTACATTTTACAATTGAAATGTGTGGAGGACAAAAGGAAATTTTGGAGGAATCACCCCCAGCTCACTAAACATAAAAGTCATGAAAGCAGAACTGCAAGCTCCTGCGGCCACACCACCTTGAATAAGCCAGATCTCAGAAGCTAAGCAATGTTGGGCTTGGTTAGTACTTGGATGGGAGACCACCTGGGAATATCAAGTGCTGCAGGCATTACATTTTACAATTGAAATGTGTGGAGGACAAAAGGAAATTTTGGAGGAATCACCCCCAGCTCACTAAACATAAAAGTCATGAAAGCAGAAATGCAATCGCCTGCGGCCACACCACCTTGAATAAGCCTGATCTCGTCTGATCTCAGAAGCTAAGCAATGTTGGGCTTGGTTAGTACTTGGATGGGAGACCACCTGGGAATATTAAGTGTTGCAGGCATTACATTTTTGTAATTACATTTTACAATTGAAATGTGTGGAGGACAAAAGGAAATTTTGGAGGAATCACCCCCAGCTCACTAAACATAAAAGTCATGAAAGCAGGAATGCAATCGCCTGTGGCCACACCACCTTGAATAAGCCTGATCTCGTCTGATCTCAGAAGCTAAACAATGTTGGGCTTGGTTAGTACTTGGATGGGAGACCACCTGGGAATATCAAGTGCTGCAGGCATTACATTTTTGTAATTACATTTTACAATTGAAATGTGTGGACGACAAAAGGAAATTTTGGAGGAATCACCCCCAGCTCCCTAAACATAAAAGTCATGAATGCAGAAATGCAATCGCCTGCGGCCACACCACCTTGAATAAGACTGATCTCAGAAGCTAAGCAATGTTGGTCTTGGTTAGTACTTGGATGGGAGACCACCTGGGAATATCAAGTGCTGCAGGCATTACATTTTACAATTGAAATGTGTGGAGGACAAAAGGAAATTTTGGAGGAATCACCCCCAGCTCACTAAACATAAAAGTCATGAAAGCAGAAATGCAATCGCCTGCGGCCACACCACCTTGAATAAGCCTGATCTCGTCTGATCTCAGAAGCTAAGCAATGTTGGGCTTGGTTAGTACTTGGATGGGAGACCACCTGGGAATATCAAGTGCTGCAGGCATTACATTTTACAATTGAAATGTGTGGAGGACAAAAGGAAATTTTGGAGGAATCACCCCCCAGCTCACTAAACATAAAAGTCATGAAAGCAGAAATGCAATCGCCTGCGGCCGCACCACCTTGAAAAAGTCTGATCGCAGAAGCTAAGCAATGTTGGGCTTGGTTAGTACTTGGATGGGAGACCACCTGGGAATATCAAGTGCTGCAGGCATTACATTTTACAATTGAAATGTGTGGAGGACAAAAGGAAATTTTGGAGGAATCACCACCAGCTCACTAAACATAAAAGTCATGAAAGCAGAAATGCAATCGCCTGCGGCCACACCACCTTGAATAAGCCTGATCTCGTCTGATCTCAGAAGCTAAGCAATGTTGGGCTTGGTTAGTACTTGGATGGGAGACCACCTGGGAATATCAAGTGCTGCAGGCATTACATTTTTGTAATTACATTTTACAATTGAAATGTGTGGAGGACAAAAGGAAATTTTGGAGGAATCACCCCCAGCTCCCTAAACATAAAAGTCATGAAAGCAGAAATGCAATCGCCTGCGGCCACACCACCTTGAATAAGGCTTATCTCATCTGATCTCAGCAGCTAAGCAATGTTGGGCTTGGTTAGTACTTGGATGGGAGACCACCTGGGAATATCAAGTGCTGCAGGCATTACATTTTACAATTGAAATGTGTGGAGGACAAAAGGAAATTTTGGAGGAATCACCCCCAGCTCACTAAACATAAAAGTCATGAAAGCAGAAATGCAATCGCCTGCGGCCACACCACCTTGAATAAGCCTGATCTCGTCTGATCTCAGAAGCTAAGCAATGTTGGGCTTGGTTAGTACTTGGATGGGAGACCACCTGGGAATATCAAGTGCTGCAGGCATTACATTTTTGTAATTACATTTTACAATTGAAATGTGTGGAGGACAAAAGGAAATTTTGGAGGAATCACCCCCAGCTCCCTAAACATAAAAGTCATGAAAGCAGAAATGCAATCGCCTGCGGCCACACCACCTTGAATAAGCCTTATCTCATCTGATCTCAGCAGCTAAGCAATGTTGGGCTTGGTTAGTACTTGGATGGGAGACCACCTGGGAATATCAAGTGCTGCAGGCATTACATTTTACAATTGAAATGTGTGGAGGACAAAAGGAAATTTTGGAGGAATCACCCCCAGCTCACTAAACATAAAAGTCATGAAAGCAGAAATGCAATTGCCTGCGGCCACACCACCTTGAATAAGCCTGATCTCGTCTGATCTCAGAAGCTAAGCAATGTTGGGCTTGGTTAGTACTTGGATGGGAGACCACCTGGGAATATCAAGTGCTGCAGGCATTACAGTTTTGTAATTACATTTTATAATTGAAATGTGTGGAGGACAAAAGGAAATTTTGGAGGAATCACCCCCAGCTCACTAAACATAAAAGTCATGAAAGCAGAAATGCAATCGCCTGCGGCCGCACCACCTTGAAAAAGTCTGATCGCAGAAGCTAAGCAATGTTGGGCTTGGTTAGTACTTGGATGGGAGACCACCTGGGAATATCAAGTGCTGCAGGCATTACATTTTACAATTGAAATGTGTGGAGGACAAAAGGAAATTTTGGAGGAATCACCCCCAGCTCACTAAACATAAAAGTCATGAAAGCAGAAATGCAATCGCCTGCGGCCACACCACCTTGAATAAGCCTGATCTCGTCTGATCTCAGCAGCTAAGCAATGTTGGGCTTGGTTAGTACTTGGATGGGAGACCACCTGGGAATATCAAGTGCTGCATGCATTACATTTTACAATTGAAATGTGTGGAGGACAAAAGGAAATTTTGGAGGAATCACCCCCAGCTCACTAAACATAAAAGTCATGAAAGCAGAAATGCAATCGCCTGCGGCCACACCACCTTGAATAAGCCTGATCTCGTCTGATCTCAGAAGCTAAGCAATGTTGGGCTTGGTTAGTACTTGGATGGGAGACCACCTGGGAATATCAAGTGCTGCAGGCATTACATTTTACAATTGAAATGTGTGGAGGACAAAAGGAAATTTTGGAGGAATCACCCCCAGCTCACTAAACATAAAATTCATGAAAGCAGAAATGCAATCGCCTGCGGCCACACCACCTTGAATAAGCCTGATCTCATCTGATCTCAGCAGCTAAGCAATGTTGGGCTTGGATAGTACTTGGATGGGATTCCACCTGGGAATATCAAGTGCTGCAGGCATTACATTTTTGTAATTACATTTTACAATTGAAATGTGTGGAGGACAAAAGGAAATTTTGGAGGAATCACCCCCAGCTCACTAAACATAAAAGTCATGAAAGCAGAAATGCAATCGCCTGCGGCCACACCACCTTGAATACGCCTGATCTCGTCTGATCTCGTCTGATCTCAGAAGCTAAGCAATGTTGGGCTTGGTTAGTACTTGGATGGGAGACCACCTGGGAATATCAAGTGCTGCAGGCATTACATTTTTGTAATTACATTTTACAATTGAAATGTGTGGAGGACAAAAGGAAATTTTGGAGGAATCACCCCCAGCTCACTAAACATAAAAGTCATGAAAGCAGAAATGCAATCGCCTGCGGCCACACCACCTTGAATAAGCCAGATCTCGTCTGATCTCAGAAGCTAAGCAATGTTGGGCTTGGTTAGTACTTGGATGGTTATGATTTCCATTACACGAGAGTAGATGTTAAAACTTCATGCTGATTTGAACTCGGCTCTCGCAAAGATAAGCACCAACTAAGACGTAGCTTTACAGTAAACTAATGTGATCCATATGTGTCTCCATCCATTTACGTTTCCTTCCATTTGATGATGTAGATATCCTTTTGTCTTGTGTTAATGGCTGAAGTGTAATGCTGGCTCCAGGGATTAGCTTATTTTGCCTCCCTGGCGCATCAGCACACACAACGGCTGCGATGCTGGCTCCGGGGATCAACCAAAGTGCGGCCTCCCCAGCGCATCAGCATGACAACCGTCTGGATTGAGCTAAGTAGGGTACATCTCTGGGGTTTTCAAGTGGGCACCTTCCATCCTTAGTGTTTCGTCGACTAGCCCACGACACCTCAAGAGGGCTTGACGGTGATTCTGGCGTCCCAGCATCACCCCCCTCCGTCCCCCACTCAACTCAGCCCATCTTACTTACCTGTACATCAGCGCTTCTTTCTTTCTATTGTGCTTGAGATCCCCAGCCAGAATCTTTCCGTCTCAACCACAGCCAGTTGCTGCTCCTCTCTGCGGCTTCAGATAAGTTCTTCACTGTGCGACGCAACTCTTGGCCACTGAATCCGACGTCTCTGAGAAACCGGGTTGTAGAGTGTGCCACAAATCCTCGACAACCCACTTCCACTGGGTAAACCCGAACTCTCCATCCTCGCTGTTCCGCTTCAGTGGCTAGTTGAGCATACCGCAGTCTCTTCCTCTCATACGCCTCATCTACAGCATCCTCCCATGGCACTGTTAACTCTACCAGGTGAACAAGGCATGCTGATCCAGACTGTTGGAAAACATGGAACAAGTATTGAATAGCAGTTTGCTACGCATGAGGAATGACGGCTGTATTCATGTTATTTTTCTGAAAAGTGATTTAACATTGGATAGAAAAAACTGTTAGTTCCAAAAATGCAAGCACTGCTGTGATAGATGAAAGCTGGCTATATACTCTGGGTATATAGATACTTGCACTGCATTGCAAGCAAGAAATAATAGCAGCTTCATTGAGCAATGGATGGTAGCAGAGAGCTGAGAAAAACACCAAGTTAACGTATATTTAACTATACTTAAACAACTGCACATTGGAAGTAGATTGAAGGCAATATGGTAGAGAAGTTACCCCAAATGGCTGGCCAGCAGCACACGGCTGTACAAACAAGTCCTTTGATCTCCAGCCCTGACATGAAAGAAGCTTGCCCTTCGGGGAGTCCACTGGGGTATAAAACTAGTTAAACAGGGTTTTGCTTAGAATATACAGCTGGTTTATGAGGGGGTCATAAAGCTAGTCTTCAAGGGGACCAGAAGAGACCAGGCTCTAAGACTTCCGAGAGATCCAAAGAGATAATGCCACTGAAATCAAAGGGTCTCTGGCAAATCGGAGAGATAGGAACAAGGAAGATGACAAAAACCAGATGTATGGACCTTTGTGGCACCAGGGGTCTGAAGAATGCACTGAGTTCAGAGGTCTTCACACTACACACACACACACACACACACACACACACACACACACACACACTAAATGAAATATATGGTAACAGGATAATGAGTTGTACCTTTTCTATTGGTTAAGTGTCAGAGAAAGAGGAGGAGAGAGACACCTATGCAGAAGGGTATTTAATGTCATGCAACAATTGTAAGAACGAGTATTCTGTTTGTCCTGTACCTGGGACAAGACTCCCTGCATATTTCAATAAACCTAACAACTGATTGAAGAAAAGGACTCTGTGCAGTTTCTTGAATCTACTTACTCACCATCCTTTTTTTAAGTTACATCATTTGGCGAGCCACCTGCGGACTGTTTCCTGATACTTTTTTTTCAAATACCGGGGGGTTGATACCTGACTGCAGAGAAACCCATTTGCCCAGCCTGAATCCCGTGCGCACAGGACCAGGACAAAGCGAATGGACAGAGACTGCTTCTAACTTCTAACCAGACGGTGTGGAGAATCTTTGGATCAGGACTTCAGCTCGAACATATAATCACGTACATTGGTGAGTAGTTAATGGTTTATTGTTTCATATGCAGTGTTTAGAATGTAGTGAGAATCAAGGGTAGAGTATGAAAGAGGACTTTTTGATAATTCATGTACATTAAGGACACAATTAGTTAAGTCAAGAGAGATTGACCGCTGAACTAAAAGTGTATTGACTGTTAGGACTTTAGGTATGAAAGAGGACCTCTGGATTCCTAAAAAAGTCGGAGTAAATCGTGTAGTGTTATGACGTGCCAGTAGAGTCTATTGGACTAGTTACACTGACTTGTATAGCTCAACAGGTACGGGCATACTCGGATTTATGTTTTATGTTTGTTTTGAGAGGGTTTGGTACACCTGTTTTGTCTTTGTTTTTACTGTTTGGTTTATAAGTCACGATAAGGGGGCAATAGGATAAGCCTCTTATTTAACTGTCCACATTAGGTGGTACAGATAAGGAACAATCAGACAATAAGTTCCAGTTAAGCCCAAATAGCACATACAAAAGTGTAAATTAAATGTGCAATAAACCAAAATAAAAGTTTATGCTTCGTTAAGCATAGCTTTAAACACGGAATATTGGCAAAAACAAGACAAAACTAAAAAGTGTTGTTTTTTTTTGTTAGTTTTGTGTTTTGTTGGGAGTCTGATCAACTCCAAATATGTTAGATGACCCTCAATGTCATCAAATGGATGACTGGAGAATATGGAACATAGACTATGTTTTAAAACATGGCAAAAAGGGAAGCTATGTACAGAACAGTAATGTACATGTTCATGTAACAGGTCAGGAGTGTGTGTCTCGTAAGAAGAAAAAGACAAAGGCAATTCAAGACTGGTAGCCCACAAAAAAACAAACAAAACAAAAAAAACTGTAATGGTAAAGATTCTATATCAACTTTGAGGAATACATGTTGTAAAAATAAAATTAAAAGGTCACATTAAAATGTAATTAAGAAGTTGTTTATTAATGATTGTTTGAGTAATTCTAATTTTGCTTAAGCGTGGAGATAAAGTAACATCTTAGAAAAACTATGTACTAAGAACCAGGATGAATACTTATTGTCTTGCCTCGGTCATAAGAGGGTTTGATAAGGGAAAGAGACCCAGGTTAACTGATTATTTGTGTTGTGTTAGTGTTTGAATGCAAAGGAATGGCCAACCTTTGAACTAAAACAATAACACAAATATACAAAGCAACAATTAATAGTTTGTTCAGGATTATATTGGTAAACAAGAGGAACATTTTGTCTTTCTGATAGAGGGTTTACTTGAAAATAAAGTGGTGGTATTGTTTTGGTACGCAGGGTCTGTGTCTCCCTGGTCGCAGATTCAGGGAGGAATAAAAAAAAACTTGCGTGACCATATCTGGGCAGAGAGAGAAAAGACTATGTAGAGAATGAGAATAGATCACTGTTAGACAGACTAAAAATAAAAAGACTTTTAGGAAGAGAACAAATGTTTTTGGAGATCAATAAATCTGAAACAAATTAAATAATCGACCTGGAAATATTTTATTAAAAATATTTTCATGAATGAATGTTAAGTGTTTGTTTGAGAGTGAATTTTATGTTTAAGACACAGGTGAATTTTATGAATCACCTATGAATACATATTTGAAACCAAGATCACATGAGTGGTAGAGTTTGTATTATTGGTGTAGCTAAAAAAAGTGCAGAGTTAAAACGATGTTTTATTTTTAAGGGGTCTGTTTATTAATGATTGTTTAGTTCATGTTGAATTAAACAGGGAGATTGCATTCTCTTTGAATGGAAAACACGTAGTTTAATAAAGCACTGATGTTATCAGTATTAACTGGGTTTATTCTGATGTTGCTAAAGCACACTACCATACACGAGTAGAAGGGAAAAAAAAAAGTTGAATTGTTAGAGAGCATAAAATACAATTCAAATGGGGAAAAAGAGGTCACAATCGATATCAGAGTGATCTACAGGGATTTCAACTTCTGCTAAGGCATCAGAATGCAGTGATGCAGGAGACAAAAGCAGTGTCACTCAGAGCTACGCGAGTGATGTGAAATGGGATGTTTGCACACATGTTTACGATGTGTTTTGTTTATGTTGGTTACAATTAGTATTTTACGGAGCTTCTTGCAGGAGAGGTGATGATAATTAGATTAATGTGATAACTGAAACATGAATAAATCGTGAGTGACATGAGATTATTGATGGTGCAGTATAGGACTGCAGGATTGATAGATTGTGATACTGGTATGATAGACAGTCTGTTGGTTAATGTTTGTGTGTTTGTCTGTGAATATAGGGTATTAATACTCTCTTGTGGAAGTTCAGCACAGGACGCTGAGCTAATGGCAATATTGTGATGCAAAATAGTCAACTTCTCACTGTCTAATACAGAACAGACAGTCGCAGTAGCAAAAGTAATTATGCACTCACAGTAATACAAATGCACTTGGTAGGATTGACCATGGGGAAACGCCCGTGTAAATTAATTAAATAAAGAACAAATTCGCTGGCTTAAGCATGAAGCAACCTGCGCCCTGGTTGGCGAAGTACAGTGATTCCACGTCCTCTGCCACCCAAAGAGCTCTGGGTTGGTAGAGCTTGTGGACCACATTCTAAAAAGGAAGCATCATAAACAGGTGCTCATGAAGGTCAGGTTGATGTGCACACACATTTTCTTTTTCTCACTGGATTATTTCTATAATAGATCCTGATTTATTTTGATCTGCTAAAAAGGATGCTGTTATTAATTGCAAAAATAGGCAGTACTTTTATTTCTGTATGCGTTATTGAGAAACATTAACGTTTGAATACATTTCTTTGTAAACTTTCTTTTCAACTGTTATTGTTATATGTGCTCTGGACGTCTTGCCAAGAAGGGAGAGATCAATGTATGACTAACATCTTACAGGACTGTTCTCAACTAGGTAATATCATACAGTATGTGGACGACATACTGTTGCAACGGGAACTGCGGAGAAACACTATCTGTTGCTGGAGGAAGTCTTGGATCTCATGGAGCACGCTGCTCTCAAATTAAATCTAAAGAAAGCTGCATTAATGAAATAATCTGTTTGTTTCTTAGGAGTACAGGTGGAAGCTGGAGGACACACATCTGACCCAGGAAATAAAAAGTTGAAAATAAAAAGTTGATAAAAAATCTGCCCTTAGATTCTTTTTGGGCATATTTGGATTCTGTCAGGACTTCATGGAAGGATACAGCGAACTAGCTGTCACCCTCTATGAACACCTGAATGGTAACCCAGGCAAGCAAGACATACTGCAATAGGATTAAAGGTCACATGCCTTGTTTGAGGCATTAAAACAGGCACTGATTCCAACCCCACTCAGGGTCTCCATTCAAATTAAAAAAAAAAATTAAAAAAAAAAAAAAGTGGGGGGTTGGAAGGCTGATTGGGGAGGTCCATATGAGATAATGGACAAACTGGGAGAAACCAATTTGAAATTGGCAATACAAAAATGAGGGAGTGAAAACTGGCTTGAAAACTAGTTTCACTAATAAGCAAGCCTGCTGGAGAACGGAAATTCCTAAGGGCACTGATGCAGTTAGGTTAGAGTAGTAATTGTGAGCAATGAAGTAGATAGAGATTTGTAGTTACTTTCAGAGTACAGACACAGGTCTAAGGCTTTTCTCTTCTCCTACAGGTTCATGCTGGAACTGATATGTTATATTATGTTCACAATATGGGGTGGACATAGGCTCTGAGAAAAATACAAGATAGAATTAACAGACATTGGCGATTCTTAGAATTGCAATAACATTATCAATGCAGATGAAAAAGAGACTATTCAAGAATTAACCCTTTTTGAATTTTGAAATTAAATCAGATATTAATCAAAAGAATAAATACGGCACTTGTTCTCCACAGGTCCCGAGATATTATTGATGGCGTTTATGTGGAATGGAAGCACAATGCTGTTCATCGGAACTGAGAGGACCATTTCAGAAGAGTTTGTGCAGAAAGTTCCAGTACACTTGTGGAACAATTTGGATATGCAAACAGTAACTGTACATATTAACCTGCAGAACTTTACAATGCTTGTCCATGATATGTAGTAATTAAGCTCTACCATATATCTGGAACAAGAGTGTAAGTTGCTGAGAGACGGTCATGAGGAAGTATCTGAAACCACAGAGACATTCTTACATATGGGGAACCATTCCGGTCTGCATATCAAAAGAAGAAATATTTATGATGACGTTAAAGTGACATTTTGGGGGATGTAATGGGGACTGTTAATTTCAGTTAACATACCTGATAATGAAACTACGTATTATAAACTTGGGGTATAGATGTATGATTGGTGAAAAGATTTGTCTTAGTTTAAAGATACTAAAGGTAATATGTCAGCGATCCTGGAGTGCAGAGATGGGAAGGTCTCGTGTAATTTATTACTAATCACATTCAGTAAAATAACAAAAACTACAAAGGTTGTACCATTGACCTCTAGAGGCACTGGGAGTATGGAGTTTGTGTTGTTCATGACACTTAAGAGTGACATTGTTAAGACATTGTATCTGCCATCCATGTTAGGGAGGTAAAATGGTTGGTGGCTTGCAATGGATTATTTGGAGTGTTATTAGGAACATAATACTATATTAATATGTACTTGTAAGGTAATGGGACATCCTATGTTGAATGGAAATACCAATTGAAAACAGCTGTTCTACTGAAAAATATGGTTACCTATATTAGACATTAATTGTGGAAATCATGTGAACTTTGAATGATATGCTGTAGTGTTGAATATGTCTAAAATGAGGCACTATTTTAGTATTTGTTCAATGCATAGTGATCATTTTTGAAGTTATAGTTTTAGGTTTTAATCAGTCTTAAGTGCATCATAAGATTGAGATGGTCTAGAATATTGGATTCTAGAAAGATGTAATTTAACATACGGGTTAAAAATAATGATGCACCTAAATGTGTTAGAGCAACATGAATAATTGTTAATTATAAATTAATTACAACAAGCTATGAGCGTAATTAAAGCATTTTTAGGTAATACAAAATAATTGAGAAAGTGTGACCAACTGGCACAGACCATGATGGATGCACTGCAGAATATGTTCAGAGATGTATATAGGGGCAAAGTAACCGATGTGATGACAGTAGGAACTTGGATAGAAATCGTCAGCACAGATTGTGAGAAACAGTTACCATGGTGGAAAGATGGCTTAGGCTGTCAGAGATGCAATGATTAAAGTTAGTAGTGTGGTTCTGATCGAGAGGATGGGGATCCACAGCTGGAACATAGAGTTTATTCTGAGAGTACTGCAGTTTCGAATAGAAGATGGGATTATGAGCTTACAGAGTTAAACCAACACTGCACCGTATAGCTAAAGAGCAGGACGGGTGGGTGAAATTGGGAGGCATAGATTGCTGTAAGGAATTGAGTACGTCAGTAATTTACACTTGTTCCATGCGGGGTGATCCAATTTCTAGAAACAGGGCAGTAAACCGTACTATCGAGGTAAAATCACTACGAAAGTATGTCCCCTTTTGCACCCCCTACCTCGGGAAGGTATCATTCTTGGACCAGAACAAAAAACTGTTTTGGATAATGTGAATATAGTATTATCGTATGTAATGTATAATTTCACAAATCTAACTGTTATATTTGAACAGCATTGCAAGCAATACACCAATATCCAGAATTGGCTTCAAAGAGAAATAAGTAGAACAATAAAAGATTACAAAGAGCGAATAGCCAAACGAATGTATGAAGGTAATGAGAATGTGTGAAGGTAATGAGAATGTATGAAGGTAATGAGAATGTGTGAAGGTAATGAGAATGTGTGAAGGTAATGAGAATGTGTGAAGGTAATGAGAATGTGTGAAGGTAATGAGAATGTGTGAAGGTAATGAGAATGTGTGAAGGTAATGAGAATGTATGAAGGTAATGAGAATGTGTGAAGGTAATGAGAATGTGTGAAGGTAATGAGAATGTGTGAAGGTAATGAGAATGTGTGAAGGTAATGAGAATGTGTGAAGGTAATGAGAATGTGTGAAGGTAATGAGAATGTATGAAGGTAATGAGAATGTGTGAAGGTAATGAGAATGTGTGAAGGTAATAAGAATGTGTGAAGGTAATGAGAATGTATGAAGGTAATAAGAATGTGTGAAGGTAATGAGAATGTGTGAAGGTAATGAGAATGTGTGAAGGTAATAAGAATGTGTGAAGGTAATGAGAATGTATGAAGGTAATAAGAATGTGTGAAGGTAATGAGAATGTGTGAAGGTAATGAGAATGTGTGAAGGTAATGAGAATGTATGAAGGTAATGAGAATGTGTGAAGGTAATGAGAATGTGTGAAGGTAATAAGAATGTGTGAAGGTAATGAGAAACGTAGGAAGAGGGGACTTTTTGATGAAATAGCAGGCTGGTTTGGTGCAGGAAATTCTGTTGCAAACAGCTGGGATATTTATCAAATGTCAAAAGGGCAAACTTGGATAGCAAGTACTGTGAGAGAAGGAATAGAAAGATTGGGGAATGGACAGATGTATGTAAATCAAGGGATTAGACTCCAGGGTACAGCTATATATGAGCTAATAGATGGAACAGAGGGAGCCCTGCGCAATTTGACCAAAGCAATATATTGTAGAATATTTGCGGGTGACCTTGTAAAAACAATGAAGGAAGAAATAATGGACATTAGGCTAAGAGTGGTACCTAGACATGCACAGGAGGAACTCAGGTTGAGGATGGCAATGATCTACCCTGATCAGACTGACCTCCTGGGAGCTAGTTTAGTGTGGCCAAAGAAGAATGGCAAGGAACCACCTGGTCACATAGGGTTCTATCTCTCAATACCATACATGGATCCTAATAACCAGTATAAAGATAGTTTGAAGATTAGACCGATAAGAGTACTACACAATGAGACAGTGATAGTTTGGGAAAAGACTACATGGAAAGTTCAACGAGGGAACTGGAGTGGTGTGGTGCATGAAGTATGCTGTTATGAAACAAATAGTCATGTAGTTTGCCGGTGTCCTGCAATCACCAGAATTAATAGAAATATAAGCACAGAATTAGAGGTACATCCACTAGAGGGGTGGAAAAAAGCAGTGCAGGTTGGGAAATATCAAGGGTGTGTGTTGAGTAACCATACCAATTTTAAGTATGGTGATTTAACTTGTCAGACTTCTCCAGGATTTTGTTTTGCTCCAACACATGCAGTTCAGATTGGATATATATATATATATATATATATATATATATATATATATATATATATATATATATATATATATATATATATATATATATATATATATATATATATATATATATATATATATATATATATACCTGAACCTGAAGCAGAGGAGTTCCAAATTACCGCTTGGTGGGATGACACATACCTAGATTCATATTCGGTCATTTTTTCTCAAGTGCACAAATTGGTTAAAATAGCCCTACAACGAGCGGAACAGAAGCTGGTCAAAGCTAAGGTCGAAGTTGATTTGGCACAATTAAAAGCCACCGTATTGAAACGATATGGATGGTTAGGGCAGGCCTTAGGGCACACTTTTGGGGATTATGTTGTTTTAATAATACTGTTAATAGTAATAGTATTGATTTTGTGGAATAGCATTCAGTGTTTTTGGTGGAAAAAACAACACCGACAGTTAGAAAGGACCATTGGCAGACGGGAAACTGTAAACTTACTGGGAGCCACCATGAATAAGAAATAACACCTGTGTACAGTGATAAACTGTATTTACTGTATTTTTCTATGTTTATTTTTCATTTTTTGTATTATTTTTACGTATGTTTGTTTGTTTTTTTTTGTTTGTTTTTTGCTCATGACATACTTACATGGAGAAACAGCAAAGGCAAGGTAGATACCTACACATAATGGAGAGACTTAGAATGAGAGGAACATACTTCACTATAATATATTATACAAACACGGTACTTGATGTGACTACTCAGAACCAGCGAAGAGGACATCTGAGGGCTCGGGATCACGTAAGCAACTTGGTTGTAGCAGGTCACCCCCCTCCATCTTATATTTTAAAAGTGGGGTATGTTGGAAAACATGGAACAAGTATTGAATAGCAGTTTGCTACGCATGAGGAATAACGGCTGTATTCATGTTATTTTTCTGAAAAGTGATTTAACATTGGATAGAAAAAACTGTTAGTTCCAAAAATGCAAGCGCTGCTGTGATAGATGAAAGCTGCAATATGGTAGAGATGTTATGACAACTGAAAAATATTCTTTTGTGTCAAAGCAAATGGCTGGCCAGCAGCACACGGCTGTACAAACAAGTCCTTTGACCTCCAGCCCTGACATGAAAGAAGCTTGCCCTTCGGGGAGTCCACTGGGGTATAAAACTAGTTAAACAGGTTTTTGCTTAGAAAATACAGCTGGTTTATGAGGGGGTCATAAAGCTAGTTTTCAAGGGGACCAGAAGAGACCAGGCTCTAAGACTTCAGAGAGATCCAAAGAGATAATGCCACTGGAATCAAAGGGTCTCAAGAAGATGACAAAAACCAGATGTATGGACCCTTGTGGCACCAGGGGTCTGAGGAATGCACTGAGTTCAGAGGTCGTCACACTAGACTACACACACACTCACACACACACACACACACTCACACTAAATGAAATATATGGTAACGGGATAATGAGTTGTACCTTTTCTATTGGTTAAGTGTCAGAGAAAGAGGAGGAGAGAGACACCTATGCAGAAGGGTATTTAATGTCATGCAACGATTGTAAGAGTATTTTGTTTGTCCTGTACCTGGGAACAGACTCCCTGCATATTTCAATAAACCTAACAACTGAGTGAAGAAAAGGACTCTGTGCATTTTCTTGAATCTACTTACTCATCATCCTCTTTTTTAAGTTACATCAGGGTGATTCCTCCAAAATTTCCTTTTGTCGAGATCAGGCTTATTCAAGGTGGTGTGTCCGCAGTCAATTACAGTTCTGCTTTCATGACTTTTATGTTTAGTGAGCTGGGGGTGATTCCTCCATAATTTCCTTTTGTCCTCCACACATTTCAATTGTAAAATGTAATGCCTGCAGCACTTGATATTCCCAGGTGGTCTCCCATCCAAGTACTAACCAAGCCCAACATTGCTTAGCTTCTGAGAGCAGACGAGATCAGGCTTATTCAAGGTGGTGTGGCCGCAGTCAATCGCATTTCTGCTTTCATGACTTTTATGTTTAGTGAGCTGGGGGTGATTCCTCCAAAATTTCCTTTTGTCCTCCACACATTTCAAATGTAAAATGTAATTACAAAAATGTAATGCCTGCAGCACTTGATATTCCCAGGTGGTCTCCCATCCAAGTACTAACCAAGCCCAACATTGCTTAGCTTCTGAGATCAGATGAGATCAGGCTTATTCAAAGTGGTGTGGCCGCAGGCGATTGCATTTCAGCTTTCATGACTTTTATGTTTAGTGAGCTGGGGGTGATTCCTCCAAAATTTCCTTTTGTCCTCCACACATTTCAATTGTAAAATGTAATGCCTGCAGCACTTGATATTCCCAGGTGGTCTCCCATCCAAGTACTAACCAAGCCCAACATTGCTTAGCTTCTGAGATCAGACGAGATCAGGCTTATTCAAGGTGGTATGGCCGCAGGCGGTTGCAGTTCTGCTTTCATGACTTTTATGTTTAGTGAGCTGGGGGTGATTCCTCCAAAATTTCCTTTTGTCCTCCACACATTTCAATTGTAAAATGTAATTTAAAAAATGTAATGCCTGCAGCACCTGATATTTCCAGGTGTACGGTGTCCATTTTAGGACATCCTCAGACCTTACCCCTCCTCAAGTCAATCGTCAACCCTCCTCGAGTCAATCGTCAGACCTCCTCGAGTCAATCGTCACCCCTCCTCGAGTCAATCGACACCCCTCCTCGAGTCAATCGTCAGACCTCCTCGTGTCAATCCTCACCCCTCCTCGAGTCAATCATCAGACCTCCTCGAGTCAATCGTCACCCCTCCTCGAGTTAATCGTCAGACCTCCTCGAGTCAATCGTCAACCCTCCTCGAGTCAATCGTCAGACCTCCTCGAGTCAATTGTCACCCCTCCTCGAGTCAATCGTCACCCCTCCTCGAGTCAATCATCAGACCTCCTCGTGTCAATCCTCACCCCTCCTAGAGTCAATCATCAGACCTCCTCGAGTCAATCGTCACCCCTCCTCGAGTTAATCGTCAGACCTCCTCGAGTCAATCGTCAACCCTCCTCGAGTCAATCGTCAGACCTCCTCGAGTCAATCGTCACCCCTCCTCGAGTCAATCGTCACCCCTCCTCGAGTCAATCGTCAGACCTCCTCGAGTCAATCGTCACCCCTCCTCGAGTCAATCGTCACCCCTCCTTGAGTCAATCGTCAGACCACTTTAAGCCATACTATCCCCTCCCCCTTTTTACGGTTACTGGAATAGCTGGACAGAAGTTTAGCAGTGCAGTTTTACTTGCTCGAGAGACCGGTGAGTACTAGAACAATTTAAAAAAAATAAATAAAAAATACACACATTAAATAGGCCTATATTAATATACGTACACAAACGTACCTTAATAGGACAGCGTGAGTTAGTGCAGTTCAATGTGTTGTACGTTAATTTGAAAATACGTTAAAGAAACTACGTATATTTTTTTCACATTTTTTAATTACTTTTATAATATAGGTTGCTGGTGTTTTGCATTGTTGAAAATCAGACGATGGAAAACCAGAACCGTATCTTTTAAGTGAAAACATACACCAATAACTCTTTCTTCATAATCTTATTATTATAATTACATTTTATCGTAAAAGGAGTAGTTTGAACTTTGAAAATGTTTTATTTCTAACATTGTATATATTAGGGTGGGTTTATGAATTTAATCAACTAAAACCTAAGATGCGTTGCTAATAATGACCAATCTTGCTATAAATTAAGCAAGCCTTTGAATACAAAAATAGATTTAACTGTACAAAAATATATATATATTTTAAATAAAATGTACTATTTTTTTCTCGCAGCCATCTAGGATTTTCTCAGTTGACATATATGAATACATGTTTGTGTTTTATTTAATTTTTCTAATAATCTTAATTATGTATGCTTATGAGATAGTGAAGTCAAAATAAGGAGATAGTAAATCAAAATAATGTGATACTAATTCAAAATAATGAGATAGTATGTCGAACATAATGTAATTTTAAAATGTATTTATTTTTTTATTTGTGCTGGAAATGGGTTTCCATTGGCTTCCACGTTACGTTTTTAGCGAATTAGTAATTACATATCTTTTTTTTTCCCAGTGGAATATGGCAGACTACAATGATCAGTATGATCAGCTGAAGAACGAATTAAAAGAAGGTAGTATAAACTGTATTTAGCATTTCTAGATATTTAATGTTGCACTCATTTTAAGTTATTAGTATTGTCTGCAGTTCTGTTGCAAAAGCTAACTCTATTTTTTAATTAAATTCATAGCACGAGCATTTTGTGGTAGCTAACTTAAGACGACTGTCGACTTGGTTTTTCAGCTCTGCACACTCCTTGCTAACAACAACGTTTTCCATTACAATCCTACATCAATAATTACATTATTGTAAACTGCACATTTGATTTAATTTGTGATTGTTGTACATATAGGAATCCTGACAGACAATGGGTTTGATACACGCGTGAGAGCCCTGTTGAAAAGGACATCGCAGTCAGACGTCGTCAGTAAATGCCAAGGTAATTATGAGTCATTTCAGTCCTCTTATAAATTGTGTTAAAGCTTGAAAAGTAATATCTTAAAGGGGGCTGTGTTCCTATCAGTGCAAGTTCTTACTAAAAGGAAGGTCGGGATGATTGGCTGTACTGTATGTAATTAATCCTCCGGACTGTAGATGGCAGTGCAAACAATCCAACGACAATTGTTTTACCACATTTAATAATGTTAAATATATTAAGTTGACAAATGAACCCTATGTAGCTACCAGATCACTGCTTTCTATGTGTTTTTATTGGGAAGATGGGTGTTTAATACATTTTTATTTGGGAAGATTTCAAATAAACTATAATAAAAATAAAACTAAAAATGCAGACCCCAACCCTCGTCTCGTACTCCTTTCAGCAAAACAATATTCAACTGAATAACTCTCTCTCCGGCCTCCTTCAATCACCACGTGGATTCATGGAGAACTTTCTCGCCCCATCTACCGTTCCTCCTACTCGACTGTCTGGTCTTCATTTACTCACTTTTGCGAGTAAAAAATAAATAAATAAATAATTAAAAAAAAAAAAAAACGGATCTCAAACCTCTTTCAACCTACAGCACCTCCTCGCCTTCATCACTCACCTCAGGCTGTCTCTATGTTTAGCCCCCTCCTCTATTTAGATGCTACCTAGTGGGCATTCAGTATCAATTTCGCCTCCAATCTTTCTCCTCTCGTCCGTTCTAGAGATAGCGGATCTCTAGAGAGAACGCTCAGAGGTATGGAGAAAAGCCTGCTCCCCTCCTCTCCATCAAGTTAATCAATCTCTACTGACCTTCTCCTTTGTCTCATCACTGCTCTCTGGCAAGGATGCTTCAACCTATTCAACGACATCGTCATGGAAACCCTGTGCCTGACCGTCGCCTTTGGATTTCTCCGCTGTGCAGAATTCTCAACTCCATCAATTTCCAACTTCCCAGCTCTAGGCCTCAAGTGCTCAGATCTCTCTCAAATCCCCGGAAACCACTTTATCCTCCTCATCAGATCTTCAAAAACGGTCCAATTAAGCCAAGGATTCAGTATCTTCTGTCAGATCCCCTCTTCGACAGCTCCAGATCTATACTTACGAGTCACTGGTTCTCATCCCGTTTATGCACCCTCTCGTCACGGATCGGACTTTCTTCTACTATTTTTCCCCCCATTCATTCTGGATCGGAGCAGCTGCCTCCGCGGCTAGCGCAGGTATCAACACTTTGATTAAGTCTATGGGGCGCTGGATCTCTTCAGCTGTGAACTTTTATATTAGATCATCCTCTGCAGACATCGCCACAGCTCACCAAGCACTTGTTAGCTTGCCCGGAGTGGGGGGCGCCCTCTCCGCCAGGCCCACCAGAGGTTTCCTCCCTGCAGGGGGGTTTTTCCTCTCCACAGTGCGGACGGCTTATAGGCATAGGTTGTCTACTAACATCTCTTGTCTTTTCTCTTTTCTTCTAGCTTTTGTTTATGTGTGCGGCTCTGCGATCTCTTTTCTATCCCACGGTGTGGTTCTTGCGGGGAGCCGGGGGTCCTCTTTTGGGGGGAAGTGAGTCTCACTCCCCCGGCTGTCCGGGTCGGCCTCTCGTCTCAACCACTGCCGCCCGGCTGTTCCTCGCCGGCCTGAGGGGACCCCCAGCCACATCCTATTCTTCTGCTGCTTATGCGCTAAGCCTTCCAGGCCTCAACCTTGCTGTCCCATCTCCTCTCTTCTATTTCAGGTCCAGGACCATTTCAGCCCCCTCATGCAGTAGGCCGTGCCTCCACCTGCCGAGCGGGCCCCGACCGAGGGGGGGGGGGTTTCTCTGTTTTCTTCTCTCCTAAACGGACCCGAGACACTTTTTCCTAAGCTCTCCACGCCGCCCAGCTGCCAGCTTAGCTGCCTGAGGATGCTGCACTGAGTTGCGAAGGATCTGTCCTTTTGTCTTGTTCGTCCCCTTCCTGTCTCTTGCTCCACTAAACGCCCAGCAGCCAGAGGATGCTGCCTGACCCGTCGGGAGCGAGAGTCAGTTTGTTGTATGTTATATGTCTAAACTTTGCTCTCTCTCTCACTTTTAGGTCACCCAGCAGTCGGAGGATGCTGCCTGACCTGGCGGAAAGTGTTTATATCTAATCCTTTGCTCTTCTCATGTCTCCCTCTCTACGTCGCCCAGCAGCCAGAGGATGCTGCCTGACCCGACGAGAAGGGAAAACTCTTCGTCCCCCCTATCTCGTCCTGCTATCAGTATCTAACCTCAATGTTACTAAGCACCATTCCCAAACTCCAGCCCTCAATCTCGCCATCCTTCAAACTCGTCTCACTCTTAAACTCTCAAATGTCTCACCCCTCTCAAGCCTCCTAAGCAACCGGAGAAATCCTCTCATCTGGTCTCATTCTTAACCCTTTGCGGTCCATTTATTAATCGCGCGTCAGGCACGCCAGGTCTAATTAATTTTCACACGCGCAGTTAATTTTATACGCGCTGTTTAAAAGTATTTTTTTTCACAGTCAAACGGGTTTAAATGGCCCTGCATATCAACAAAGCACACACTAGGCATCTCCAGCCCCTCCCCAGCCTTTTGTTTGCTATAGCGTTCAGCTGTGTAAGAAATAAATAATAATAATAATAATAGTCATACATACCGATCGATCATCTCCAGATCACTCGTTTTATCACCAAACTCCTCAATAATGCGATCCAAGTCATTATTTTATTACTATAACATCTGAAAAAAGCTCTGCAAATGTCCATGATAGTCTCAGTGCGCTGACGCACTTAGCCAGCTTGTTTATTATGGACGCCCATTATCTGATACCTGATACCATGTATGACTATTCATGAAATACGCCTTTTTTTTTTTTTTTTTTTTTTTTTCCGACTTGTCTCGGCTCCTGTCGCTACCACTCGGCAATTGAATGGTTTTCTCGGCTTTTTCCGGAGAAAAAACGACTAAACATCCGTTTATTGTGTTGCTATAATGATGTCGGACCCAGTCCGACAAAGGACCTGTGAGGAATAATTGCAATGTCGGACCCAGTCCGACAATGGACCGCAAAGGGTTAATATCTCACTCCCAATTTCGCCTCCTCTCAAGCCCTCGTAGGCAACCAGTGAAATGTTAGCCTTTAGGCGTAATTCGGGGGATGCCGTAGAGGGCGCTCTCCCGCTTTGCGCTCCTTTTTTCTTCTTATCCTATTTCCTTTTCTTTAGCCTGTCTTACCTTCCCTCCGTGGCATCCTGCCCGGTAGCGTCCGCGATCTCTTCCGGGTGGAAGCTGATCCCAGTTCAGCCTCATTTAGTATTTCCAGCCAATCGCACAATGCAGCGCTCGCCACGTCAATTATTAGGGCATGGCCAGCACTGCTCCACGTATGTGTTATTGGCTGCCCCTCCTGTCTATCTCGCTCTCTTTTTCTACTTTAACCCAGCACTATTTCCGCTTCCTTGTCTGTGTTTGTTTTTTGTTCCTCCTCCTCCCCTCCTCTGCTCCTTTCTATATCGCACTGTCCGCACAGGGCTCCCTCAGGGGGGGAAGTGAGTCTCACTCCCCCGGCTGTCCGGGTCAGCCTCTCGTCTCAACCACTGCCGCCCGGCTGTTCCTCGCCGGCCTGAGGGGACCCCCGGCCACATCCTATTCTTCTGCTGCTTATGCGCTAAGCCTTCCAGGCCTCAACCTTGCTGTCCCATCTCCTCTCTTCTATTTCAGGTCCAGGACCATTTCAGCCCCCTCATGCAGTAGGCCGTGCCTCCACCTGCCGAGCGGGCCCCGACCGAGGGGGGGGGGGGGGGTTTCTCTGTTTTCGTCTCTCCTAAACGGACCCGAGACACTTTTTCCTAAGCTCTCCACGCCGCCCAGCTGCCAGCTTAGCTGCCTGAGGATGCTGCACTGAGTTGCGAAGGATCTGTCCTTTTGTCCTGTTCGTCCCCTTCCTGTCTCTTGCTCCACTAAACGCCCAGCAGCCAGAGGATGCTGCCTGACCCGTCGGGAGCGAGAGTCAGTTTGTTGTATGTTATATGTCTAAACTTTGCTCTCTCTCTCACTTTTAGGTCACCCAGCAGTCGGAGGATGCTGCCTGACCTGGCGGAAAGTGTTTATATCTAATCCTTTGCTCTTCTCATGTCTCCCTCTCTACGTCGCCCAGCAGCCAGAGGATGCTGCCTGACCCGACGAGAAGGGAAAACTCTTCGTCCCCCCTATCTCGTTCTGCTATCAGTATCTAACCTCAATGTTAATAAGCACCATTCCCAAACTCCAGCCCTCAATCTCGCCATCCCTCAAACTCGTCTCACTCTTAAACTCTCAAATGTCTCACCCCTCTCAAGCCTCCTAAGCAACCGGAGAAATCCTCTCATCTGGTCTCATTCTTAATATCTCACTCCCAATTTCGCCTCCTCTCAAGCCCTCGTAGGCAACCAGTGAATAGTAATAACAATAAATCTGATTTTGCATTTATGCAAAGACAGTTTCTTACTAAAAAAATGGGGATGGGGGGACAGGACAGCTGGTAATGTATGACTAACGCATTAAAACAACTAGTAAAATAACAAAATATACTCTTACAAGTACCATGTATTAGGGCCCTTGAATAAAACATGGTATAATACATTATACAATTGAAATGTGTACCTCAAAATGGTTCTGCCATTTGTTTATCCAGGACTTTTTTAAGGCACCATTGAAGCACTCAGCCCTCTGTATGAAAAGGTTTAACACTATTAGGGCCGCCCCCATGTTATTGAACACGCAGACGGGTTCATGTTTGAAGCCTTTTTACTCAGGCATTGTAAAAGACAACCCTACATGCTGTGTATCTATAGAAAGACGAGGTTGGGGTCTTTCAAATGCCGCTCTCTAAGCTTTCCTGTGAGCGTGCCCTCAATACAGCTCTTTAAAATGCATCATTTGTTTACAATTTATACAGTTGGACAACCTGTACCTGTATTTGATCTAGTCAATAGTGAATATAAACTAAATTACAAATTATGACTTTGAAGCACAACATGTTGCTAACAAAAACATTTCTATCTTAATTGTATTTTTTTCTATCTTCTTAATTGTATTTTCCCTTCTATTTGTAATTTTTTTTCTTAAATTTTTATTCTCAAAAAAAAAAAAAAAACTTGCCTGATTATGAACAGACTTTCCAAATCGAATGCTGTTTGCACCTGATAATGAATCTTCATGTCGGTATCTGAATGCCATCTGCATGAGTGCCACTGTGGTGTTCTCCTGCCCTCCTGTCTGCTCTCATGAGCCTGGGACAACCTTCAAAACAAGTTAAAGCATTTTAAAAGTTATATAAAGAAGGTATTGCTAAGAACTACAATGTTGGACATTTTTAACCCTTATGCTGTATGTTACACCTTTCAATATTTTTTTCCTTTAATCAAAATAATTTATATTTTTAACATGTTATTTTGGTGTTTGTTTCTTTTATCATACACGTTTTCATAATTAATGAAAGAACAGCCACACAAATAAGATTACATTTATCTGTGATCAGCAAATGAGCTTATTGTCTGTCTTTTATGAAGCTATTAGGCCTTAATGTAATACAAACCATTTAACGCTGAAACTGCATCCAGAAAATATCTTGCAATAAAGTTCTGTTTACGGTTTGAGGTTCCTGCTTTAATCCAGATCAGATACCGAGAAAACCTATTTGTATAAAGAGTTAAAAAAACGTAAGTTACATAAAGATAGATTGATAGATTATAGATAGATGCATGGATGGAGACATACAAAAGATTTTTATCAAAGATTTAAAAAATATAAGTGGTTACATTAATGTTTAAATAAAGGTAGAGATTGAAAATCATATAGAGACAACAAAATGAAAAAAGTTATTTTACAGCATGCGTTTTAAAGCTGATTTTGTTGTACTCATTGTCAAAGCACTTCTGTCTTTGATCTACATACCCATCAATGCAAATGTGAATCCAAATTCCATAAAACCTTAGTTTATCATTTCCTGCAACATGAATACAAAAAAAATTGATTCAATGTTCTTTTAGCTTCTTTGTTATATACCCTACTTACAATATGATACTCAGTACTTACCATCTATATGCCAGCTGTCATTGGGTCCGTGACTAAAGTAATTCCTCCTTTCTATTCTTTTTCTCCCTGCACGACGTCTCACAAGACCGCTACCATCCAGCTCTCTCATGAATTCATGGACATCATCTCTATAAAAATAAGGTTATTTATATACATTATACAGTGCCCTAACTAAATATTAGAGACTACGACATATTAGAGAATACCCCTGACAGCTGTAATTGCAGCTGGAGGTAGTCCTACCCGCTATTACGGGTATTCTCTAATATTTCGTACCATCAAATATTTTGTTAGGGCAATGTATGTACATATATGGCGTGCATATATGTATGTGTATATATGTGTGTCTGTGTGTGTTTCATAATGTTTGCTTCATTCTTCATTAATTATAATTCTATCTAAAGCAAAGAAATCAAACTCTTTTGAGACATAATTGAATAAGTACCATTATGTGTAAAAAAAACTAACTAAGAAAAATACCTTATGAAACAAAGGTGTCAAAAGGAAAAATAACAAAAAGCTCCCAACGTAAGTATTTATCAGGGAGCTATCTATTAATGAACAGAAAATGATATATACCTGTAGCAAGGCCGGAGACCCTTTCCGTCCCTTATTCTCCTGTGCATTGCTCGAATACCTTTGGCTGGTGACCAATGTTTAAGTTCATTCTGGAATATAGAGTGAAATTACATTATATATCATCATCATCATCTTCAGCCTTTTTCAATCCACTGCTGGATGAAGGCCTCCCCAAGATTCACACTATATATATATATATATATATATATACACACACACACACATACAATTAAAATAATTTGTTTGGTAAATCACAGTTTAAAGGTTGTTTTTATTACAAAGGGATAGCTAGGAAATCTATTGAATACCTCTATAGCCTGATGTATTGCATGCAGTGGTCTGTGATCACTTCTTCGCCTCAATCCCAGTGCTTTAAGAATTCTTCTCAGATGCCTTTCACTTAAAACAGTAAACATAACTTAAGGTTGGCATTAATTACATAGGTGAAACAGAAGAAGATTGTAACTGACATATTAACCTTAGGGGGAGTGTTGAAATATTAAAGATTACATTTTCTTATTTTTTTTTGTTGAAGGTGAATGATTATTGATTAGTGGTAGGTGAAAGTTTGCACTGTAGTATTAACTGTATTTACTTAAAACAAACATACTGTATTTTCACTAACCTGTTATATCAAAATGAGATGGTAAACTGTATATAAATAAACGTGTGTTGATACAAATCATATGACCGATCACAAACTTAAGTGTTAATCTTTGTTTGTAGAATAAATGTCCTTTCAAAAACCTTGTTGATAACTCAAATATATAAAAGAGTTAATTTATATATTATGCACAAAAGTAAGTTAAGAAATATAAATAACTTACGACATTTTGTGACCACGGGCTTCAAGCATTCTCACCATCTCTTTTTGGGTGTACCCATCATTAAAGAGTTTCAGGATTAGTTGATCTGAAGTACGGTGATAGTGAAGGTTGCTGTAATTTAAATAAATCGAATACACTTTATTTTATGAGGTTAATGTAAATGTAATTTTGCATTATTCGAAAATAAAATAATTGCAACCAAATCTAATGTTTTTATTGTATTTTATTATATTACTTTATATGTAGCTAGCTACTATCAATTCAGTAATTCGGACATTCAATTATCTTTAGCTTACTTATTAACACATTATTTTCACGAATATTTAGATTAACTCATAAACAACTTTTGAAATTAAAATAAAGCAAATAAAACGGTAAGTGTGCATTTTACCTCGAAAAATATGAGTTATTGGTGTATGTTTTCACTTAAAAGATACGGTTCTGGTTTTCCATCGTCTGATTTTCAACACTGCAAAACACCAGCAACCTATATTATAAAAGTAATTAAAAAATGTGAAAAAAATATACGTAGTTTCTTTAACGTATTTTCAAATTAACGTACAACACATTGAACTGCACTAACTCACGCTGTCCTATTAAGGTACGTTTGTGTACGTATATTAATATGGGCCTATTTAATTTGAGTATTTTTTATTTTTATTTTTTTTTAATTGTTCTAGTACTCACCGGTCTCTCGAGCAAGTAAAACTGCACTGCTAAACTTCTGTCCAGCTATTCCAGTAACCGTAAAAAGGGGGAGGGGATAGTATGGCTTAAAGTGGTCTGACGATTGACTCGAGGAGGGGTGACGATTGACTCGAGGAGGGTTGACGATTGACTCGAGGAGGGGTGACGATTGACTCGAGGAGGTCTGACGATTGACTCGAGGAGGTCTGACGATTGACTCGAGGAGGGGTGAGGTCTGATGTCTGACGATTGACTCGAGGAGGGGTGACGATTGACTCGAGGATGGGTTATTATTGACTCGAGGAGGGTTGACGATTGACTCGAGGAGGGTTGACGATTGACTCGAGGAGGGGTGACGATTGACTCGAGGAGGTCTGACGATTGACTCGAGGAGGTCTGACGATTGACTCGAGGAGGGGTGATGATTGACTCGAGGAGGGTTGACGATTGACTCGAGGAGGGTTGACGATTGACTCGAGGAGGGGTGACGATTGACTCGAGGAGGTCTGACGATTGACTCGAGGAGGTCTGACGATTGACTCGAGGAGGGGTGAGGTCTGATGTCTGACGATTGAATCGAGGAGGGGTGAGGATTGACTTGAGGAGGGGTAAGGTCTGAGGATGTCCTAAAATGGACACCGTACAGGTAGTCTCCCATCCAAGAACTAACCAAGCCCAACATTGCTTAGCTTCTGAGATCAGACGAGATCAGGCTTACTCAAGGTGGTGTGGCCGCAGGCGATTGCAGTTCTGCATTCATGACTTTTATGTTCGGTGAGCTGGGGGTGATTCCTCCGAAATTTCCTTTTGTCCTCCACACATTTCAATTGTAAAATGTAATTACAAAAATGTAATGCCTACAGCACTTGATATTCCCAGGTAGTCTCCCATCCAAGTACTAACCAAGCCCAACATTGCTTAGCTTCTGAGATCAGGCTTATTCAAGGCGGTGTGGCCGCAGGCGATTGCAGTTCTGCTTTCATGACTTTTATGTTCGGTGAGCTGGGGGTGACTCCTCGAAAATTTCCTTTTGTCCTCCACACATTTCAATTGTAAAATGTGATTACAAAATTGTAATGCCTGCAGCACTTGATATTCCCAGGTGGTCTCCCATCCAAGTACTAACAAAGCCAAACATTGCTTAGCTTCTGAGATCAGACGAGATCAGGCTTATTCAAGGTGGTGTGGCCGCAGGCGATTGCATTTTTGCTTTCATGACTTTTATGTTTAGTGAGCTGGGGGTGATTCCTCCAAAATTTCCTTTTGTCGTCCACACATTTCAATTGTAAAATGTAATGCCTGCAGCACTTGATATTCCCAGGTGGTCTCCCATCCAAGTACTAACCAAGCCCAACATTGCTTAGCTTCTGAGATCAGACGAGATCAGGCTTATTCAAGGTGGTGTGGCCGCAGGCAATTGCATTTCTGCTTTCCTGACTTTTATGTTAAGTGAGCTGGGGGTGATTCTTCCACAATTTCCTTTTGTCCTCCACACATTTCAATTGTAAAATGTAATTACAAAAATGTAATGCCTGCAGCACTTGATATTCCCAGGTGGTCTCCCATCCA